>NC_042630.1:22279262-22605992 GCF_901001135.1 Rhinatrema bivittatum
AAAAAAATACACAGCCAGCCCTTCTAAACTGGTCCCCTGGACCTGGAAGCCCCTGGGCACTGACTTTACTCAGACTGGAGAAGGATCAACACTTAGAATGTCATATCGACCCACACTCAATCCTCCAAGCTTCTTTCACCGGCCTAGACCAGGCATCAGCTCAGTATAGTAATCTCTCCTCCTATCTACTGGGGACAGAGAAAACTGGCAGGCTGAGTGCACCAAGAGACCCTATATAGGGTGACATTAGCAAACCTGTTCTGTCTCCATTTACTGGCAGAACAGAATAGCCCATGCGTCTGGACTGATCTGGCTGGATAATGAGGAAGAACAGATAGTATAGACAAATATAGGAGACTGTCAGTATCACATCTGACACAGCCTATCCGGAGAGAAGCAATGCAAGCTCCAAAGCTGATCTGCTATCTGTATACCTCCACATTTTTGCTTTCTGTTTCTTGTTCACATGTTACATGGAGATGATCATACATGTATAAGAACAGCTGGATCCTGGAACAGTATCCTGAATAGGGAAACCTAAATACACAGGTCTCGTTTTCTAATCATGATGCACATGCTACACTAGAACCTGAGTTCTCAGGGCTTTAAACACACCTCTTTTTGGCTTCTTCTTCATTACTGTGCACAGGGCCTGCTTGATGGCGTATCTTCTTACAGTCTTCTGTAAAGCAAAACATCTCTTAACTCACTAACCGAAGATACTACATATAGCCAAATGAAAAAATAAATGAATAAACGCATGGAAAATGAAACTAAACAACCATCTTTATTTTCTTATACTGCAAGCCATTTTAAGACCTAGCAATGCTTAAGCGCAGGGTAACTGGCACAGTTTCTTCATTGTATTGAGTTAGTCCAATAATAGATATCACCTACAACTTGACAGTTGACCCTTATTTACACATATTTAAGTAGACTAATATGGCAACCACAATACTTTTCTTGCCTCCTGAAAGGTTACTAGGAGATATGTAGTTTTATCTGTTAATTTACTTTTCTTGGATCCTGTTACACAATTCCAGAAACATGGATTTATACCAACTTGCCAGCAGATGGAAAGAGAGAAAGCAGAGTTGCTTACCTGTAACAGGTGTTCTCACAGGTCAGCAGAATGTTAGTCCTCACATATGGGTGACATCATCAGGATGGAGCCCAATCACGGAACATTTTTGTCAAAGTTTCTAGAACTTTGACTGGCACCTACTGGGCATGCCCAGCTTGGTACCAATCCTGCATCCAGCAGGGGTCCCCCTTCAGTCTCATGTATTGCAAGAAGTACGTGCGAAAAATAAAATAAATCACAAGCGAACCCAACTCCACGGGGTGGTGGGCGGGTTTCGTGAGGACTAACATCCTGCTGTCCTGTGAGAACACCTGTTACAGGTAAGCAACTCTGCTTTCTCACAGGACAAGCAGTTGGTGCCGGGTGGACAGTACCGGTGTCCTACTGCTGGCGAGAGGTCGAAGGCACCGGCTCAGGCTATGTCGAAGCGCTCGATGGAGTCGGTGGCTTTGCCTGAAAAAGAAACTCCTTTTCTGAGCAGGCCTTACAGCCCTTTGGTGTCATTTGGGCACATTTGGTGCAACTTAGGACGTCATGTCCATCACAGACCCTATGCGGGTCTGTGATGGACATTGTCAGAGGACAATCGGGGCACCGATGAAAACCCAACGCCATGGCTTCGACAAACATTTAGCCGCAGTGTGGTCAATGGCCAGTAGGCCCCGAAGGGAAAACTCGACGGGAATCGACCACAAATGAGGGTAAAGCCTTACCTTACGAGCGTGGACTACAGAATTGATAGGGGAACCCCTTATAGGGTAGAAATTTTTGAAATTTTGGAAAGAAGTTCCGGGGGAAAAATTCCTGTCAGGAATCTCTAGAGAGCTCCTTAACCCGTGTGGCTACTGCTGTGCGGGAAAAAAAGAGACTGAAGGGGGACCCCTGCTGGATGCAGGGTTGGTACCATGCTGGGCATGCCCAGTAGGTGCCAATCAAAGTTCTAGAAACTTTGACAAAAGTGTTCCGTGATTGGGCTCCATCCTGATGATGTCACCCATATGTAAGGACTACCATCCTGCTTGTCCTGTGAGAACAGAACTTTTTCAGTGAGATAATCAATGGCATTAGTAGTGAGTTGAAAGTAAATTGTTTGCAAACTCATGGAGAAATTAGACTCACCAGTTATGGAATTCCAACACAAATCATTCTTTTAATCCTTTTTGTGTTAATTACAACAGGGAAGAAGCCTCCAACAAAAACAGCCCACAGAATAGGAAGATAATAAGAAGAGATACATCCAGACATGCCTCGGGCTCTCCTAGAAGAGAAGTAATATTCACATGACCTTTCTGTGACAACCAAAAGGCTCCATATACAAAACAAGCACCTACTATAGACCCTGACCTCTCAGGCAGGCTCTGGACTGGTGTAGCAAGATTCAAGGAAAGGAAATTAATAAGTAAGAATACATTTCTCCTTCCTTATCATTCTGCTACACCAATCGAGATGCATGGGAAGTTTAAAAGCTATTTCTAACGTGGATGGAAAGAAGACAGGGCTACCTTAAGAATTCTTGCTCCAAAAACTGCAACAGCATATACATCCATTCTGTAATGCTTAGTGAATGAATGCAGGGACAGTCAATTGACCACCTTACAAACATCTTCCAGAGCCACTATCATTACTTCCACCCACAAGGAGGTCTAAGCCCTTATTAAGTGAGCACGAAATGCCAGTAATCTCCTACCCTTCAATAGGTAGGCTAAAGAATCATCACCTTGATTTAGCGAGCCACTAACAACTTGGAAGGTGCCCCCTCCCTTATGTGAGCCACCAAACATGAACAGTCTATCTGAATCACTAAATATAAGCAGAAATACAAGAAATTTTTCATGTATTTTTATTACTGCCACAACACATATCAACATGTAATGCAGAAGTGACAGAATTCTCATGACATTTGAAAAGGCATATAAAACAATATATAGTCACAAACCACATATTCAAGCAAAAACACTATATATCAGTATGTGCCATCACAGAATTTCTTTTGCTCATAACAGATATAAAATATAAAATAATACAACCCCTACAGGAGAAAAGAAAAACAAAAACTTCCCCTCAGCCGTTCAAACACGCACCTGCACCCTGCATAGCCCACACATAAAAAATGTATGCTATTTCTCAGTTTTCAAGATCAAATTTACCATTATCCTGCCATACTACTGAATAACCCAAATCTAGCATTTTTTTATCTCCTTCTTCCTTAGAAGTCTTGCTACACTGCCACTGCTTGTATAACATGCTTAACAAGCAGGATATTAAGAACAATAAATGAAATGAAATTAAACATATTCTGCTTCTGTTTTACATTTATTCAATTGTACAGCCAATATCTCCAATTGCATCAGCTTGATCATTATTCTCCACCAACTACTCAGAACTGGTGGTTCCTTTTCAATCCATTTAATAAGACACATTTGCACGCAGATTGTAATGCTAAGAAAACAAATCTTTTCTGTCCTTTTTTAGCCCCTGTATCCTCAGCAAATCTCCCAATTGTAATATCTCTCCTTTAATTGATTTCTAAGGGGGTTAGTGCCTACACACAAATTAGACGTACTCCATGCTCGATTTAAGGGAGCAATTGGAAAAGGGGGGGGGAATGTATGGAGGAGACAAAAAGAAAAGGGGTGGAAAAAGAAAATTGGTTCTTACCTGCTAATTTTCGCAAGGATCAGTCCAGAGAAGTGGGTTGTGTATCCCTACCAGCAGATGGAGTCAGAGAACCAAAACTTTGGGCACTGCCATATATACTAGAGTGCCACCTGCAGTCCCTCAGTATTGTCTTGTACCCAAGCCAAGATAACAGAAACAAGCACCCTGACTACCCCTTCACTCTAAACAAAACCCAACGAAACCAACTGCGCATAACTGTTCCATCAACCTTTCTGCCAAAAAGGAGCTTCGTGAAAAATATATAGGCAAACGCTAGCTAACACAGTCTTTTGGCATCTGAAGTAAGGGGTGGGCCTCTGGACTGATCCTTGGTACTATAGGAACGAAAATTAGCAGGTAAGAACCAATTTTCTTTTCCCTATATGTACCAGGATCAGTCCAGAGAAGTGGGATGTACCCAAGCCACCCTAAACTGGGTGGGAACCCGAAAGACCCACACGCAGGACACTCTCACCAAATGACGAGTCATCAATCGCCTTGACGTCCAATCGGTAATGCTTAGTGAAAGTGTGAATAGACGACCACACTGCCGCCCTACAGATCTCCTGAGGTGACAGGAGATGACACTCTGCCCATGAAGTAGCCTGGGCCCTAGGGGAATGGGCCCGAAAACCCTCAGGAACTTGACAGCCACGGGCAATATAAGACGAGCAAACAGTTTCCTTAAGCCAACGAGATATGGTCGCCTTAGACGCTTTATCCCCTTTCTTTGGGCCCCCAAAGAGAATGAACAAGTGATCAGAACGGCAGAAGTCATTGGTAATCTCCAGATAACGCAATAGAGCGCGTTGCACATCCAAAAGATGAAGGTCTCTGTCCTGAGCAGAGTCCCTAGACCAATGTGGAAACCCTGGTAGTTCCACCGTTTAATTTACATGAAAGGCCAAAACCACCTTAGGCACGAAGGATGGAACCGTGCGCAAATACACTCGATCATTGTGAATCCTTAGAAAGGGGTCCTGACACGACAACGCCTGTAATTCTGAAATCCAAGGAGCCAAGCAAATAGCCACCAAGAACACCGTCTTCAATGTCAACTCCTTCAGAGAAGGCCTGCAGATAGGCTCTAACGGGGCACCACATAACACCCGCAGAACTAAATTCAAGCTCCACGCCAGGCACACAGAGTGGACGGGCGGTTGTAAATGCTTGACCCCCTTGAGAAAACGAGCAATATCTGGGTGTGCTGCAAGCAAACAACCGTAGAACCTTCCCTGCAAAGCACCTAGTGCCGCAACCTGCAGCCGAATGGAATTGAAACCAACCCCTTGGCGAGGTCCTGCTGCAGGAAGTCAAGAACCCAAGGGATATCGGCCAAGGGATCTCAGTCCCGCTGACAACACCATAACTCAAAGAGCTTCCAGACTCTCACATAAGCCATGGAGGTGGCTGGACGTCGCGCCTGGAGGAAAATGGAAATGACCTGTTCGGAATAGCCCTTCAAGCGAAAACGCCGCAAGAGAGAAGTGATCCTCCCAAACCAAAAATATGGGACCCTGACGGAGCAGATGGGCCAGCTGTAGTGGTCCCTCGAGAGCCAGACGCACGAGATCCGAGATCCACGAACGACGTGGCTATTCCGGAGCCACAAAGACCACTAGCCCTGGGTGAAGTTCTATGCGGCGCAGAAGCTGACCTATGAGAGGCCAAGGCAGAAAGGCATACAGGAGGATTCCAGTGGGCCAGTGACATATGAGAGCGATGCCCACTGAGCCCTGCTCTTGTCAACGGCTGAAGAAGCGTCCCGTCTTCACATTCGCCCATGTCGCCATCAGGTCCAATTGAGGAACTCCCCATCTGACGCAAATGTGGATCCACGCCTTGGCAGATAGCTCCCACTTGCCTGGGTCAAGTTGCTGTCTGCTGAGAAAATCCGCCTGCACATTCTCCACTCCTGCGACATGAGAGGCGGTAATGCCCCCGAGATGACGTTCCACCCAGGCGAATAGAAGCCGTGCCTCCAGCACCACCGCGGGGCTTCGCATCCCGCCTTGCCGGTTGATGTACACCACTGTCATCGCATTGTCGGAGAAAACTTGAACCATCCTGCCCTGAATCCAGGGTAAGACGGCCTGTAAGGCCAGATGCACCGCTCTTGTCTCGAGACGATTGATGGACCAAGATCTTTCTGTCGCCGACCACTGTCCATGTGCGGACCTCTCCGCACACACCGCCCCCCACCGCGAGAGGCTGGCATCGGTGGAAATTAGCCAATTCGGCGTGCCAAAATCCACTCCTCGTTCCAGACTGGCGACAGGCTGGCTCTGGGTTCCTGAAGCAATGGCATCGGCAGGTGAAACTGTTACGATACCGGACTCCACCAAGACAAAAGCGCACGTTGTAATGGACGTAAGTGAGCGAACGCCCAGGGTACCAAGTCCAAGGTGGACGCCATGGATCCCAGGACCTGAAGATGATGCCACATTGTGGGCTTGCTTCTCCAGAGCAAGGAATGGACCTGAGCTTGTAACTTCGTCACACAGTCGGGTGCTAGAAAAACTCTTCCCTTCAAGGTATCGAACCGTGCTCCCAGGTAAATCAGCTCTTGGGTGGGCTCCAAGTGGCTCTTCTGGACATAGATCACCCACCCCAGCGACATGAACCTCACCAAGCGAACCGACCTCTCGCAGTCTTCTCGAGACTTTGCGCGAATCAACCAGTCGTCCAGGTATGGGTGGACCAAGATCCCTTCCTTCAGGATCTAGTTAACAAGGTACACACCAGTTTGCATAGCAGCGCCATTTTCCTGCATAGTTACGTCTAGTAGACTGTTTTCTAGCGGCAATTAATATACCTTCTAAATATGAAGGGAGGACTAAGTGGTTTAATACAGTCCTTTCAATCTCCATGCTGTCAGATGGAGGGAGTGATGCATCGGGTGGAGGAGGGTGCCTCCTTCCTGAGTCAATAGGCATGGGTGATTTCCCAGTGGAATCGGAGGGCATATGGAGAGACGCATGAGATATGCATACCAAGGTTGTCTTGGCCCTGCCGGGGCTATGAGGATCAAGTCCGCTACGTCCTGAATGCATTTTTGAATTGTCCTGGAGATGAGCAGAATGGGAGGGTAGGCGTACAGAAGGCTCCCTTGTCCACGGAATGAGGAAGGCATCTGGAATGTATCGGAGACTGCTGGGATAGATTGAGCAAAAGCTTTCCGTTTGACGATTCCTTTGTGTGGCAAAGAGGTCGATCGTCGGGAAACCCCATTGTTGGAAGATTGTGAGGGCTACTTCTCAATTCAGAGTCCATTCGTGTGGATGGAATACCCTGCTTAAGCGATCCGCTGTGACATTGTCTAGGCCCGGAAGGAAAGTCCATCTGTGATGGACATAATTTTGCCACATTGGCAGTACTTAAACCCGGAGGGTTTAGGCACCATACTGCCCGAAAAAAATCTTGAGAAAAAACTGCAAAAAATCTGATGAGGAGAGAGAGAGAGAGAGGGAACCCCATGTGCTATCAGCTTGCGGAAAAAAAAGAGACTGAGAAGAGAAACAGATTCGCACGGGAAGATGACCGCGCAGACGCACAGAGTTAAAAACTCTGACACTATCTGATGGAAGCTCCGCCTACTCTGGTCGTATCGATGCTCCCAGACAGCATGGCTAATTCAGCCCTGCTATCGACAGGAAAAAACCTCCAACAACTCACACCATATACAAAGCAACAATATGAGCAGCGGACTCTTCCCCCCCAGTAAATAGGTGGGTCTCTGCATTGATCTGTGGTACTACCGGAACGAAAATTAGCAGGTAAGAACCAATTTTCCTTTCCCTGTACGTACCCAGATCAGTCCAGTCTCCTGGGATGTACCTAAGCTCCCCTTAACTTGGGTGGGACCTGGAAAGTTCCACTCGTAGAACACTAACTAAAGCACATGGAAGCCAGACCCCCTCATCCAAGTGATAATGCCTAGCAAAAGCCTGCAATGACTTTCCAGAGGCTGCCCAGCAAATTTCATGTGGAGACGCCTGTTGTGACGTAGCTCAGGAAGTCACCTGAAAATGCATCAAGTGCACCACTAAATCCCCCAGCAGCAGGCACCCTTTAGAAATATTTCAAAATGTATTTATATACCATCATTCTTAAGAATACAATCATGGTGGTTTACAATAAAAGTATAATAATACAGTACAATAAAAGTGTAATGGTATAATACAATAAAAGTGTATATCCTAAAATTCTTAAACGAAAAAGCAAGTCAACTCGATCACTTCCTTCAGCCACCGCACAATTGTAAGAACATAAGAACATTCCATACTGGGTCAGACCAAGGGTCCATCAAGCCCAGCATCCTGTTTCCAACAGTGGCCAATCCAGGCCATAAGAACCTGGCAAGTACCCAAAAACTAAGTCTATTCCATGTTTCTGTTGCTAGTAATAACGGTGACTATTTTCTAAGTCAACTTAATTAATGGCAGGTAATGGACTTCTCCAAGAACTTATCCAATCCTTTTTTAAACACAGCTACACAAATTGCACTAACCACATCCTCTGACAACAAATTCCAGAGTTTAATTGTGCGTTGAGTGAAAAAGAACTTTCTCTGATTAGTTTTAAATGTGCCACATGCTAACTTCATGGAATGCCCCCTAGTCTTTCTATTATCTGAAAGAGTAAATAAACGATTCACATCTACCCGTTCTAGACCTATCATGATTTTAAACACCTCTTATCATATCCTCCACACCAGCAGATGGAGACAGAGCAAGACCTGTCAGGCTCCGCCATATATAGCAGGGTGCCCCCCAACAGCCTCTCAGGCTTACGTAATGTCAAAGAGAAGGGCTACCAAAATGATAAGGGGGAATGGAACAACTCCCCTATGAGGAAAGACAAAGAGGTTAGGACTTTTCAGCTTGGAGAAGAGACGACTGAGGGGGGATATGATAGAGGTATTTAAAATCATGAGAGGTCTAGAACGGGTAGATGTGAATCGGTTATTTACTCTTTCGGATAGTAGAAAGACTAGGGGGCACTCCATGAAGTTAGCATGGGGCACATTTAAAACTAATCGGAGAAAGTTCTTTTTTACTCAACTCACAATTAAACTCTGGAATTTGTTGCCAGAGGATGTGGTTAGTGCAGTTAGTATAGCTGTGTTTAAAAAAGGATTGGACAAGTTCTTGGAGGAGAAGTCCATTACCTGCTATTAAGTTCACTTAGAGAATAGCCACTGCCATTAGCAATGGTAACATGGAATAGACTTAGTTTTTGGGTACTTGCCAGGTTCTTATGGCCTGGATTGGCCACTGTTGGAAACAGGATGCTGGGCTTGATGGACCCTTGGTCTGACCCAGTATGGCATTTTCTTACTAGCTAACTATACTTCATATAGATCGCCTAATAGGCGAAAATCAACTCCAACTGGAACAGAAGCCCCCAGAACCAAAGGAGCGAACGATAATAACATAACACAGCAATCAAGAAATCTACGAGTGGACTCTCCGTTACTTCGAACACACAGCAGATACGGGCGGGTCCCTGGACTGATCCGTGGTACTACAGGAACGAAAATTATCAGGTAAGAAACTAATTTTCCTTTCCCTGTACGTACCCAGATCAGTCCAGACACCTGGGATGTACCAGAGCCAACTTATTGTGGGTGGGAACCAGAGAGGCTCGCTCGGAGCACTCCCTCACCAAAGCCACCCGACGCCGAGGCTTGAACATCCAAATGGTAATGCCGTGCAAAAGTATGCAACGACTTCCAAGTAGCCGCCCTACAAATTTCCTGGGGCGACACCTGCGAAGACTCCGCCCAAGAAGCGGGGTGAGACCTTGTAGAGTGGGCCCGGAGACCCTCGGGAACAGGTTTGCCCCGCAGAACATATGCAGACGCAATGGCTTCCTTGAGCCATCGAGCAATCGAGGTCTTTGACGCCGCACCTCCCCTCTTGCGACCCGCACAGAGTACAAAGAGATGGTCCGAGATGCAGAAGGGATTCGTAACCTCCAGGTACCGCAATAGAACCCTGCGAACATCCAATTTCCTTAAATCTCTTGCCCTAGGATCCTCCCCTCTCTACCTCTGGGAACGAGGGAAGCTCGATCGACTGGTTCAAGTGGAAAGCGGACAACACCTTCGGCAAAAAGGATGGGACTGTCCTCAGAGACACCCCTGAATCTGAGATCCGTAGGAACGGTTCCGTGCACGACAGAGCCTGCAATTCCGATACTCGCCTGGCCGAAGTGATCGCTACGAGAAACACCACTTTTAGAGTGAGATCTTTCAGCGTCACCCGCTTAAGAGGCTCAAAAGGCGGCGAACATAAGGCCGAAAGCACCCAATTCAGATTCCAGGATGGACAAGGATAGCGCAACGGGGGACGTAAATGCTTAGCCCCGCGTAGAAACCGGGCTACGTCTGGATGCAAAGCCAAAGCCACCCCGTGCACCTTACCTCTGAGAAACCCAAGAGCCGCCACCTGAACCCGGAGGGTACTGCAAGAGAGACCTTTAGAGAGACCTGACTGCAGAAAGGCTAGGACATCGGCCACCGAGGCTCCGGTGGGATCCACCCTACGCCCCTTACACCAGTCCTCAAATACCGCCCAGACCCGAACGTAGGCCAAGGACGTAGTCTGCTTCCGAGACCTTAACAGCGTGGCCACCACCTCCTCAGAATACCCTTTCTTCTTCAAACGTTGCCTTTCAAACGCCATGCCGCGAGACAGAAGTGATCCTCGTCCTCCAAACAGACAGGGCCCTGACGCAGCAGAGCCGTGGACACCCGAAAACGAAGGGGCGGTTCCACTGTTAAGTGAAGGAGATCCGCGAACCACGGACGACGAGGTCACTCCGGCGCCACCAGGATCACATCCGTCGGATGCCTTTCTATGCATCTGAGGACCTTGCCAATCAAGGGCCAAGGAGGGAACACATACAGTAACACATTTGTGGGCCAGGGGAGCACTAGCGCATCGACCCCTTCGGCTCCTCTCTCTCTTCGCCGGCTGCAGAAGCGCGGGGCCTTCGCGTTCCGAAAGGTCGCCATCAGATCCATGTGTGGCATGCCCCACCTTACGCAGATTAGGCGAAACACTTCCTCCGCTAGCTCCCATTCTCCGGGATCTAGATGATGTCGACTGAGAAAATCTGCCTGAATATTGTCTACCCCGGCGATGTGGGATGCTGCAAGGTTGCTGAGATTCCGCTCCGCCCAGCACATCAACTGTCGGACCTCCGTCGCCACTAGCTGACTCTTTGTCCCGCCCTGGCGATTGATGTATGCCACTGTAGTTGCATTGCCCGACAAGACTCTGACTGCTCTTCCCCGGATCAGCAGAAGGAAGGATTGCAGCGCCAGGAACACCGCCCTGGTTTCCAAGCGATTGATGGACCACTGAGATTGTGCTCTGGACCACTGTCCCTGTACCGAATGACCAAGACAGACCGCCCCCCAGCCGGACAGACTGGCATCAGTGATGACTACCGTCCAGTCGAGCATTATCAGCGACACTCCACACGTGAGATGATCCGATATCAGCCACCAGTGGAGACTGTCCCGTGCCGAGGCCGTAAGTGGCAGCGGAAGATGAAACTGTTCGGACGCCGGCTTCCAGCGGGACAGCAAGGCTGATTGCAAAGGACGCAGATGAGCGAATGCCCAAGGAACCAAAGCTAGCGTGGACGCCATGGAGCCCAGAACCTTCAGATAGTCCCATACCAGAGGCATCTGTAGGGCCATTAGGTGTCTCACCTGACTCTGCAGCTTGATCACTCGTTCCTTGGTGAGAAACACCTTCCCTTGCTTCGTGTCGAACAGCGCTCCTAGAAACTCCAAGGACTGAGAAGGAGTCAACCGACTCTTGGCCAGGTTGACCACCCAGCCGAGAGACCGCAGGAGCTGGAGGACTCTGCTGACCGCCGTCCGACACTGCACCTCGGACTTCGCCTGAATCAGCCAATCGTCCAAGTAGGGGTGCACCAGGAAGCCCTCCCTCCGGAGATGCGCCACCACCACCACCATCACCTTGGTGAACATGCGAGGAGCGGTAGCAAGGCTGAAAGGAAGAGCTCTGAACTGATAGTGCCTGCCCAAGATGCAGAACCTGAGGAACCTCTGGTAAAAAGGCTGAATGCCTATATGGAGATATGCCTCCGTGAGATCCAGAGAGGCCAAGAATTCACCTGGACGAACAGACGCGACAACAGACCGAATCGTCTCCATTTTGAAGCGCGGAATCCGAAGACACCTGTTGACCTTCTTCAAGTCTAGGATTGGCCGGAAAGTCCCCTCCTTTTTGGGGACTATGAAGTAAATGGAGTATTGGCCTTTGCGCTGTTGTTCGGGAGGTACGGGAACTATCGCCCCCAAGTCTTGCAGGCGCTGCAGGGTGCCCTACACAGCTACTCGCTTTTCCCGGTGCTTGCAAGGCGAAATGATGAACTTGTCTGAAGGAGTCCGTACAAAATCTAAAGCGTAACCGTGACTTATCACAGCGAGGACCCACTGGTCCGATGTGATCTTGGTCCATTCCTCGACAAAGAGTGTCAACCTGGTCCCCACATTTGGCACCGGTGGAGGAACCTGACTCGAGGAATGGACCGCACGAATTTCATTGGGAAGATTTAGTCCCGACACCCATGGAGGGCCACCTTGCTTTCCAAATCGCCTGCCACGAAAGGACTGCGACCAAGACAGTTGCCTAGACGAGCTAGAACGGTAAGAAGACCTGGCAGACCTTGCCGGGCAAGACTTCCTGTTACCCCGGTACCGGGACCTGTTGGAAAAGGAGTTCCGAGGCCGAGGCCTGTCCTCAGGAAGCTTGAACGCCTTGTTCTCACCCAGGGATAGCATCAGATCATCCAACTGTTTGCCAAACAATAACTTTCCTTTGAACGGAAGGGAACCAAGATGAGCTTTAGAAGAACCATCCGCCGCCCAATTCCGAAGCCAAAGGAGACGGCGCGCAGCCACCACCGAGACCATAGATCTGGCCGACGTACGCAGGAGATCATACAGCGCATCCGCGCTGTAAGCAATCACTGCCTCCAAACGATTTGCCTGAGTGGCTTCCTCTTCTGAGAGATCGGCATTAGACTGTGCCCAGCGCAGGCCCGCACGCAAAGCAAAATTACTACAAATCGCTGCATGGACCCCCAACGCAGAAACTTCAAAGACTTTCTTAAGCTGGAGCTCCAATTTCCTGTCCTGAACATCCTTCAGAGCCGTAGCCCCAGTGACTGGAATCGTAGACCTCTTAGTTACGGCCGAGACCGCTGCATCCACTCTAGGGAGGCGAAGAAGCTCCAAGGCATCCTCCGGGAGAGGATACAGTCTATCCATGGCCTTGCTAACCTTCAGCCCCAAATCCGGAGTGTCCCATTCTCAGAACAGGAGATCCGACGCCGAAAAGTGGAAAAGGAAAGACACTGCTGGTCCTCTGAGGCCCAACAAAACTGGGTCCATTTCCCCCCCTAAGCCGTCTCTTCTCCAAGCTGAAAAGTCCTAACCTCTTTAGTCTTTCTTCACAGGAGAGCTGTTCCATTCCCTTTATCATTTTGGTCGCTCTTCGCTGAACCTTCTCCATCGCAACTATATCTTTTTTGAGATGCGGCGACCAGAATTGTACACAGTATTTAAGGTATGGTCTTCACCATGGAGCGATATAGAGGCATTATGACATTTTCCGTTTTATTCACCATTCCCTTTCTAATAATTCCCAACATTCTGTTTGCTTTTTTTACTGAACTGATTATTTCAATGTGCTATCCACTATGACGCCTAGATCTCTTTCTTGAGTGGCCTCGGAGGGAATTCGCTATCGCCCTCCCCTCACCTTCCCCTCCCTTCCTCTACCTAACCCACCCCCCGGCCCTGTCTAAACCCCCCCCCTACCTTTGTTGGGGGATTTACGCCTCCCGGAGGGAGAAGTAAATCCCCGCGCGCCAGCGGGCCGCTGGCTCGCCTAGACGCGACCCGGGGGCAGTTCCGGAGGGCGCGGCCACGCCCCCGGACCGCCCCTGGCTGAAATCACGCCCCCGGGCCCACCCCCAAAACGCCACATCCCGCCCTGAAAATGCCGCGCCGATCGGCCCCGCCCCTGACACGCCCCCTCGGAAAACCCCGGGACTTACGCGAGTCCCGGGGCTCTGCGCGCGCCGGCAGGCCTATGTAAAATAGGCGCACCGGCGCGCAAGGCCCTGCTCGCGTAAATCCAGGCGGATTTACGCGAGCAGGGCTCTTAAAATCCGCCCAATGCTGTCTTTGTTCCATTAAACCATGTCTTTCTATATGTTCTGTGATTTTGATATTTAGATCACTTTCCACTATTTTTCCTGGCACTGAAGTCAGGCTAACTGGTTTGTAGTTTACCGGATCGCCCCTGGAGCCCTTTTTAAATATTAGGGTTACATTAGCCACCCTCCAGTCTTCAGATACAATGGATGATTTTAATGATAGGTTACCAATTTTTACTAATAGGTCTGAAATTTCATTTTTAAGTTCCTTCAGAACCCTGGGGTGTATACCATCCAGTCCAGGTATTTACTACTCTTCAGTTTGTCAATCAGGCCTACCACATCTTCTAGGTTCACTGTGATTTAGTTCAGTCCATCTGAATCGTTACCCATGAAAACCTTCTCCGGTACGGGTATCTCCCTAACATCCTCTTCAGTAAACACCGAAGCAAAGAAATCATTTAATCTTTCCGCAATGGTACTATCTTCTCTAATTGACCCTTTAACCCCTCAATCATCTAACGGTCCAACTGACTCCCTCACAGGCTTTCTGCTTCGGATATATTTTAAAAAGTTTTTACTTTGAGTTTTTGCCTCTAGGGTCAACTTCTTTTCAAATTCTCTTAGCCTGTCTTATCAATGTCTTACATTTAGCTTGCCAATGCTTATGCATTATCCTGTTGGATCCCTCTTCCAATTTTTGAATGAATATCTTTTGGCTAAAATAGCTTGTGCGGTAGCTTTCCCGTTTCTCTTTACGGCTTCGGACATCTTGTTCCAGGAGTGGGACACTCCGGAGCTGGGCCTAAAGGTGAGCAAGGCTATGGATAGGCTCTACCCGTTACCTGAAGATGCGCTGGAACTTCTCCGACTACCGAAGGTGGACGCGGCGGTGTCCGCCTTGACGAAGAGGTCGACGATTCCTGTTACGGGAGCCACGGCTCTCAAAGACATACAGGACAGGAAGCTGGAGGTACAGCTGAAGAAGATTTTCGAAGTTTCAGCGTTGGGGGTCCGTGCAGCCATCTGTAGTAACTTCGCCATGCGGGCCAGCCTGCGCTGGGCTCAGGTCCTTCAGGCTAATGCAGACCTCTCGGAAGAGGAGGCCAAGCAGGCAGATCGGCTGGAGGCGGCAATAGCGTATAGTGCAGATGCTCTCCACAACCTTCTTCGTACCTCGGCCAGATCCATGGTCTCGGCAGTTTCGGCCCGTCGACTCCTCTGGCTCCGAAATTGGGCGGCGGATGGGTCATCCAAGGCTCACCTTGGGGCGCTGCCGTTTAAGGGGAAGTTATTGTTTGGCAAGGAGTTAGATGAGTTGATGTTGTCCCTTGGTGAGAATAGGGCTTTCAGACTGCCTGAGGATAGGTCTAGGGCCTGATCCTACTTTGCCAGCCGATCCCGTTTCCGTGGCAGCAGGAGGTCACGTCCGCAGAGGTCCGCCGGTCCTTCCTATCGTTCGGGGTCCTCCCGGTCGTCTTCATGGCCTCAGTCCTTTCGAGGGAAACTGTTCGGCCGTCAGGGGGGAGCCCCAGGGGGCACGGGGTCCAAGGCCTCCCAATGAGATGCGGTCGGTCCATCCCTCGCTTCAGCTCCAGTCGTTCGTCCCAAATGTGGGAGCTCGGCTGCAGTTGTTCTCCGAGGAATGGGCCAAGATAACGTCGGACCAGTGGGTCCTCAGCGTGATAAATCACGGTTACATGTTAGATTTTGCACGGACTCCGACAGACAAGTTCCTGGTGTCGCCATGCAAGTGCCCCATAAAGCGCGCTGCAGTACGGGGAACCCTTCAACGCCTGCAGGCCTTGGGGGCAATTTCCCCCGTGCCGCCCGAGCAGCGAGGCCAAGGTCGCTATTCCATTTACTTCATTGTGCCAAAGAAGGATGGCACCTCAAGGCCAATTTTGGATCTGAAGGGGGTAAACAGATGCCTTCGCATTCCACGCTTCAAAATGGAGACCATTCGGTCAGTGATTGCCTCGGTCCGTCCCGGCGAATACCTGGCCTCCTTGGACCTCACAGAGGCGTACCTCCATATCGGCATCCGGCCGTCCTACCACCGGTTCCTCAGGTTCTGTATCCTGGGCAGGCATTATCAGTTCAGGGCCCTCCCCTTCGGGCTGGTCAAGGCTCCCCGGACATTCACGAAGGTGGTGGTGGCGGCTCAGCTTCGCAGAGAGGGGTTCCTGGTACACCCCTACTTGGACGATTGGTTGATACGAGCCAAGTCCGAGGTTCGGTGCCGTCAGGCAGTCAACAGAGTACTCGCTCTCTTGCAATCTCTGGGTTGGGTAGTCAATTTCAGCAAGAGTCATCTGGTACCCACCCAGTCTCTGGAGTATTTGGGGGCCCTGTTCGATACGAAGAGGGGCAAGGTTTTTCTGTCCAGGGACAGGGTCCTCAAGCTTCAGAGTCAGGTGCACCGCTTGTTGTCTCTTCGGCTTCATCGGGTCTCCGATTATCTGACGGTTTTGGGTTCTATGGCGTCAACACTTGCTTTGGTCCCCTGGGCGTTTGCTCATCTGCGTCCTTTGCAATCAGCGTTGCTTTCCCGCTGGAAGCCAGTGCCGAAGAGTTTCATCTACCACTTCCGCTCACGGCCCAGGCGCGGGCCAGCCTCCCCTGGTGGCTCGAAGTGGACCACTTGGCTTGTGGAGTGTCCCTGCTAGTGCCCGACTGGACGGTGGTGATCATGGATGCCAGTCTCTCCGGTTGGGGAGCAGTCTGCCAGGGCAAGGCAGTGCAGGGCAAGTGGCCTTTGGCTCAGACTCAGTGGTCCATCAATCGCTTAGAGACCAGGGCGGTACGCCTGGCACTGCAGTCCTTTCTGCCGCTTGTGCGGGGGAAGGCGGTTCGAGTGTTGTCGGACAATGCCACCACGGTGTCGTACATAAACCGTCAGGGGTGGACGAGAAGTCCACTAGTGGCGGAGGAGACGCAGCTTCTGATAGCCTGGGCGGAGTGCAACCTCAGCAACATAGCGGCGTCTCACATTGCCGGAGTCGACAATGTTCAGGCGGACTTCCTCAGTTGTCATCATCTGGATCCCGGAGAGTGGGAATTGGCGCCACAGGACTCTGTAGTTAAAGGCGCTGAGGAGGGATCCTCTCCGCCGAGTATACAGCCAGAGCACAAGCCTGTTCGGGAGAGCCTCGTGACAGGCTCTCCACAGGCAGTACAAAGATTTGAGCCCGGCATCAGCTGAGAAGAATGTTTCACTGAAGAATTAAAAACAGCTGATCCATTAGGAGCTGTGCTGAAAACAAGCAGAGGCAGAGACTGAACTTGCTCACTTTCTGGATCTGACCATGGTGCTGAAATAAAAAGGGCAAGGCTTGAAATAAATCAAGTAATACCTCTGTTTCTGCTTTTAACTTTGAAATTTTTTTTTCCTCAGAAAATAAATGCAGAAATGCCGAACCCAAGTGGTACCGCTAGTGAAAAAGGGGGAGGGACTGGACCACCAGTTTCACCCCAAAGGTCACCAGGAATGGAAGTCCAGGCTGAAGTAATTTCAAAAGGCCCAGCCCCCCTGGACCCCCAGCAGAGCGAGGAGACAGAAACTGTCTCCTAGTCAAAAGTCAGAAAACTGTCAAATAATTATAAAATTTAGACTTGGGGTCCCAGAAGGAAAGCAACGCTCATTGTAATGGTCTCATATGAGCAAAAGCCCAGGGAACCACCTCCAAAGTGGATGCCATGGAGCAGAGGACCTGTAGATAGTCCCATGCTTTGGGGAGCAGGAGCAACAACAAGCGCCAAACCTGCTCCATCAATTTGGTTATTCGATCCGGTTATTCGATCGGTTATTCGATTTGGTTATTCGATCCGGTTCGATTTGGTTATTTGGTTATTCGATCGATACCAGTTTCCCGAAACTGGTATCGAATCGGGCCCCCAGGAAATACTTGCTTGATCCGTAAAGAAAAAAAACCCCACAGAGAAAAGATAAGGAGATGAGAAGGGGAACCAGGGGTTCAGCTGCCTGCATCTGCTGGAGACAGACAAATACTGAAGGGAACAGAGGAGGTTCTATCCTATTATGGGATGCCTTTTCAGTTTTAGTCTGTCTCCATCTGCTGAGCAGGATGCACAACCCAGGGTCTGCACTGATCCGGGTACGTACAGGGAATGAATAAGGTAGCGGACAATGCCAAACCTCGAGGTACACCAGTTTTCAGTTCAACTTTGTCAGATACAATGTTACCAATCTTGACTTGAAATGATCTCTGTTGGAGGAAAGCGGCAAACCAACTGATAGTATTGCTGGATAATCCAATTTCGATCAATCTTGTTAGTAAAATATCATGATTCATCGTGTCAAAAGCGGCCGACAAATCAAGTAGTACTAATATATATTTTTGGCCAGTATCAAAACCTTTTAACACGGTGTCAGTCAGAGAAATCAGTAGAGTTTCGGTGTTCAGATGTTGACGGAAGCCGAATTGATTTGGTTACAGTATATGGTTGGTTTCTAGGTGTTCCACCAATTGTTTGTGGACAATTTTCTCAATTATTTTTGATAGAAAGGATAAATTTGATATTGGTCTGTAGCTACTCAGAAGATCTGGGTTAAGATTGGGCTTTTTTAGGATAGGTCTAATAATGGCAGATTTCAAAACCTCTGGGAAAAAAACCTTCTGTTAAGGAAGAAAGAAAGGAAATCTCTAGGAGGTAAAGGGGGAAGGATAAACAGGAAAAAATACATATAACTTTTATAAACATGTGTTACTTTATTCCATGCAGTTGGTATAGGAAAATTAGTTTCTTACCTGATAATTTTCGTTCCTGTAGTACCAAGGATCAGTCCAGGACACCTGGGTTGTGACTCCGCACCAGTAGATGGAGACAGACTAAAACTTGTGGGCGGAGCATATATGCCCCTGTGCCAGTCACAGCCCCTCAGTCATACGTAATGTCAAAGTAGACAAAAGCCAAAAGGCAACCATAGCTAACCATACAACTTGGTAGGGAAAAGAAAACCAACACCCCTACAGGAACCAGACTCCCCAACCGGGAGAGCGAATAAACAAGGATCAGCGTACTGAAAAAAAAAACACAATAATGAGCGGACTCTTCGTTACTATAGCGCAACACTGCGGGCGGGATCCTGGACTGATCCTTGGTACTACAGGAACGAAAATTATCAGGTAAGAAACTAATTTTCCTTTCCCTGTACGTACCAGGATCAGTCCAGGACACCTGGGATGTACCAGAGCTAACTTACCGAGGGTGGGAAGCAGAGAGTCCCGCTCGGAGTACCCTCTCTCCAAAACCCCTAGCTTCAGTAGCCTGAACATCCAACCGGTAATGTTTAAAAAAGGTATGCAACGACTTCCAGGTAGCCGCCCTGAAAATCTCTTGAGGCGACACCTGAGAAGATTCCGCCCAAGACGCAGTGTGAGACCGTGTCGAATGAGCCCGAAGACCCACCGGCGGCGATTTTCCGCGCAGAATGTACGCAGAACCAATGGCTTCCTTCGAGCCAACGGGCAATTGTCGTGCGGGACGCCGCAGCACCTTTCTTTGGACCCGAAGTTAACACAAACAGATGATCCGTCACCCGAAACGGATTAGTAACCTCCAGATAGCGAAGCAGGGACCTCCGCACATCTAGTTTTCTCAAGTCTTTTGTTTTCGGGTCCGAAGACTCCGCAACCGAGAAAGCGGGAAGTTCAATTGACTGATTCAAATGGAACGACGACACGACCTTAGGAAGGAAGGAGGGAACCGTCCGCAAGGAGACCCCCGAATCGGAGATGCGCAAGAAGGTCTCCCTACAGGACAACGCCTGTAATTCTGAGACACGACGGGCCGATGCCATCGCCACTAGGAATACGGTCTTCAAGGTGAGATCCTTGAGCGTAGAACGTTTCAGGGGCTCAAACGGCACTGAGCATAAGGCTGAGAGTACCCAGTTGAGGTTCCAAGATGGGCAAGGGGGCCGCAACGGAGGATGGAGGTGCTTAGCCCCCCTAAGAAAACGGGAGATATCCGGGTGGAGAGCCAGAGAGACCTTACCACGCAAACAGCCAAGCGCCGCCACTTGAACCCGAAGGGAATTACACGCTAAACCTTTGGCGAGCCCCGCCTGGAGAAAAGCCAGAATATCGGGAATAGAAGCGGAAGTGGGGTCTAGGCCCCGCTCCATGCACCATTCCTCAAAAACTACCCAGACCCGAACATAAGCTAGGGACGTAGACTGTTTTCTGGATCTCAGCAACGTAGCAACGACCGCATCCGAGTAGCCTTTTCTCTTCAACCGATACCTCTCAAAAGCCATGCCGCGAGACAAAAGTGAGCCGCATCCTCCAAACAGACGGGGCCCTGACGAAGGAGCCCCGGGAATCCCTGTAGACGAAGGGGTGCGGCCACCGACAGCTGGACCAGGTCCGCAAACCACGGACGGCGTGGCCACTCCGGCGCCACCATGATCACATTGGATGGATGCAATTCTATGCGCCGTAGGATCTTTCCGATCATGGGCCACGGTGGGAACACATACAGAAGCACATCCACCGGCCAGGGAAGCACCAACGCGTCGACTCCTTCTGCTCCCCTTTCGCGACGTCGACTGTAAAATCGCGGAGCCTTCGCGTCGTGCCAGGTGGCCATCAGATCCATGTGGGGCGTTCCCCAAGTCCGGCGAATGAAGAGAAACGCCTCGTCCTCCAACTCCCACTCTCCGGGATCCAAGCGGTGACGACTGAGAAAATCCGCCTGGACGTTGTCGACTCCCACTATGTGGGAAGCCGCGAGATGGCTGAGATGCCGTTCTGCCCAGAGCATCAAGAGCCGCGCCTCCTCCGCCACTAGAGGACTTCTTGTCCCTCCCTGGCGATTGATGTAAGCCACGGTGGTAGCGTTGTCCGACAATACCCGGACCGCCTGTCCGCGCACGAGGGGTAGAAAAGCTTGCAGCGCCAGACGGACCGCTCTGGTCTCCAGCCGGTTGATAGACCACCGGGTCTGCGACTCTGACCACAGACCCTGAACCGACTTCCAGCTCAGGCTGGATCGCGCCTGCCCCTCGAGAGGTAGAGGTAGATAGAAATCCTCGGAAACCGGTTTCCAGCGGGAAAGCAATGAGGACTGCAGCGGCCATAGATGAGCGAACGCCCAAGGGACTAACGCCAGCGTGGATGCCATAGACCCCAGAACCGTCAGGTAATCGCAGACTCGTGGCCTGTGTAGCGACAAAAGACGTAGCACCTGAGACTGCAGTTTGCATATCCGTTCCTGCGAGAGAATCACACTGCCTCGCTTCGTGTCGAACAGGGCTCCAAGATATTCCAAGGACTGAGAGGGTTCGAGATGACTCTTGTTGAAGTTGACCACCCAGCCCAGGGACTGCAAGAGCTGTAACACCCTGGCCACCGCCTGCCGACACAGACTTTGAGACTTCGCCCGGATCAGCCACTCGTCGAGGTAAGGGTGAACCAGCAGGCCTTCCCGCCGCAACTGCGCCGCCACGACCACCATCACTTTCGTGAATGTCCGAGGCGCTGTCGCCAGGCCGAACGGAAGCGCCCGGAACTGGAAGTGCCTGCCCAGAATGCCAAACCTCAGAAACCGCTGAAACGCTGGTTGAATTCCTACATGAAGGTATGCTTCTGTGAGATCTAGGGACGCCAGGAATTCGCCGGGACGCACTGACGCGATCACTGACCGAATGGTCTCCATTTTGAAGTGAGGGACTCGAAGGCATCTGTTGACTCCTTTCAGATCCAGAATTGGGCGGAAAGTGCCGTCTTTCTTGGGGACTATGAAGTAAATGGAGTACGGCCCTTGCCGTACTGAGCGGCCGGAACCGGCGAGATGGCTCCCAGTCTTTCTAGTCTTTGGATGGTATCTAGCACCGCCGCCTTCTTCTTGGGATCCTTGCAGGGTGAGACCAGGAATTTGTCCGTTGGGATGCGAGCAAAATCTAACTCGTAGCCATGTTTTATCACGTCGAGGACCCATTGATCCGACGTCACGCTGGCCCATTCCTCGAGGAATAAGGATAGACGCGCCCCCACGTTTGGAACAGCGTGCCGAGGACGCGACGAGGGATGGGCCGGCCGAACTTCATTGCGAAGGCTTGGACCCCGCACCCGACGGGGCCCCTCCTTGCCGGCCAAAACGTTTGCCCCGAAAGGACTGCTGCCACTGGGTGTTCCGAGAGGAAGACGGCCTATACGAGGGTCCAGAGGATCTTTGCGGCCTAGACTTCCTGGGTGCCCTGAACCGGGCTCTGCCTGAAAAGGAAGATCTCGACCGGGTCCTATCCTCCGGCAGCTTAAACGCTCGGTTCTCCCCCACGGGGAAACCATCAAATCGTCCAACTCCTTGCCGAACAGCAATGTCCCCTTAAAAGGCAAAGCCCCGAGGTGAGCCCTGGAAGAGCCATCCGCTGCCCAATTGCGCAGCCAAAGGAGACGACGTGCCGACACCGCTGCCACCATGGACCTAGCTGAGGTGCGCAAAAGATCATGGAGTGCATCAGCGCCATAGGCAATGGCCGCCTCCAATCTGTCTGCTTGGGAAGCCTCCTCTGAAGAGAGACCCGCATTCGCCTGCAGGACTTGAGCCCAGCGCAGACTAGCACTCATAGCAAAATTTGTGCAACTGGCGGCACGCACCCCTAGGGCAAAAACCTCAAAATTCTTTTGAGTTGAACCTCCAACTTACGGTCTTGAATATCCCGGAGGGCTGTCGCTCCCGTGACCGGGATGGTAGACCTCTTCGTGACAGCTGACACTGCCGAATCCACCCTTGGGAGTCGGAGGAGCTCTAGCGCGTCCTTCGGCAAAGGGTAAAGTTTGTCCATGGCCTTGCTGACCTTCAGACCTAACTCCGGAGTATCCCATTCCTTGAAGAGGATATCCGTGGATGAAAAAATGAAAAACGACCGCCGGCCCTGTGAGCCCAAGCAGAACAGGATCCATATTTGCCTCCTGGCGGACCACCACCGGAGGAGCCTCAATCCCCAGCTCCTGGAGAATGGCCGGAATGAGTGGCGACAGTTCCTCTCTGCGGAACAGACGCACCACCTTGGGGTCATCCCCGTCGACGGCCTGCGCTCCTTTACCTGTACTGGGCTGCGCCGAGCCATCTGCTGCTGCCGTCCCGGCCCCCGGCAGGGGCTCCTCGGAGGCCTCTGTGTCCGCCCTGGAGGTATCTTCGGAATCCGAGTCCTACGGCACCCCTCGGAGAAGCAGTTTGCCCCGGGCCGCGCTCTGGGTGGTCTTCGCCACCCTCCTTGCCATCTTCTTCTGCGGCGGGGACCGGTGGACCCTTGAACCCGAGGCGTCCCCCCGTCTGCGCTTGCTGCGCTTATCACGGAGAACTTTGCGCAGCAAAAGCGCCAAATCTTCAGAAAACTCGCCCGAATCCGTTGCGTCGCTTTCCGAATGCCCCCGGGACTGGGGCCCCTCTGAAGGGACCTCCACCGCCGCACCCCGCTGCGGGGAAAGCGTAGGAGGTAAAACAGAGGCCCCCACCGTTTCCCGCGAAACTACCCGGCCGGTAGACAAAATGGCCGCCACTCCCGCGCTGACCGGGAACAGGTCAGGAGGCCTATCAGGGGGACCCCCCCCTTGCGACGGCGATCACGCGACCCGGGAACGGGCCCCCCGAGAAGCCGCCGACGATCCCTCGTCTCCCGGGACGCAGGCCGAGCAAAGGCCGTCCCGGGAGAGACGCGCGCGCGCCGAGTCGCAGGCCCTGCACTGCGAGCCGCGCGGCATTGCAAAAACCGCGGGAAACCAAAGACGCGCCGAAAAGCACTGAGGGACGCTGAATAAAAACAAAAATTCAACGCAGCGAAAATCGGCGACCTCCCCCCTGCCGAAGACGCCCCCCCTCGAGCGGAACGGAGCGCAACGCCAAGGAACGGAGAGCCGACTGAAAACAAAAGTAAAAACACTTTTTTTTTTTTTTTTTAATAAGAAAAAAAAACCGCTGTCCCAGGTGCTGAAAAGCCCTATGTCCTGCAGGGGTGAGTGAACCGGGCTCCCCGGTGTCACCCCTGACGCTGCTACTAGCCCAGCCGGGTCCTCAACCCTAGCAGCGGCCTCAACCTGGGGAGGGTAGTCCCCTCAGGACCTCACAACTCCCCAGGGAGGTAGGGCAACCGGGACTAAAGTAACCAAATTAAACAAAAAACCCCAATTTACAGTAAAACCAAGGTCTAATAGAAAACACAAAAACAAAACACCAAAAAGCGAACCTGACTAAGAACCAGAATCAGGCCCGACAGGGCTGTGACCGGACCTGCACCACCTACTGGAGACAGAGTAAGACTGAGGGGCTGTGACTGGCACAGGGGCATATATGCTCCGCCCACAAGTTTTAGTCTGTCTCCATCTACTGGTGCGGAGTCACAACCCAGGTGTCCTGGACTGATCCTGGTACGTACAGGGAATTGGTTTTTGCTAAAGAAGAAAAAAGTCCAGCCATGAATTAAAGGATCTCCCTACAAGTGGGTTCTCCAGTAATTACCACCTGGTTTCATGAACTCACCCAGGCATTCTTCTAAGGACTTCTGCAACACACACTGGAACAGCTCCTGGTACTGCAAGTCTGTGATGTAACACTTTTCCTATAAAGGAAAAGAACTAGTGAGTAACACATAGCCTGGCTAAAAACAATTGCTTTGGGGTAGCAACAAAGACACCCAGGCACATTCCTTTTTATGCAGTCATCCCTCCAGCTCATTTAAACACAGCCGCTCTGGGAAACTAAAATCTTACTATACTATGCCCCATGTTCCTGCCTTAGTCACAGCTGTGCAGTGATGATAAAATAATTAACAGTATTTCAGAAGCATACAAAACAATAATGCTTACCATCTATCCATTACACATTTTACTGTAAACCATATTTTAATAAATTGTGTTTACTAAACTACTTCCTTTCCAGCCACTGAGATCATCCTCCTGCTAAAACATGCAGAGGGTGTAGGGTCTTAATTTCTATTTGTGTTATAAAAGCAGGAGTTACCACATAAAGGCACCTAAACAGAACAAACCTTTTCAGTTTTCCTCGACTCCTTCTTCCTTCTGCCTAACTCAGCCCTTTTTATGTTCTCCTTGTTATCTGTGTTCTGTGTTGTGCCCTCAAGTTTTTCAGTCTCCCTCTGTTTTTGTGTCATGCCTGGCATCTTCTCTTCCTCCTCCTCCTCCTCCAATTTTGCACCTGGTTCCTGCTCTTCAGCTTTCTGTGATGCCTTCAGAATATCTTTTCCCCCTAGAGGCCGGGCAGCTCCCCACTTTCCCCTGGACTTGGAAGGGCTGTCAGTAGATGGAGAAGTCAAAGGTTTGCTCCCAGGTGATATGAATTTTTTCTTAGTTACCTTCCTACATTCTGAAAAGGAAAAAAAAACAAACATAAAATGACCAAGGTAAAAGGAAAATTTATTTTTATACACTGATTTTCCATAAAATCAAAACTGTACAATAAAAATAAAACAATACAACCCCCAATATAAAAGTAAAAAACCATTAAGCAGAAGTAAAAGCAGTAGATTATGAGCAGTTTACAAATCTTTTAAATAATGCAAAATCCAGAGAAATTCAAAAAATTAATCACTAATCAGAAAAGAATGCCAGCACTGTCATTGAAAATAAAAGGTGACAGAATACTAACTGAAAACCTGCATAAATATCCAAGTTTTCACAAGTTCCCTAAATTTTAAAGTTGTTTAACGCCGTACCTTCAAAAGCAAGATATTCCACAGGAGTGGCACCAAATATTGAAAAGGAGGAGAAATTAATTCTTACCTGATAATTTATTTCACTCAAATCTAGCCAGATCAGTCAAGACTCATGGATTTATTCTTCTCAACCAGAAGACAGAGACAAAGGCTTGCTGACATCACCCTATATAGATTATCGTGAAGACCTCAGCCTGCATGCTAAAGTGACTGCCACCAAAACTATGATCTTACAGGTCAGATACTTCGGGGCACAGGAACACAATCGCTTAAAGGGAGCTTTCATCAGGTGAGCTAACACCATGTTGAGATCACAAGACACAGCAGGAGGCCTTAGGGAAGGCTTCAACTGAAGCACACCGCTCATGAAATTTACAACTATAGGCTGTACAGAGATAGGCGTACCATCTATACCATGGTAGTATGCGCCAATTGCACTCAGATGAACTCTAATGGAACTGGTCTTCAAACCAGCTTCCATTAGATGTTAGGGATGTGAATCGTTTTTTGACGATTTAAAATATCGTCCGATATATTTTAAATCGTCAAAAATCGTTAGAGGCGATATATAATAGGAATTCCCCCGATTTATCGTCAAAAATCGTAAATCGGGGGAAGGGGGAGGGCGGGAAAACCGGCACACTAAAACAACCCTAAAACCCACCCCGACCCTTTAAAATAAATCCCCCACCCTCCCGAACCCCCCCAAAATGTCTTAAATTACCTGGGGTCCAGTGGGGGGTCCCGGTGTGATCTTCCACTCTCGGGCCACGGGCCGACGTCACGAGCGTAGGAGATCGCTGCCGGACCCCCGCTGGACCCCCAGGGACTTTTGGCCAGCTTGGGGGGGCCTCCTGACCCCCACAAGACTTGCCAAAAGTCCAGCAGGGGTCCGGGAACGACCTCCTGCACTCGAATCGTGTTGCCGTATTGCAAAATGGCCATACGGCCGGCGCCACATTGTCAGACAGAACTTGGACTACCTGATTGTGTATCAACGGGAGAAAGTGCCACAAAGCCAGCCGAACCGCTTTGATTTCCAGGCGATTGATCGAACAGCTGGACTCCTCTTCTGACCAGCGGCCCTGAACTGAGCGGGACTGACAGACAGCTCCCCAGCCAGAGAGACTGGCATCCGTGGTCACTACTACCCACTTTGGGACTTCGAGGTCTACACCGCGAGTCAGGCTGTGCGGGCAAAGCCACCACCCAAGACTAGACCTGGCGTGATCGGTGATCGGTAGAGGGAACTGGAACTCCTCCGACTTGGGTCCCAGAAGGAAAGCAACGCTCGTTGTAATGGTCTCATATGAGCAAAAGCCCAGGGAACCACCTCCAAAGTGGATGCCATGGAGCAGAGGACCTGTAGATAGTCCCATGCTTTGGGGAGCGGGAGCAACAACAAGCGCTCCATCAATTTGATCCGGTGGAAGAAATACTTTCCCAAAACTGGTATCAAATCGGGCCCCCAGAGAGTCCATTGTCTGAGAAGGGAAAAAGTTGATTTTGGCTTGATCGATCACCCAGCCGAGCAAATCCAGGAGACTGACCACCTTGCTGATGGCTTCTAGGCTGAGATCCCTCGACTTCGCCCTGATGAGCCAGTCATCCAGGTAGGGATGAATTAGAAGCCCTTGCCTCCTCAGGGCTGCTGCTACCACCACCATGACTTTGGTGAATGTGTGGGGGGCCGTAGCCAGACCGAACGGCAGAGCGCAGAACTGGAAATGCATCTCCAAGATCATGAATCAAAGAAATTCCTGATGATCCTCGCGAATGGGTATGTGCAAGTATGCTTCCATTAGATC
Source organism: Rhinatrema bivittatum (assembly GCF_901001135.1). NCBI lineage: Eukaryota > Metazoa > Chordata > Amphibia > Gymnophiona > Rhinatrematidae > Rhinatrema > Rhinatrema bivittatum. Next base: position 22,306,720 of record NC_042630.1, read on the forward strand.
CAGGGATGCTAAGAACTCGTCTTTGTGGACCACCGCGATAACCGAGCAGTGTCTCCATGAGGAAATGCGGTATCTTCAGAGCCTTATTTACCTTTTTTAGGTCCAAAATAGGCCGGAAGGATCCTTCCTTTTTTTGGGCTACAAAGTAGATGGAGTATTGGCCCATCTTCCAGTGCTCCGGAGGGACATGCTTTTACATGCCCTGCATGTAACTACTATGCTTTACTGCCCTGCGAGATAACAGGCGGTCGAGGGTCTGTCAGACGATCTGCACCTTGGCCCACACTCCACAGGGGGAGACCATAAAAAAATCTTGGAGCGGCCGAGCAAATTCCAAAGCGTAGCCATGTTCTATGATGCTTAGGACCCACTGATCGGAGGTTATTCTGGCCCATTCCTCGTGGAATTGGGATAGTCGTCCCCCAACCCGAGGAATCGAAGGTCGGGCCGGCCTTATCTCATTGCGAAGTCTTGGAGCCAAGGAACATGGTAGGCCCTCCGTCACGAGAGGTTCTGCCTCGAAAGGAAGTGTTCCAGGATTGAGGCCTGGTCATAGGCTGTCGTTGACTTGCCAGCTGCTGTCTGCTCTGACGAAACCTACGCTGACCCTGAAAACGTGAACGGGTCGACAGAAAACCTCTGGAAGGCTTCAGTCTGTCCTCCAGCAGTTTCTGGACTCTGTTTTCGCCCAAGGACTTTATCAACTGCTCCAAGTCGTCACTGAAGAGAAACCTACCTTTGAACGGAAGAACCCCTAACTGAGCTTTGGGCGAAATGTCCGCTGATCAGTTACGCAGCCAGAGTGCGAGAAGAAATGCATAAAAGGTCATACAATGCATCAGCACCATATGCCACCGCGGCTTCCAAGCGTTCTGCTTGCTCTGACTCGCCCGGAGGGAGATCCCTGGAAGTTAGCAATTGCTGGACCCAGCGTAGACTCGCCAGGAGCATGTAACTACTATACACCGCCGCTCGGATACCTAGGGTAGACACTTCAAAAATGCGCTTAAGGAGGACCTCAAGTTTCCTATCCTGAAGATCCTTGAGAGCCGCTGCTCCTGCGACTGGAATTGTGGTCTGCTTCATAACCACCGATATTGAAGCGTCTACCTTGGGAGACTTCAGGAGATCCAGAGACTCTTCGGGAAAAGGATAAAGTTTATCCATAGCCCAACCAACCCGCAAGCCGGCATCCGGAATGCCCCACTCCCGGGCCATCAGCTGCTGGAGCATGGGATGAAAAGGAAAAGCCTTGGTCGGAGCCCGCAACCCCGCCAGGACTGGGTCTACTGAATCCTGAGGTGGAGTCAGATGAGGATGTTCCACTCCGAGTTCCGACAAGACCGAGGGAATAAGAGGCTCCAACTCCTCCCTGTGAAACAGCCAGACCACCTTCGGGTCGTCTCCGTCCAGAGAAGCCTGGTTTCTCAGGTCCTTCTCAGACCCCATGCCAGGAGAGAGCAGAAGCCAGTGCGTCTGCAGCCGCATTGTCCGGTCCCTCCGGAAGGGCCGAATCGCCCGAAAGCAAGGACCCGAGCAATTTAGCGACCCGCAGGGATGCTGGTGGATCAAGGTGCTTGGCTAATTTATGGGGCAGCCCCTGTGGATGTCTCAAAGGTAAAGCACCACTCTGCTGAGACTGCAAAGCTAAAAAGGCTTTATGCATAAGGAGTACAAAATCCAAAGAAAAAGCGTTAGAGCTGGCCCTTTCCCCATCAGGGGAATCAGGCCCATCGTCAAAATTGTCCTGATCTGTATCAGAGGGATCCCTAGGACTGGCAGGGACCGGTGATAAGGCTGGAGGAAGCTCCCCTGCCCCCACAGCTCTTGCTTGTGCCTCAGCAAATGTGCTTAAAATGGCCGCTGTTCTCGCATCAAGAGGGAACAGATCAGGCCGCGGCTCCTGAGGTGCTGATCTTTTTGCTGCACCTCGGGGCTTTGCCAAGCTCCCCGTTGTCAAAATAGAGCTTCCTTCCCTCCAGGAAGGCAGCGCGAGCAAAGGCCTGAGCGGGAGAGTCTCGACGAGGACTCCCAACAGGCACAGCAACAAGATGGCCACAGCATCAAGGGAGGAGGAGAAACCGAGGATCGTGGCAGAAGGGATTCGGCAGAGAGACTGTAATCTCAGCAAAAATGCGGCGATACTGCACCTGACGTCTAAGCAATGCAACCGGTAAGAAGAGAAAGCTAACAGGCTGCTCGAGTTTTTGTTGGGTTTTTTTTCGATTGGGCCAGTGCCATGGAGGGAGAGAGGGACTGGCCACCGGTATCTTTTCCCCCGGCACCATACCTGCCAAAAGCCCCGCGGGATAACCAATCCCAGCTCCTAAACCTGCTACCAGGGAGGGGGGATGATCCCATAGGATCTGCCTACCCCCTGGGAGGATTTTAGAAGTTTCTCCTTTGATTAGCTTTTTTTTTTTTTTTGCTTGATTCTGTGTTATATAAAGTTTCTTTCCTTCCCTGTCTTTTTTTTTTTTTTCAAAGGGAAAGCGCCTTAACCCCAGAATCAGGGCAAGACTGCAGGGTTTGCACCATCTCCATCTGCTGGAGACATAGAAATACTGAAGGGACGCAGGTGGCACACCAGGTTATGAAAGGGTGCCCTTCAAGTTTTTCTCTGTCTCCATCTGCTGGAAGGGCGGCATAACCCACAGTCTGGACTGATCCGGGTATGTACAGGGAACATAAGATTTGCAGACTTGTCGTCATGGAAGCACTGTGAATAGACAGTTCTTTCCAACATAAATGATACAATACACTCTTGGAATACTACAATTACAACCACCCTCGATACAATTGCTCCGTTTAAGCAGATCAAACAAAATAGAAATAAAAAGAAAATAGACGCTCCCTGGTACACAAAATCACTGCACACCCTTAAAACTCTCCTTAGGAAACTAGAACGTAAATGGCGTAACAACAAAACCACAGAACTAAAAAACAACTATCGCTGTACCCTACGCCGTTATAATAAAGAAATAAATCAAACAAAAAAACTCTACTATGCCAACATCATTGCCAAAGCCAATGGCAATCCAAATACACTATTCAATATAGTAAAAACCTTAACCTCTTCCCAAAATGAAAACTTCATAAATGTCGATACCAACTTCTGTAATAAAATCGCTAAACATTTTGAAACTAAAGTACTTAACATTTCTGCTGAATTCTCAAATCTTCCTTATCCCACTCAAAAAAATGAAGTACCCAGTCAATCATGGTCAGAATTCACCCCTACCTCAGACACTTCTATTCTAGCCATTATAAACAAACAAAAACCCTCCAACTCCCCTTATAATCCATGCTCTGGAGCCTTTTTCATAGCTCTCAAACTTGAAGCCTGCTCTTTTCTTACTCTTCTAGTTAATCAATCTCTAGAATCAGGTGAATTCCCCCACACTTTAAAAAAGACCTCTATACTACCAATCTTAAAAGCTAAAGCAAAAGATACATCTGATCTCAACAATTACAGACCTATAGCATCTCTTACTTCCCTGGCCAAACTAATAGAATCTGTAGTACTCCATCAGTTAACCGATTTTCTTACAGAGCACAATATTCTTCATATTAATCAACATGGATTTAGAAAAGGTCATTCCACAGAAACACTTCTTCTATCCTCTTTTGATACTTTTTTCCGTGCATTCGACTCATATACAGACTACATTATAGTTTTCTTAGATATATCAGCAGCATTCGATACCATTAATCATCAGATACTCATTTCAGGTCTTCAAAACATAGGCATCACAGGTACAGTTTTGAACTGGTTTACATCCTTCCTCTCCAACCGACCTCAACAAGTCAATTATAGTCAGCACTGCTCTTCCCCATATATCATTAATTCCGGCGTTCCTCAGGGCTCATCTCTTTCTCCTATTCTGTTCAACATATATCTACTTCCTTTATGCTACATTCTATCCTCTCTTAATCTTCAGTTCAAAATTTATGCAGACGACATCCAATTTTTTGTCCCATATAAATCATCCTGGTCAGACACTCTATCTTTAGTTTCTCTATACTTATCTACAATCAACTCTTGGCTCTCCCACAATCGATTAAAACTGAATCCAGCAAAAACTGAGCTCGTATACTTAACTTCCATCTCTGATTCTTCATTAGGTCCACCATCACATCTTACAATCAATAATGTTACTATCCCCATAACACGCTCTGCTATAAGCCTAGGTGTAAACATTAATTCAGATCTTTCTCTAAAACAACACATATCCTCACTTACAAAAAAATCGTTTTTCAAACTACGTCTGTTAAAACATCTTCGTCCTCTACTATTTTACCGAGATTACAGAACCATTCTTCAATCCTTAATCTTCTCTGGCTTAGACTATTGTAATGCTCTCTTCCTAGGATTGTCAGACTCTTCACTATACCCCCTTCAACTGATCCAAAACTCTGCAGCCCGGATACTAACCAGAACATCTTTACATCATCATATCACCCCTATTCTACAATCATTACACTGGTTACCCATAAAGTTCAGAATAAAATACAAAATTCTCTCTATTATCCATAGTTTAATTCATAACCATAATCATACTTCTACCTGGCTTTGTTCAATACTGCGCATATACAAACCGACGCAACACTTAAGATCACTTAACCAAAATTTACTAGATATCCCTTCTCCTAAACAAGCCAGATTAGACCTCACTAGAAAAAGAGCCTTTTCAATAGCCGGTCCAACACTTTGGAACACTTTACCAAACCATCTTCGCTCGATATCCAACCCTGTACATTTCAAAAAATCTCTCAAAACATATCTTTTTCAACTTGCATTCAACTCGTCTTCTAATTAAACTTAATCATCAATACCGAAATTACCCTCTTAAACATAGTTACACCCATTACAATCCCATTTATACTACACATAACTACAACATACCTGCTCATTCACACGTTTCCAACTATCATACCCTTCTCCCTTCTTCCCTTTATCTCATATAATTTTTACGCTCTATTTCTCCCACTTCCCCTTCCTCCTCCCGTTCCCCTTCCCCCCTTTTTCCCCTTTTCCCCCAAAACAATAAGCCCATGGTTCCAAACTTTTTATATTTTTAATAACCTTATATACTAGCATTCTGTCTAGTTATTACCAATTTTTATGTAAAGTTTAAAAATTCCATTTTATTTTGATTATTTTATTTTTGGTTTTAAATCTGTGAACCGTTTTTGATAAAATTTCTTTTTTAAAAAACGGTATATAAATACTTTTTTTAAATAAATAAATTAAATAAATAAATGTGGAGAGCGAGCTACGTGGGTTCCCCCATTTCTAACCTTTCTTGCCGGACATCCTGAAGAAAAAAAGTAACACTGAAAAGTGCTGTTTGGGGGGGTCTTCCAAATTTACAGATAATTGAAGAAAAAATTACAGAGATAGGATGCACATCTGTGCTGGTGCTCGGAAAAAAAAAACCTGAGGAAGCTCACGAGGCAATGCCCTTGCGGGAATTCACACACACATTTAGTAGAACAAAAGCTCTACGAACTTAGAGAAAAGGGTTTATTTGGTGCTGCCAGATAACGTCACCCATGTCATGGCTAATTCAACCCTGCTTGTCGACTGAGAATTTCAGTGACTGTAGCTAGGAAGAGCTCTGTTCCAGTGATTAGACCAGAGGGCTACCAGTTACTGGAAGTCCCCTGCTCATCTATATAGAACAATGTCAGCAAGCCTTTTAGTCTCTGTCTCCATCTCTGATTGGAAGGCATAATCCCATGCTATTGGACTGGTCTGACCGGATGGAAGAAGACAATTGCTTTGTACTTTCAAGACTTATTTCATAAGGTGGTAGAAGCATTAATAGTTCTTGCTGAGGGGACCTTAAGGTTCTTATTGGCTTATACAAGGCTAAAAAATTTGCCAAGTAACAAGGGAGATCTCTATATAAAGCTCTAAGTGAGACAAAAAGATTTAAAATGCCTCACTCACACTGATAACCAATGTAATCCCTGCAATAAGAGAATTGTGTGTACATATAAGACGCTGTCCTCTAACAGTCATAGTTCAGTGAAAACAAATGAATCCGGATGTCAATGGATCATGAAGGAGTGTACAGTAGATTTTGCACAATTATTTTCAAGCTGAGATCTCATTCTTATCTAATTTTTTTTTATTTCCAGCTGTAAAAACTGTACTTCTTTATCCCTCTCTTCTCTGGCCTCCACAGAGTTAGCATGTCAAACAGAGGTTACCCACCCTCCCAGTATCTGACTTTTCTGCATGAAACATAGCCTGAAAATGGCAATCAGGAAACAGCATCAAAGAGAAGATGGCCAAGAAGTGTCCCACTCATACAGGACAGGCCTTGGTGTGTATTTAATACCAACCTTCCTTATTTTTAAGAGTCGCCATAAGGCTCCAGAGTCTGATGGACAGTGTCCTGTTCTGTATCTACAAAAAAAAATATGTAGAAATCAAATTAAATTTAGAAAAAGAATAGAAAGTAACTATAGTGTTAACTTTCATTCCTTGAATCTACTTACACCAGTCCAGATCTGTAGGTTTATGCCACTCTGCTAGCAGATGAAGACAGAACACAATTTTTCCAGTGACATCATCACTGGTATTAGTAGTAGTGCAACACAATGAGCTGTCAGCATACTGCTGACAAAGCCATGGAGGAACGAGACTCACCCATTATGGTTGTTTTACTTTTTTTTTTTTTTTTTAATAAAACAGGAGAGAAGCTTCCAAGGAAAACTCACACTTGTGCAAAAATTCACAGAGTAGGAGAGATGAGAAAAAAATAAGAAGACACAACCAGATGAGTTGCAGAATCTGACCATGTTCTGTACTGCTGCAGCAGGATTCAAGGAAAGGAAATTAACAGGTAAGAAGGTAAAGTTACTTCTTACCCGATAATTTCCTCTAGAGAAAGAAGACCAGCCCACACAAGGGGGTTATGCACTCCTACCATTAAATGGAGAAATCTGACTTGCTGACATCACCCATACATAGCTTTACATTGACATCGGCCTACCAGTAATCCTGTAAAAGACAACTGTGTACAACTGTTAAAAGTTATGGTTCATATGTTGAGATGAGGAGAAAGAAAACCCGTCCATGCAAAAGTGCGGAAAAGTTAAGACTGAGGAGACCGATGACGCGCTTCGCAAGGGAAGTGCCATGTAGGTGCAGCAAAGCAAAAGCTCTGTATATTTATTTATTTATTTTTAGTTTTTTTATACCAATTTTCCTGCATAGAATGCATATCAAACAGGTTTACAATGAAACAGAATAATCAGGAAGTTAAATTCCTTAGTCTAATACATTTAAACGTCAATAACGAAATAATTTTAAACAAAGCAAAAAGCTAAATATTAAATAAAGGTTAAATTAATAACAAAAATATAAATATAATTATATTAGAAGGAGCACAAAGGTTAGCACGAAGGTTGTCGCGCCCCTTTGGCGCGCGACGCCTGGTGTAATAGCGCCGTTAATCGGGTCGCCGCTGGCTGGTCGTCATGACGTCGGGGGGGGGGGGTCTTCACATCGCTGATTTTCTTTTTCTCACATCTCAGTTTTTTTTTCTATTTTTTGGTCTTTTTTTCTCCCAAGATGTAGGTTTCTTGAAGTGCCCGATGGTAGTGGGCTGCCCCTCTGCATCAGCGCCTGGTGTAATAGCGCCGTTAATCGGGTCGCCGCTGGCTGGTCGTATACTTGAAAAGAGTCCGTAGGAGCAGCGTCAGATGATGTCACCCCTTCTAAAAAGACAGCATGGCTAATTCAGCCTGCTTATCGACGGAAAATCATAGAATAGAGGTCACATAAGATGAAAAGGAATCAGCAAATTGCACACTGTCAATGAATCCATGACATATAGAAACATAGCAATGACGGCAGAAGAAGACCAATCGGCCCATCCAGTCTGCCCAGCAAGCTTCACACTTCTTTTTTTCTCATACTTATCTGTTTCTCTTGGCTCCTAGTAACCTTTAGTTCTATTTCCCTTTCACCCCCACCATTAATGCAGAGAGCAGTGATGGAGCTGCATCCAAGTGAAATATCAAGCTTGATTAGTTAGGGGTAGTAACCGCCACAATAAGCAAGCTACACCCATACTTATTCGTTTACCCAGACTATGTTATTCAGTCCTTATTGGTTGTTTTTCTTCTCCCCTGCCGTTGAAGCAGAGAGCTATGCTGGATAAGCGTGAACTATTAGTTTTACTTCTCCCCTGCCGTTGAAGCAGAGAGCTATGCTGGATAAGCGTGAACTATTAGTTTTTCTTCTCCCCTGCTGTTGAAGCAGAGAGCTATGTTGGATATGTATTGAAAGTGAAGTATGCATTGAAAGCCACATTATCTATCAACAAATATTGAATAAGCCTAATAATTGGTAATACCTATAGCTTATGAACTCTTCGTTAATTTTACATACTCTTGCCCACCCCTGGTTTTTTTTTAATTTGGAGATGGCAGCCCTCCATCCTTCCGCTCCGTGAAGGTGGAACACCAAACACTGGCCACTGGCATCCCGCTCCGTGAATGCCTCTGTGGCTACTGCCGCTCCGTGCAGTGTTTTGCTGCCTCCTCTTTATACACTTCCTCTAGACCTGATGGATCCAAGAACCAATGTCAGGAAATATTTCTTCACGGAGAGAGTGGTGGATGCCTGGAATACCCTTCCGGAGGAAGTGGTGAAGTCCAAAACTGTGAAGGACTTCAAAGGGGTGTGGGATAAACACTGTGACATACTATAGATGGTCCAATTGAGAACTTGGACTTAGTTGTGGAGCGGGAAAGGACTGAAATTTTAATTAATGAATGATCAAATCATGGGACATCTTGTATTGTGATAGTGTCAAGGCTACGAGATTTAAAAGATTCATTCACAAAGACGAAGTAAAAAATATATCCTCATCGATGAGTGGCCTTCTAATTGAAACCAGCTTAGCAATTCAAGTATTTCTAAAAATAAATTGGAATTGGTATCAGGAGAAGAGCTATTAATAGCTAGGTTAAAATCTTCTAAAATAATCAGATTATTAAGATTTGTTTTGGATGCCATTAATTGCTCAACAAAAGTGGAAATGTTAGTAGATAATACTTTAGGTGGACATTAAATTAGGCAGATTGAAAAACCAGAAGTAGAAAGCAAGACAGTTTCACAAAAAGACTCCCTACCAAGATCTTCAAATTTGGGTTTCCAAATTTCCTTAAAAATGATGAGTAACCCCCTTCCTCTGCCCCTCTTTCTTGGCTGGGAGAAACATGTATAATTAGGTGGACAAATTTGATTTAAAATGTCAGTCAGAATTAAGTAGCCAGAACTCAGTCACATAGAAAAAAAATCTGGTTTTTCTCTGCAATTATATAAAAAATAATTTGAAACTTACTTTTGATTGCTTGAACATTAATCAGCATCACAGTGATTTCTCCTTCAGTAGAAGTGTAAGAGGAAGAACTATGCAGAATTAGGTGTGTCGACACCTAGAGCTCACCCTGAAGAACGCAATGGAAATGGCAGATACCTTCCACCAGCCTCAGTTGATGCCAGATCTAATATGGAAGCTGAAAAGGCAATCCCCAGGATCCCTGCCGTAGAAGGGAGAGTGCAAGACCCCAGCAACATTCCTCAGAGCAGGAAAGCTCTGGTTCTGTAGTCCAGTCACATAACCCAGGCCCACCAGCTTGTTTTAACTGTGGGAAGAGAGGTCATTTGGTGGGAGTCTGTCACTATGAAGGGAGTAAACATATGTACGTCAACCTGCTGATGCAGCCAGAATTAAAGGTTAAAGTTCATATTGGCAAGGGAAAGTCTCCAGGGGGGATGACTGCCGGGTTGGAGGGGAAAGGAATCCCTGGGATGACCACCAGGTTAGAGGGGAGAAGGAAATCCCTGAGCTATCAGCACAAATATGTGGCAAAGATACGGATTTTCTCTCCTTTTGCTCACTTTAAGTGCGGAGAATGGGCATGAAGCGTTTTGCCCCTTGGATAAAGATGGGAACAACAAATCCTTTGTAGGAAACATTGAAGTTAAAGAAGAATAAGCCCTGCAGGCATGTTCTTATTGTGGAGAAAAAGAGCACGTTGTCAAAGACTAGCTTGAAAATAAAAGACTGGAAGTGGAGGAAGAATGGGGGCACAGTCTAGCAAAGCTGAACAGCTGTAACTTCGTAGATGTTCCTCATTTGGAACTTAAGAATTTTGTGATACCAGTTAACTGGATGATATCCCTACCCAAGTTCTGGTAGATTTAGGGTTAGAAAAAGACTCTTAGCAGTAAGAAGCAAGCCCATAAAGGGTGTATCGATTATAGTAAGAAGGTGACACTCATTTGTATACATGGTGACCAACAATAGTACCCAGTCAGGTCTTACTGATGACTCCAGCTTGGCAAGCCATACCATGTGGTTCTGGGTTGCGATCACCCCTGGTTAGACCCTCCTTAAAAGACAGGACCAGGGTATTTAGCATGATCCACCTTAAGATATCTTCAAGGGAATCCTGGTTGTAGGGTGTTTCTCCTGGGAAGAGGGATAAGAAGGGCCCAGAGAGAGGCCCTAGGCAAGAGAAGAACATTCTTGAAACTGCTACATTTCTGTTGCCAGCACTACTGATGTAAGCATGCTTTTGCTTGATAATTTGCTTGAAAATAATAAATACTATAGAAGAATAGCCAGAGTCCGGACTGTTCAAGCTGTTACAGAGAGTATCCAAAGATTATATTAAAGCATGGGAGTCTTTCCACAATACGATACCTAAATTTGCAGGTTTAGGCTATTCTGTATACTCAATATAACAGATAGTAACATTTAGATCAGCTCGGTGTAGGGTGAATTGGGAATATGAGTGGTGTGTGCATGACAGTCTTGTTCTATGTTTCATTTTATTGCCATGGCAGCTTTGATAATTACTTAAAATTGTGAAGGAGGTTGGGCCTTCTATTTTGGTATGTACATGTAAGAGTCATGTGTTGTTGCTTTAAAAATGTTTATGGATATGATGATGTTGTATAATGTTGTCCCGTGTCTATAAATAAATAAATAAATATTTTTAAAAGCACTCTGGTAGAGGCCATTCTGCTTTCTTACACTTTGCTTTGATCAACCAATTATCCAGATACAAATGGACTGAAATCCCTTCTTGATGAAAATCTGCCATCACCACCATCATCACTTTGGAAAAGGTCCTTGGAGCAGTAGCTAAACCAAAAGGAAGTGCTCAAAACTGAAAATGACTTCCAAGGGTGGCAATCATCAGATATCACTGTTGATCCTCTTACGGGAACATGAAGAAACACCTTCGCCAGATCTATAGATGTTAGAAACTCCCCCTGCCTCATTGTTTCCATGACCGATCTTAAGGACTCCATTCGGAAGCAAGAAGAACAGTCTTGTTCGCTTGCTTTAAATCCAAAATGGGATGAAAAGTGCCCTCCTTTTTGGGAACCATGAAGTAATACCTTCCTTGACCCCACTGAGACACCAGAACATATAGGGCCGGATTTTAAAAGGGTTACGCGCATAAGGTACTCGCGTAACCCTTTTAAAACCCCTCTGTGCGCGCCGAGCCTATTTTGCATAGGCTCAGCGGCGCGCGCAAGCCCCGGGACGCGCGTAAGTCCTGGGGCTTGCCTTGGTGGGCGTGTCGGGAGTGACACGGCGTTTTCGGGGCGTGTTTCCGGTTCGGGAACGTTTCGGGGGTGTGGCCGAGTGCCCCGACACAGCGGCCTGTGTTGGGGCCTGCTGCGCCAGCGCGCGTAAGTTACTACTGCCCGGAGGCAGTAGTAACTTTTAAGATAAAGGTAGGGAGGGGGTTTAGATAGGGCCGGGGGGTGGGTTAGGTAGGGGAAGGGAGGGAAAGGTGCGGGGGGGGGGGGGGTGTGAATGAAAAGTTCCCTCCGAGGTTGCTCCGATTTCGGAGCGGCCTCGAAGGGATCGGGCAGCATGCGCAGGACCCCGGATTTTATAAGATACGCGCGGCTACGCGTGTATCTTACAAAATCCCGCATACTTTTGTAAAATCTAGCCCAAACTGTACAACAGTTCCTAGGAGATGATCGTGCAGCATTACCCCCACTGCTTCCTTCTTTACTGCAGAAAGACTGGGACACACCATAAAAATGTCTAAAAAAGGACAAGAAAAATCCAAGATGTAGCCTCTACACCACTGGTCTGGAATTTGGGCTCATCTCCGGTAAAAGGCAGAAAGCCAACTGCTAATTTGAAATTCTGGAGCTTGGGTCCCAAGGCCTCATTGGGAACTGCCAGTATGCTCAAGTTTCTACCGACTATGGAAAAGCTAAAATTTGCCAAAAGGAAAAATTCACTTTGCTAAGGCTCCTTTCCCTGGCCAATACTCAGCATCCCTAAACCGAGACCTATATGGTAACCCAAGATGCCCCCCTTGGGAAGTCTGGGAGACTTAAGTCTCTCCCAGCTCTTAACAAGCTCCTCCAATTGTTCTCCAAAAAAGTAGTATCCCTTTTGTTACACCTGTTGGTTGCAGATGGCTGCGACCTCTCATGCTCACCTCTTTTTTCTCCCTGCACCATCTCTGCTAATCCCCGCCGACCTCTCCGGCGTTCCCGGGAAAACGTGGGTGCTGCCGACCGCCATCTTGGATCTGGAATTACTTAGGCGCGCACACGCGCACAAGGGTCTCCTTTGTACACGTCATGGCAGAAACCTCGGGGCATTCCCTCCCGATGATATCATTCCGCTATTGTATTTAACCTGACCAGCCCTTGCCGAGTTAGCAAGGAGTTCCCGTCTTGCTGAATCCACCTCATTCTAGGACTTTCTGTTCCTGACTTTGGTCTTGGCATCCAAAATTCTGAGTACCCGCTCCTCGGGGGCTCCCCTGCGTTCCTGGCTATCCGCACCTCGGAGGGCCTACCTGCCTGACTGCTACCAGACCTGCTTCTCAGGTCTCTCTCTCTCTCCTGGAACCATCTCTTGTGAGTACCGCTGACTACTACTAAACGAACTGAATAGGAAAATTGGTTTTTACCTGCTAATTTTTGTTCCTGTAGTACCACGGATCAGTCCAGACTGCTGGGTTATGCCTCCCTTCTAGCAGATGGAGTCAGAGAAAAAGCTGAAAGACACCCTCTGATAACCCGGTGTGCCACCTGCGATCCTTCAGTATAATCAATATCAAAGCAGAATGAAGCAATTTAACAGCCAATGACTAGACCAACTGAACTTATATGAACAATAAACTGTGAATGATATACATATAGGGGTAGATTTTCAGAGCCCTGCTCGCCTAAATCCGCCCAAAACCGGGCGGATTTAGGCGAGCAGGGCCCTGCGCGCCGGGAAGCCTATTTTACATAGGCCTCCCGGCGCGCGCAGAGCCCCGGGACTCGCGCAAGTCCCGGGGTTCTCGGAGGGGGGCGTGTCGGGGGCGTGTCGAGGGGCGGGCCCGGTCGTCGCGGCGTTCCGGGGGCGTGTCGGCAGCGTTTTGGGGGCGGGTACGGGGCGTGGCTACGGCCCGGGGGCGTGGCCGCGCCCTCCGTACCCGCCCCCAGGTCGCGGCCCGGCGCGCAGCAGGCCCGCTGGCGCGCGGGGATTTACGTCTCCCTCCGGGAGGCGTAAATCCCCCGACAAAGGTAAGGGGGGGGTGTAGACAGGGCCGGGGGGGTGGGTTAGGTAGGGGAAGGGAGGGGAAGGTGAGGGGAGGGCAAAGGAAAGTTCCCTCCAAGGCCGCTCCGATTTCGGAGCGGCCTTGGAGGGAACGGGGGGAGGCAGCGCGGCTCGGCGCGCGCAGGCTATACAAAATCGATAGCCTTGCGCGCGCCGATCCAGGATTTTAGTGGATACGCGCGGCTCCGCGCGTATCTACTAAAATCCAGCGTACTTTTGCTTGAGTCTGATGCGCAAGCAAAAGTAGGCTGTTCGCGCGCCTCTTAAAATCTACCCCATAAAGAGTACTGATATAGCCCTTCTGTATCTTGGTTTGTTCTCTGGTTTGTTTTTTTTTGGGGGGGGGGGGGTGTTATTCTTTGTAGTCCTTCAAAGGCACTGTGGAGAAAGATAAAGAAAACGAGCTGATTCAGTAGAACACAATATCCCTGGGCGGGTGTCTGGACCGATCCGTGGTACTACAGAAACGAAAATTAGCAGGTAAGAACCAATTTTCCTTTCCCTGTACATACCCGGATCAGTCCAGACTGCTGGGATGTACCCGAGCTGCCTTAAATGGAGGGGGAACCGAAAAGTCCTGCTTGAAACACACTGCTGCCAAAAGAATCGACGTCTGGAGCCTGAACGTCTAAATGGTAATGTTTAGCAAAGGTGTGCAAAGATTTCCAAGTAGCTGCTGTGCAAATCTCTTGCGGCGAAACACAATGGCTCTCTGCCCAAGATGCCGCTTGAGATCTGATCGAATGTGCCTTAAGACCTTCCGGCACCTGCCGCCCGTGACAAATGTATGCCAAAGCTATAGCTTCCTTTAACCATTGGACAATAGTAGCCTTGGATGCCTTATGGCCCTTCTTGGCTTGCTTCATAACACAAAAAGATGGTCCGAGAAATGGAAGGGGTTAGTCACTTCCAAGTATCGAAGAAGCACCCGGCAGACATCCAATTTTTTCAACTCATGAGCCGGAGGAGAATTGAGATCCAAATCCGAAAAAGCCAGTAACTCTACGGACTATTTCACGTGAAAGGCCGATACTACCTTCGGTAAGAAAGAAGGAACCGTCCGAAGCGTAACCCCAGAATCTGATATGCACAAGAACGGTTCTCTGCAGGATAACGCTTGAATTTCAGATATCCTTCTGGCAGAACAGATAGCCACGAGGAACGCAGTTTTGAGTGTCAAATCCTTCAATGTAGCCCGCTTGAGAGGTACAAAAGGAGGACCGCACAACCCCTGCAGAACCAGGTTTAAACTCCACAAAGGACTCACTGGATGCACTGGCGGGCATAAATGTTTGGCCCCCTTCAAAAAAACGCGCCACATCAGGATGCCCTGCAAGGGAAATACCATCAACTTTACCTCTTAAACAGCCCAACACCGCTACTTGTACGTGAAGCGAGCTGTACGCCAAACCTTTCTTCAAGCCATTCTGCAAGAAAGCTAGAATGTGTACAATAGTGGCTTTACGTGGGGAAACCTTCAACTCACCACACCTTCCAAACCCGCTTATAAGTGAGTGAAGTAGAGGTCTTTCGCACCCGGTACAGAGTGGAGAGAACCGCATCCGGATAACCTCTCTTTCTCAACTGCCTCCTCTCATAAGCCAAGCCGCTAGACAAAAGTGAGCCCCCTGATCGAAAAATACTGGACCCTGTCGAAGTAAGTTCAGAAGATGACTGAGACGCAAGGGGCCGTCCACTGCCAAGTTGATCAGGTCTGCGAACCACCACGGTCTCCGTGGCCACTCTGGGGCTACGAGGATAATCAACCCTTGGTGGGACTCTATTCGCCTCAAGACTTTTCCAACCAATGGTCAAGGCAGGAACACATAGAGAAGCACGTCGCGGGGCCACTGGAGGACCAGAGCATCCACTCCTTCCGCCTCGTGTTCCCTCCTGTGACTGAAGAAATGAGCACAGCCTGTGCGTTCAGCCGAGTTGCCATCAGATCTAGTCGGGGCACTCCCCACCGATGAGTCAGAAGCCGCATCGCCTCCCCAGACAACTCCCAGTCTCCGGGGTCTAGTCATTGACGATGGAGAAAATCCGCCTGTACGTTGTCTACTCCGGCTATGTGAGACGCCGCCAACTGGGCCATGAGCTCGTCTGCTTCTGCGGCCACCTGCCGACTTTTTGTGCCCCCTTGACGACTGATGTACGCCACAGTCGTCACATTGTCGGATAGATCCCTGTGGTGGAAGATCCTCTCCCCCAGAGCCCTGCGCAGGATCGGAGCCTGACCCAGGTAAAATGGCCGCCGTTCCCGTGCTTATCGGGGACGGGGCAAGCCGTTGGAGCTGAGCTGAGAGATTCCTCCCCGAGCTGCGCGATCGTGACAAAGATAATCTTTTGCCTGTACCAGGCAATTGCGAAGGCCCTTCTTCCCCGGGGATGCAGCAATAACAGAGGCCTTCACGGGAGAGCCGCATTGGCGGCTCTCCACAGGCCGAACAGCACGATCCCCGCAGCATGGTAGGGTCGTCACTAAAAGAAATCAGTTGCTAAAAATAAAAGTATTTCTTCCGGAGGCCCGGAAGAATAAAGCAGGCTTTGAATTTTTTTTTTTTTTAATCGGAACAGAGTAAGCAGGGGAATGCACGTCCCTGGTCTTAAGCACACAAAGACAGCTTCCTTCAGAGGAATGAAACTTCTCTGGAACTGTAGGGGGGAGGGACCAGCCCACCGGTAAATCCCCCCTATTCAGCGGGTCTTGTAAACACTCTGGGTATAGAAGCTCTAGGGCAAGAAGCCCAGCCCTGCCTGCTATCAGGTGTAAGAGACAAAAACTGCCCTTCCCCTGTGAGATCTGTACTCAGTTATTTTTATAAAAAAAATTTTTAATGCAACTTACTAAGAGCTGATCTAGTCAAAGGCAAGTAAGGGTAGAAGAACCCCTTCTCAAAATAGATAAGAACCAAATTTGCAAGGAACAGGACCGCAGGTTGTGTCTTCCTTCATCTGCTGGTCAGAGAAATACTGAAGGATTGCAGGTGGCACACCAGGTTATCGGGGATGCCTTTCAGCTTTTTCTCCGACTCCATCTGCTGGAAGGGAGGCATAACCCAGCAGTCTGAACTGATCTGGGTACGTACAGGGAATGAGGATTTCCCGCGGTGTACCCTGTGCCTCTGGCCACTGCCGCCTTTCCTTCAGTAGAAGCTATTCAGCATTTCCTGCGCTGCAGAGTATTGACACACCAGCTACGGGAGCCACTTCCGGATTCCGGCATCTCTACCAATTCTTCAACATCTACTGTACAGACATCCTCGACATACCCCGCTCCGCGGGCCACTACCGGATCTGTATTCCTGAGGTGCCTTAACGCGTCAGAAGGGATCCCCGGCATACTCCGCTTCGCGAGCCACCACCAGATCTTCTCATCTGTGGCTTCGCTCTGGATATTCCCCATTGCTCAGAACTGTACTATTACATCTCCAGCTCTGTGGACATTACCTTTTCCTTCCTTCATAATAAAGTCTCTACTTCTAGCTGTGTCCCATGCCACTGAGACTACGCCTGTTGATGGTGAGGCTCACAGGGCTCCTCCCTGTGGGCGGAGACACCTCTCATCTCAGCCCAGGGTTCACATTCTTAGCTCGAAACCTAGGAGTTATAATTGACACAGAACTTAGCCTTAAACACCACATATCACTGAAAGTCAGAGAAGGCTACGCCAAACTCATGATCCTCAGGAGGCTGAAACCGTTACTAACCCAGAAACATTTCAAGACAGTCCTCCAAACACTTATCTTCACAAGTACTGACTACTGTAACACACTATTTCTGGGATTACCATACTCCACAATAAGACCTCTACAAGTCCTTCAAAACTCTGCCACCAGAATACTCACTGGCAAAAGCAAAAGAGACTACATTACTCAAACACTGGCCGAACTACACTGGCTACCAATAGAACAGAGAATGCAATTTAAAACACTTTGCATAATTCACAAACTAATCAATGAAGATAAAAATGACTGGTTAAACACAGCACTACGATTACACGTACCCCAAAGAAATCTGAGATCAGCCAATAAAGTGCTACTAACAATTCCATCGGTAAAAACAGAAAAACTAACACAAGTTAGAGAGAGCGCACTATCCTTGGCCGGTCCAACGTTATGGAACACATTGCCACGAGAGACAAGATTACAGAGTGATCCAAAAATTTTCAAAAAAAGTTTAAAAACCTGGCTATTCGGAAAAGCATTTCACAATGAGAACAGAGAATGAAAAAACTCAGAACAAGGTTACCTAGATGAGTGGTCCCACAACTTTTACTTTTATTTTATACTCAATAATTAAGTTAGAGAACTACAGCTTAAGCATAACCCTTGTATGATTACCATTTCATTTATTTATTTATTTAAAATTTTTATATACCGACATTCATCCAGGATATCATATCGGTTCACATTGTAACATTAAACAGGCGCCAGGCATGGCGCTTTACATTGAACGATTAAAACATGTAAACAAGGTATTAAAAGAGGGTGGGAGAAATCATGGGAAAGTTTGCATTAAATTATAAACAACGTTTGCAATTATATACATATGTACAATGGAAAAAACTATGAAGTGTGAGTTTTAGGCAGGCTAGTAAGAGAGAAAGGGGAAGAGGAGAGAGGAGAGCGGAGAAGAAGGGAGGAGCGGGGGGAAAGAAGTAGGAGAGGGGAAAGAGGGGAGGGGAGAGACTAGATCCATGCCACATTTCTTATACATTTTTTTATATGAGCATGTACCAACATTGTAATGGCAGTTTTGTAAATTCATTTGAAACCAAACCAAATATATGTGCCTATATGTAAACCGTTGTGACGGTGCATTACTAAACGACGGTATATAAAAGATTTTAAATAAAATAAATAAATAAATTAGAAAAACATAACACCTTTAAATGGAAGTTACGCCAATCTTGCCCAGTTCCTTAACCTAAGCAAATGCTTACTGTCCTGGCTCTGACTGAGCTGCCTCTTCCAAACTTGACCTCAAAGTCTCTGAAAAACTCTCCTATAGGCACTAAGAAGATCTCAAATCAGCTCTGGCCACAATACCAGTACACACCTCTCTGCCTGTAATGCCAAACCTGTGGTTTCAAAAGCTTGCTTGATCAAGGACTCAATATTCCTGTCCTGAGCATCCTTGAAGGTTGTGCCCTCTTTCACCAGAATTGTGGTCTTTCTGGTGACTGCACACACTAGTGCATTCATCCAAGGAGCCCAAAAGTTCTGCTTTCCCTCCTTAGAAGGGGATAAAGCCTCTCCATGGCTTTTCCCACCTTAAATCTGGCATCCAAGACGCTTGATTCAGAAAGTAAAAGCTTTTGATGGCTTCCTTAAGCCACCCATAACAGGCTCTTCCTCATAACTTTCCCCACATTTGGACTCAGAAATATTGACCACTTATAAGGACTAATTGATCAGAGAAGACAACTCCTCTTTACTAAATAGGTGAATAATCATAGAATCTTCTTCCTCCAGAGGAGAATATTAACCTCCTTCCAATTCCTTCTTCCCATCATTAGCAAGGCCTTCTTTACCCCACTCTACAGTCTGACTCAGAAGGCCCTTCCCTCTGGATACCAATCCTGAACCCCCATGCTCTCTTCCTACCAACTAACAAGGGGGATTCTTCCCCTTCAAGACAGAAGAGAAATTGAGGCAGACTTTGAATTTACACTTTACTCCATAGTGAAGGCCTACTGCAGCCACTTTAAAAATTCTAGTGGAGGGTTAGAGGATGAAGCTGCTGCTGGCACCAGAAGCCCTGAAGAGGAAGCCAAATTGTCTGCAGAACCCCCCCCCCCCAGGATTTGCAGGAAATAATACCAGAGGTTCACTCTCATTTGCAACACCATGTGGCTCTAAAATGGCTGCTGTCCCCACTGAAGACCTCAGCATGCCAGCGGGACTATCTTCCATGATTGCTTCCCACACCAACACCAGAGAGAGCTGTGGACATTAACTGCTCAGCTCTTTCAGTCTCCCCACACACTTCCAGCAAAGCATGCCACTGGATACAGTTCAATGAAAGCAGTATGCCACACAAAGGCCGCCGCACTTTAATTGCTCGGTTAGGCCAGCCATTGTATCCCACCAACTGCCCTCACGGTGACTCACAGTGGGAACACTCCATTGCCACTGCATCCCCCTCACACATCACCTGCAAACTACATCTACACTGCTATTTACCTCTCTTTTTTTTTATTTTATGCAAACAAGAAAAGCCAGCATCAAACAAAGAAGACCTCAGAATCCAGGAACAGGAGGGAAGATTCAGAGAGGGAGAGATTTGAGATTGTACCTTTTCTGTAGCGAGACCCAATGCTTGGAACAATATGCCAGAACAATTAAGAACACAGAGTAAGATAACTACATTTTAAAAAAATGTTAAAAACTTGTCTATTCCAGCAGGAATTTGGAAGCGAGTTTTAGTAGAAGGTCCCAGGAAAAAGGAACATTTTTGCATTGAGCATTGACCAGAAAACAGTGTATTTTATTTAATACTTTGTGTGATTTTATAATGTAAAGGACTACGATATTAAGGTGAGTGGTGGTACATTAGTATTTTAAATAAAATAATAAATAAAAATGAGGAAGTGAGAGTGAGCCAGTGCATAGGCGTTGGAACAGAATGGGCCACCCGTGACCTGGTCTGACCAACTTGCAGGCCTTACAATCCAAGAAGTCACCGCACCTTTCTCTCTGCAAGGGGTGAGAGTAGTGCCAGACTACAGGCATCCAGGTGGCTCAAACACAAAGAGCAGTGCCATACCTCCAGGAGCACTGCAGGATTGGGGGGGGGGGGGGGGGGGGGGGGGGGGGAGGCCAAGACACAAGAGTCTGAGGCTTGACTGGTTGGGGGAGATTGGAAGCTCGAGGCTCAGGCGGAGATGGTCCAAGATTGGAGGGTGGGGGGAAATCCAGGGCTGGAGACTAGGGAGTCCAAGGCTGGGGCTTCTGAGGTTGGGGGTTCGGGCTGGTTGATTGGCTATGCAAGGGGCGTGCCGAGGCGGGCTTCTGGCAGTAGGAGGGGGGGGTTGAGGCTGGGTAGGGAGCTTGGCCGATTGGCCTCCCCAAATAAAAAGGCATTCCACTGCCTCTGGGCAACTGTGTGCACAAAACTGAGCCTGTATGGGTGCAAGTTTAAGAGGCAGTGTGTTTGAGCACATTTCTGGGTATAGCTCTTCCCAAACTCATTCATAAATATCTCAGGGTGACTGGAAATTAAAAGTTCTTATTCAGTATAAAAACAAACTACCATACAGCCCAGTATGCTGTTTCCAGCAGTGGTCAATCCAGGACACCAGCACCTGACAGGAGCTCAAATAGACATCTTCCATACTCCATACCCCTCTGGTTAATAACAGCTTAAAGACTTTTCCTCCAGGAACTTTTTAAAACTTAATTAAACTGTCTTTACCACATCCTGTGTCAATACATTTCAGAGTTTAATTGTGCGGAGTGAAAAATAAGTTTCTACACTTTGTTTTAAATGTGGATTGGAAGTATTACATCTAAAATGATAAATACCCGTGTATCTAAATATGTTAATTTACAAACTTTTTGCCATTTTATATAACTCGATTAATCACATTAAAAGTGTCGCAGCTCAAAGTAATGAAAAGTTGTTTAGGTGCCGGTAGAAAAAGGGCTGAAAGGGAAATTGCTTTTTTTTTTTTTTATTACATTTACCTCGCGCTTTTCCTTTCGTCTTGCAACTCTTATATTTTTAAAATATGATTTTTCAAATCAACAAATTCTTCCAACCGCCACCTGTTTTCCCGCTTTCCACCCTCCTCGTGCACAGCTAAGCCCCAGCCCAGCACGCGCCTGCGCAGTCCCGCCTAACCAGCGTGCTTGAGAGAGAGAGCGGGAAGGAAGAATGGTTGAGAAGCGTTTCAAGCCTCGCTGAGAAGGAAGTGTGCGCTTAAGTTAAAGGTGGTGGGAGACGTAAAAAGGATGCAGCATCCGTGGGCGGGGCCGTGCGGTTCAAGCCTCTCTACGGACGCGAATGGAGCCGCTCTATGCTCCAAGCCTCGACTTCAGCAGACAGTGGGAGCTCTATAAATAGCCCTGGCGGTCCTTTTTTTTTTTTTCCCCTTCCTCCTTCCCCCTCCCTCTTTTTTCCTTCTTATTAAATAACCAGCTGTGGCGGAGTCCTGCCCAGTGCCATTTGAAATGTATTTAATTGGTATGTAATTTTATTTGAACAATAAAGTTTTTTAAAAAAGGAAAAAGGCAGGATGAAATAGCCTGGGTTTTGTCCATGTTGGACTTGTGGGGTGCGTTCCTGTTTTACTTGAGGGGAGGGGAGGGGGGGTATCGAACACAAGTACATCCTCGCTTCGCCGACTTTCAGGCCGCACCTTACTACCGTCCTCTGCAATAACAGAGTTTTCTGGGCCGTGGCCGCCCCAGATCCCATCCCGCCACGGACTAAGAGCACAGGGGCGGGTGGCGCTTTCCGTCATGGGTATCATTTGGGCTAAAACCGATTCTGTACCTCTTTCAAGAAAATATGGGGTTTGGCATCCAATTTTTTTTTTTTTAACACCCAACTGTCCCTCCTAAACTTTAAGTAAATGGCCTCCTTTTTCTGGGTTTATGTTGGTGAACAAAAGCCATACCAGCCAAAAATATATTCAGAAGATTAGGCTTCTAGAGCAAGGATCTCCAAACTTTTTATGTAGACAGCCACATAAATTTCATAATCATTGGGGGGGGGGGGTCCCATTAAAATTAATTTAGAGATATTTCTCTTCCAGTAGCTTCTCTTTCTACCTCTTCCTTTCCTGGCATATTTCTCTTCTTCCCCTATATCTTACAGCTTCCTTTTCACCCAGCATTTATCTTTTTTTCATCATCTATCCCCCTGTTCCCTTCTTTCCTAATCAATATATATATTTGAGGTGTGACCGACGTGCCACGAATGCGCAGAAGAGAGCAGCTCTGACCGACGTGATGCGCATGCGCGGATGAGAGAGCTCTGACCGACATGCCGTGAATGCGCAGACGATGTATAGAAACGTGTACTGTACACATCAACTCTAATTGTCTTCTTCGGCTCTTCCATTACACTTTTCCGAACAAACATCTTGCTTGTTTTAACAGGCTCGACGGCTTGTAACATAATAAATGACACTAAAGACCAAAAAGGCTGCTCCTGCCTATGCAGTAGCAATTTTATGTGCATTTACTAGAGATCAAATTTCCACATGGACACCAACCCGCAGTTGTGTTGAATCCTCTTTAGGGTTGCAACTGGTGTTTTGCCATCAATAAGCAGGTTGAATTAGTCATGCTGTCTAGGATGCCCCCTGGCCGCTGGAAGAGGGACGTTCTCTCCAGCTATGCAGAGCTGTGCTCTGCGGGGGTTCCTGTGCCAGCACCTGCATCACAGTTCTGCTTTTTCCTGTGCGGCTCCCAGTCGCAGTCTCTCTCACTTTTCTTAGTTTTTCTACTTTTTTCCCCTCTTTTTTCTCCTCTGCTTTAACTTCAGTGAATCACCATGGTTCCAAAGACCCCCAAGCTTCAAGTATTGCTCATACGGCAAAGTTATGCCCATCACAGACGAACATAACCATTGCTGCTTGTGCCTGGGCCTGATCATGACCAGACATCCTGCAGTGATGGTGGCAGAATGTCACCTAGGGCCCAGAGACAGAGGGCGAAGAAAACAGCAAGGCTCCGGGAACTGGAAGGAGCCTCTTTGAGCCCGTATGCCCCCACTCATCACTCCACCTAGTCTTCTCCAGGCAGGGAGCCAAAGAAGCCTGTGGAGCACAGACGAGCATCTTTGTTGGAGCTGACCTCTAGGAAAGCCCGAGTGGATAAGCCCCCTAGAGAACTAGGAGGTAAGGGCATGGGTGATGAGTGCCGAAAAGGCCCTACTGTCTTCTCAGCCCAGAAAGCCAAATTCTTATTTAATGTTGACAGCAGCTCTGTGGCTTCCGGCAGCTCCTATTTAAAAAGAAGCAAGAATGACATTGCATAAAAAAGAAAATGAGGCCTGAGTCTCCAGGGGGCCAGCTACAGGCCCAGGGCTTGCGTCTTTTGTGCCATGGACTAAGTATATTTAACACGAGTAATGAACAAAGAACTGTGCAATTATGTATTAGGCAAATACTCAATTCATATGGACATCATAGATAATAGCTGTTTTGTAGAATGTGATACCTCATATAATGTGGGAGCCTCTCTATATTTATCAGAGGGTACTCACTTCAAAGATGTCAAATATATACAACGTTAAACCATAATTCTGAAAACTGGTTTAACGCAAAAAGACCTTTTTTTTAATATAATCATTGGTATCAACATTCAAATTTTCCATGCTTTGCAATTTTTTTGAAAATTTTATATTAAAGTATATATTAAAGACAGATCACTATATAAGACACTCTTTGCTCATGGCACCATGGGTTTGATCGGCTTACAGGGTAGGTGAGTTCAGAATCCATTTCTTCAGCAGAAAAGGCCTGGACTTAGTAACTGAGGAGGGCAACCCCATGTGCTTTGATGAGGATCCCGACTTGGCTTTTTGAAAAGAAAGAAGAAACATACTTTGTAAGGCTGGCCACCAGGTGGCACCATTGCCTCACGAGAGGAACACAGGTTTCCAGCTCTGTATCCTGCTTTCATTTGTGGAGCATTGGTGCCATCTGGTGACCAGCCTTGTCTGGTATGTTTACATCATGTCAAACTCAGGAACTTTTCTGCTGAGTCTTGTGGCCTCTTTTTGTATCCTCTGACAAATTATACTCCACATATACATATTTGCAGATACTTAGTGCTACAGAGACCAAAAAAATGTGGCAGAAATATACAGATAGTCCTAATTATATTGGGTGGCACTAGCCCAATTAAGAGGAATTTCTAAGCACACCTCGATATGTGGCCTATAAAAAAAAATTACACCCTATGAATTCCAGAGGGCAGCTCACTTTGGCACAATGCAAACAACTAAGAAAGACATTAGCAATAAATTTGGGAGACTGAGGTCATCCCAGCAAACTGCCCCATAAGAACCTGGGGTGTGGGCTCTGGAATTGGGGAGATAGACTCAGCAGGTATAGTGTGGACTCTCATCCCTTGTGTCTTCCAGCTCCCCAGGTTCTCAAAAATAGAGCAGTGGGCCCAGGTAGCAGCTGAGACAACTATCGCAACAGGGCAGAGCTGGAGGCATTCAGGGCCTGCTGAGGGTCAGCAGAGGCTCAAAGCCTTGGGGAGGAGATAGGGGAAAGCTGCTGCTTAACTTTTTACAGCTGTGTAACCTCCATTCACTTTGCCAGTGTTTGTGAAATCCCCTTTCAGAGCAATTAACAGCACGGGGCAAAGGATTTATTCAGTGTACGGTTATGGCCATGCAGAGAGCCATGTTGAAGGGCATTGCCCATGCTCAGTGCAAACCAAATTACCTGAGGCAAGAAGGGTGGGGCTACTTCAGTCATGTCAAGACCTTGAAGGTAGAAACAGCAAACCTGATTGCTGGAGCCAGGCCTTTGGCCCTACTAGGAACATATGAGGGTTACTGGAAGGATTACCCTGAGGGCAGGGCACTTGGAAACAGCACCTTTCTTAGCCAAATATGCCCTTTGCAACAGTAAAACAACTTTCGAAAGCAGACCCAGCAGGAGAAGATGAAGCCCCTGCCACTGGATAGCTCCTAGAATAAATCCAGCACCCTCTTTCAGGAGATAAAATGTGATGGGGTCCCTGTGCCTTCCCCCGTGATATCTTGAACCACAGGAGCCGCAGACAAAATGGCTACAGTACCTGCACCGAGCACCACCTAGGTCTGAAGCATGGGGTTGTTTATGTCTCTCTCCATGCTTCCTGCCAGTGGTGGCTGCCACAGAGATGTGGTCACCTCCCCCTACACAACCAGAGCAAAGCCCCGCTGCAGCAAGTTTTGATTTGCAGTCCCTTCCCGCATTCAGTGGGGGCGGGCCTGAGAATCACTGGAAATCACAGCTTCAACCGATGCAGCAGGCAGGGGGAAGGTTCCCACATCTTGGATCACAGAAACAATACACTTCCTTCTCCTTACAGAGGTCCTAGGCCTCTCACTGGGTCCTGACAGTGAAAAAAACTGTGTCAAGTAGACTATACTTTTTTTTCATTATTTATCTATTTTAAAACAGATTGCGATGGGATGTGATGAACATTCAAACCATACCAGCCACCTAACCAAGAAAAGAAAGGGAAAAGGAACTCTTCCTACACAGCAAACTCAACCCAGGCCAAGCTAGGGCTATGAAGGAGTTAGAGCTGTCAAAATCCTCCTCACATCAGGGCACCAGCTAACCAGTCACCAAGCCCCTACTCGTCCCTACGCAACTGAAAGGATGGTCCCAATCCAAGATCAAACATGCCCAGGAGCACTTTGGACCTACTAGAAGGCTGCAGGTTTTGCACCTCCACCATTTGCTGGAAACAGATTAGTAAAAGGGTGCAGATAGCACTCTGACATATATGAACAATAAAGCTTTTCTTGTCTCCATCTGCTGGTAGGTGAGAAAATCCAGTTTTCTGAATTGATCTGGGGACAATAAGGAAATGAGCATGAGTGGCACTGTGCCCTCTAGTGTCTGCCTTACTGTGTTGATTACAGGAAAGTGAAGCCGTCAACCCCGAAGAATGACAGAAATCCAGAAAAGCAAGTCCAGGCAGACACTGGTAAAGGCAACAAAAGGCACTCAGAAAAGTCCAGGAATGTATCAACAAGGACAGTTATGTGCCCTTCAGCCTACAACAGCCACCTTCCCCTCAGGCTGAGCCCTCAGGTACTGCTAACCAGCAAGTCTAGAGTAGCAGAGCAAGGCAAGGAGCAGATGCCTGGAAAAAGGCTGCAGACCAGGAACATGAAGGAGCCAAGCAGGAGCACAAGAATCAACAAGAGGCAACAAACCCTTACGGATCCCAATATCAGGAACTGAGCCAGAGTATGGGGATCAAGCTCTTTCTTCTAGCTGCCGAAAGGGCCAGAGTATAAATACATGGCCAGACAGGAAACAAGATGGCTGCTGGAAGGAAAGGATGAACAGAGTTGGGAGGACTGAACAGACAGGCCAATTGCAGCATTGCTTATATGCCAGAGGAAAGTTTAACATGGGATCCTCTGAGAGGATTGTTTTGCATCAAGCATGGGCAAAGTTTGGCCTGAAGACCACTTTAGTCCATTATAGAGATTTAAAAAGCCACTCTCCTCCTGGAGTCACTCTAGAAAGGGGGAGAGGTGCACTTTAACTTTCTCTCACACATCCCCACACTTGACACCATCATTCCCCCTTCCTGTCCCAGGCCCAGCTCCAGCAAACTCATACCTGTTTAGTTGTGGCTGCCTCTGCCTTCTGTCCTGCATGGGCCCACATGGTGGCATGTCCTTCTGGCCCATGCAGGCCGCCGCTACCTCCTCCTTCCACAGCTACAGACAGGATCAAGTAAGCTGCCGTGGACTGAAGCTTGCCCACACCTGTTACATTCTGGAGGCACTTTGCCCCCATTTTCAAAGTGATACATATTTTGCTTTGAAACTTTTGAACCCACAAATATTTGCACCTACCTTTTATTTTTTGGAGTAACGCATATAGATTTGAAAATGAAACCCCAGTTTCCTCCCCCCCTAGGCATGCCTCCTCTTAATGTGACCACAGCACCCGCTAGTGGTATTACCTAAGGAACAAATCTTTACATCCTCTGCCACAGTGCTCTCTCTCCTAGTGCCAGTCTAAACTCTGTACTGGAAAATCATGAGCAATACAGCCTGTGCCACAGCATCTTCTAGGGCTGGCATTACTCTTTTTTGCCTGAAGATGTGTTAGCAACACACATGGTACAGCACCCACTTATCCCACTAGTGCCAGACTTCCTCTTTACTAAAAAAGAAAAAAGCCCATGAGCATATTTGAAAGCCCCTAGCATCATCCTAGCTCTTTCCTGCCCAAGAGAAAACACGTAATCATACTGACATCACCCTCGTGCCAGCTTTAGTTCTGGCCTGATTCTGCCCTTTTAACTTTTATTGCAATTTAGTTACAGATAGCGAGATTAAATTTTATTTTGATATAGTGTGCATTTTTTTTTGCACAATTATTCCAGGCATACTGCACATAGTACATTAATGCCCCAAACCCCTCCTCCACCTTGCTTTCCTTTTCAGGCAGAGCTTACTATTTCCCTAGCTCAACTCCCTCTACATATTATTCCACCCTGCCCCCTGCTGTAGACAAACCCCCCCCCCCCCCCCCCCCCATTTCTCCAGCTCCCTCTACCCTGGCCCACCAGCCTTACGCTCCATTGCAGCAGACACCTCTCATGGGTCAATACAGATACCTCTCTTACATGCCCACCGATGTAGCACCTCTATCTCTCTTCTGCTGTTGTGGACCCATAGAGCGCCCCTCTCTTGCTGTTCATATCTGTGGACCAAAGCATCTCTTTTCCTCTTTTGGCTGCATGGCCAACACTGCTGCCTCCCCTGCTAAACTCTGGGTATTTAAAATCAGCTGAGGGGAAGTCTGCACAAACTCTGTGCAGCGCAAGTGGCCTCAGGCATAATTCTATGGCAACACCATCTACTAGTCTAGTAGCAACCTTCGCTCCTTACCGGCTAAAGGAGGAAGCATGAGCTTTACATTCCGCAACACGAGAAGCTGTTATCAGTCTCACTCTTTCCTGAATAGAGAAGGGCGTACGAACATTTTAGCATGTGACACAGCAGCCTCTATGGAGAGTGCCATACCATATTGTATATGTTTCAAGCCTGTTTTGGTAACAAGCTGAAAATGAAGGCCAAACGCTGGAAGCTTTAATGCAACAGATCCCCCATCCAGAACCAATTTGCAGCCGTTGTTATAACCTGTCATCTGTTATGTTGTTATACCAGATATCTCGTTTCCTGCAATTCGTTGTTACACCAGTTTGCTGTTATACCAATGGTTTCTGCACCTGTAATTCGTTGTTTTAAATGTAAACCAGAGTGAAGGCCTCTAGCTAAACTTCGGTATATAAAAACATACAAATAAAAAATAAACTAATAATATGGACCCAGTTTAGCTGAAAGATCAGTCTTATTCTCTCCCTGCACAGAAGAGAAACAGCTGTGGGATGTGACTAAGCCATCTCCTCTGCCTTACTGAAGGTCACAGAGCGTGGCAGGTACAGATTATAAGCTGTGGACAGGCACCTCTGGGCAGTCATTACAAGTTAGAGAAGGTGTGTGGTTTTATAAACTGCATCACACCTATGTACTGGCTGCTGTTAAGGAAACTTTTTTGATAAAATGACTGTTAGGGAGAAAGCAGAGTTGCTTACCTGTAAGGTGTTCTCCACGGACAGCCAGTCCTCACATGGGTGACATCATTGGAGGCAGCCCGGCCTGGAACTTTGATCTCACAGATGCTACAACTTTCAAAGGTGCCCTATTGCCCATGTGCAGCTGCACTCATCACCCTGCCCCCTAGGCAGAGTCACTCAGTCCAAAATATAGCTAATACATGGAGAAACCAACTCCCAGGGGAGACAGGTTTCATGAGGACTAACATCCTGCTGTCCTCAGCAAACATCTGTTACAGGTAAGCAACTGCTTTCTCAGAGGACAAGCAGGATCATAGTCCTCACACGTGCAAATCCCAACCTATGGGCTGTTGAAGCAGGAAACCAACCACAAAGGGTCTTGGGGGGGATAAGAGGTGGGTTCTACAAGGAGAATGCCCTGCTGCATAGCAGAGACACTTAAGGCAGGGGAGTGATGCAAGTGCCAGCAAGAAACATACTCCGCCTCACCGGAAACAGTACAAGCAGGGTTTCAGATCAGTAAACCTAGAACCTCCTGGATCCAGGAAAAAGCCTAGAGAAGTAAACAAGAAAAGGACTCTTGGATAAAGACCGCATCATTTCCTTCCGTGTTACAAGAAAACTGAACTGGGGCTCAAGAACTCCCCAGAAAGAAGCTGTGGGCCAGTGGCATCAGAAGGACAGGATGCAAGCTGCAGGGTGTCAATGTTCTAGATTCTTTGAGAGCAAGGTTGCGGCCTGGCCTGCCATCCCATCCTGCTTGTCCTCCGAGAAGGTTGTCTCCACACGCAGATTCCACACCTACACCAGCAAGTAGCTCCCTGGTAACGCATGCCAGGGTCAGAAAAACGTTTTCACTCGCAGAAACTCAGCACAGGCCAATCCAAGACTGATATTTACTTCTGCACAACCACTAGAAGACTGTTGCTGTAATGCAGGGCTAAAGTAAGTTGGAAAGGGGTAAATATATATATATATAATTTTTTTTTACCCCTTCCCAACTTACCCACACCATCTGCAAATAACAGGGGGGGGGGGGGGGGGGGGGATTTGCTCCCCCATTTGATATCCCCTCCCAACTTAGTTCAGTCATTGCAGGAAAAGTCCTCAGGCAGAGACCATGCTCCTGGGTACCTGCCAGAACCCTACAACCAGCCCCCTAGGTGTCACCATTGAGCAGGGACCCGACACCCTTGCCCCAGCAAGAAGGCAACACGATCCCAGAATTAAACCCCGGCAGCACAGTGTTAGCACTGGGCCAACTCCAGTCACTTTCCACGGCATGTTAGCAACCAAAGAAAAATTAGGGCTGTAAAATAATCTTGCATGCAACTGCAAATTATGGCCTGGTGCATTCACAGGAAGAGAAGGAGCCAGCCCACTCCTACCCATGCAGCACAAGGAGCCCACCGGAGCTGGGATGTGGAAGGGGAATGCAGGATACTAAGAGCAGACCAGAAAGGGGGAGAACTACTTTTTCTGGCACCTACGAATTTGGTTTGGCTCCTAGATTTTTAGATAAAATTTCAGCAGCCCTAGAGAGCTGAAATTCTGATAAGCAGCAAGAACAAACATACAAACCTCAAAAATCTTAAGGGGTTGTCTTTCAAGAACCACAGTGACTGGACAGGTACAAATAAGCAAGAAAACAAAATCAGGCACAGAATTCACTGTAGCCACTGCTACAGGGCCAGCAGTGTCGTCATCGTCCCCTGACACAGGGCCAAGCCTAAAGCCTGTGACTATCCCATAGCTCATGACACCACATTATTACACATCCATCAGGCACCTAGACTTTAGGTGCTGTGTTTTCCAAAAAAAAAAAAAAAAAAAAAAAGACCAAAATACTTGCCATTTTTAACTGTCAGAAAGTGAAAACCATCCTGTACTGGGCCCAGATCCTTGTCTCTCCTCACTAACACACTTCACGAGCTCCAGTTGGGTATAGCTGCTCACAGAAACCCAAGCTGAGATGGCTACAGGTCTTAGGCAGCTGGGAACCCCACTAAAACAAGGTTTCACATGAAGGCAGGGGAAGTAGAGGGCCTTGAAGTCTGAACAATGCAAAAATGTTATTCTTATAAAGTGTAAAACACAGGCATTCGCCTTCATTGCCCAGCAGAGGAGACTGTGTCAAAACTGGGCCTCCCTGACTATGAAGCTAGAAAAACCTATCCCCTTTCCTCAAACTGCATGTAAAGATTGGATTTCCTTTAATGTCGCTATATAAAAGTCCAGCAAGCAGGGGATTCTCACCTCAGTCCTCCTCCAGTTCTGGGCCTTAGACCAGCCGCTACTCAAAGCAATGGTGGAGTCAAGAAGAAAACTAGCACCCAAACCATTGTGTAGTGTTGTCCTTTATCCCTCTGGGCTGTGTACAGGAGGCACCTATCACTGTAAGACCAGTGTCCACCACATCTTACAGTATCCTCCCCTCCTCAATATGCTGCAGGCTAGGGAAGGGCTAATGGCAGTCTCTGCCCTCCCATCCCACCAGAAAGTCTCCCTTAAAGCAGGTTTCAGCTTTCTTTGCCTCCCTTTACAGCTAAGCAAAAACCAGGAGGCCCAGCCCCCTCCCACACCACTGTTCTTTGCATAGGCCTGAGGGGGGTTCAAGGTACACTGCTCCATCAAAACAATCACAGTCCACAAGGAGAAGGGTTTCATTTGTGGGCATGAGAATGCTCCTAGCCTCAGAAAAGAATGGATGGACAGACAAGAGCCCTACTGAGGCCTCACACCGCGCTAGGGGCCCTTCAATGACCACCCAAAGCTAGACAAAAAAAAGAAGAAGTCTTTAATAAGTTCCAAAAGAACATCATATTGTGAGGCTGTTATCAGCAAGGAGAGTGCCCTGCCCTCCCCACCACCCTTACTGCAGCTGGTGGCTCTAGCCCGTGAGATGGCAGAAGCAGTTCATGAGAGTTGAGTGAATGGGATTGGAGGGGCAGAAGTAGGAGAGGAAGCGATACCCACCCCCTTGCACCCATTGTCCGTTTTGGCCTTGGCATTTTGTCAGCTGTGACTTCGTGGAAATGGGAGGGATGGGGGCTGGCAGAGGAGAGCGCAGTGAAGCAGTTCCAGAATGCAGTTGTAAAGTTATGCCCATCCCTGTCCTTGGGGGAGGGGAAAAAAAAAACCAAAAAACCAAACAGGCAACCAAAACCTCCACGCAGAAGGCAGTGTGAGACAGGGCGAGTCCTGGCCCAGAAGTCCAGCTTAAAAAAGCAAGCCCAGCGCACAGCTCAGATGCTTTGGCTCCGCTTCTCTTCCATCGCTCACTGCGCCACTGGCCGGCCTTTGTGGAACGCATAGACAGGGCGTTGGAAGCCTGCAAGAGAGAAGAGTTTCAAAATATATAGCCCTCTATCGTTTTCACCTGCAGTATACATCCCTCTGCCAGGAAGCCTCCAGATCTCTACACCCTAGCACGGTGTAGTTGAGGTTTCTGCTCTATGCAACTAAAATCAGCACATTTTCCCCAGCTTTGAGACCAGTCCCTGCCCTCCACCCACCCTCCAAGTCTAGCCT
Source organism: Rhinatrema bivittatum (assembly GCF_901001135.1). Taxonomy (NCBI): domain Eukaryota; kingdom Metazoa; phylum Chordata; class Amphibia; order Gymnophiona; family Rhinatrematidae; genus Rhinatrema; species Rhinatrema bivittatum. Next base: position 22,339,175 of record NC_042630.1, read on the forward strand.
TCAGAAGTGACTTAACCTTCCTGTGCTTCGATTTACTGTCAAGCTCTTTGAGAACGTCCCACATCAAATGGTGAGATACTTATGACTTCCAGAAATTTACATGTGAGACCTCACAAAATGACACAGGAAAGAGAAGGCAAAAATCCTGAACTTACTACTCCTTGCCCCAGAGCAGAACAGAGCAGTGTGACTCCACATTGTGGAGCTGCTCTGTGATGGTTACGTTAGTCTGTACCTGGAGCATCCCACTCCTCACTCCCCAAACCTGTAGCATGTGTGGAAGTGGCCCCCTCCCTCCAAACTGGCCTGAGACCCACCTTTGGAGGAGCTCTGTGGTGTGCCCAGCAGCTCATAGCTGGAGAAGCCCACCTCAGGGGACAATAGGTAGGAGGTGAACTGGTCCGGCTTCAGAGTGATTTGCTGGTAGTTCTTAAAAATAGTTTCCTAATAGAGAAATAAAAAGAAAAGGAGTATTTAGAGGCTGTGAAACCTATCACCAACAGCTCCCCTAGTCTAGTTTCTCCTTCTGTCAAGGACAGTCTGCACAGCTGGCCAACCACCATCCCCACCCCCCTCCAGCAGCAGAGTGCAAAGGGTAAAGCCAGGGATCATGTAGGATCTAAGGGAGAAAAGGGGAGAGACTGGATGGGTCTGGAGGTCTCTACCTACATTTCCTTATTCCAACCTAGTCAAGGGCTCACCGTCAGCTTTTTCCTCTTGCCATAGGAAGCCCAAGGCTGGGGCTCCAGGATGAGGATGCCCCCTGGATGCAGGTGCCGGTAGATACGTTTGAACATGCGTTTCAGTCCCTCATCTCCCCAGTTCAGATGCACCCACTTTGTCAGGCTGAGGCAAAGGATAACATCAAATTCGGGGCTCTGGGTCTCCAGCAGTTCATCCCGCTCCAGCACATAGTTACCCTGCAGAGGGGGAAGACTTGTTAGTATCTGACAAAAGACAAGTCTAAAACATACTGTGTGACAACTGAAGTCTACTCCAAAGCGTCCACAGCACTAAGCGTGAAACCAGAAAACACAGCTTTGTTAGTACATCCTGACCCAGTAGCAGTTTACTGGCCATTAGGACAGACTTCCATCATTTGTACCGCCTGTAGCAGAGGGAAACCACAGCCTGAGATTAGTATTCCACTGCTCCTCTACAGGATCCAAATGCAGAAAAAGCATCTGACCAGCACATCATGACAAATCAGAGTGGCCCATGCTGACAAGCCAGCTCTTATTGTACCAAGATATGTTAGAACAGAAACAAGATGGAAGAAAAAGTGTCCTACCTAGTCTAGCCATCTGCCCATTATAGAAAACTCAGGTTTATTCATAATTTCCCACTGAGATTGCCAAAGTGCTGGTTTCCTCCAAAATTAAAGCAATGTACCGCAGCTCACAGAATGATGTCCCTCTGGGACAGCACTGCTTTTGAAAGACCTGGTCACCTCAAGCTTGTCTACAGGGTAAGAAGCCGAGCTAGAGTTAAAGATCAATTACAGCACATTTCGCGGTTCTGTCCAGCTTCACCCAGGAAGCTGAGAATCGGTTTTCAGGAACACAAACCTTAAGCAAAAACAGCTTAAGTTTCATTTAATTTAAGTCACTTCTCCCCTTCCTCATTGTGATTTAATTCCCGTGTGTGTTCATGCAGCAAGTGCACCTCCTGCCATTGTGAAGCTGAGAAAAACCAAAGGCACTGCTGTGCCATCAAAGTCCATCGCACACCCACCCCCCCCCCCCCAACGTAGGTATCTCACAGATATGTAATTCATGAATATAGCTTGGACAGCTGAAGATCACAATCAGAGAAAGGACACCTTTAAAAACCTGAAGTTCCACATCTTAATTCCAAAGATGTAAAAATAAAAGTGAACAAATCGCAGGAGTATTAAAACAAATATCTATGAAGATCAAAAAAAAAAAGTGAAAAAGCAAAATCTTATTTTACACAAAAGAATTCCTGCTGTCTTAACACAGTGGATGGGAAGTCTGAGGAAGGGATCTGTCAGAAACACCGTTAAGGTAGAAAGGTAGAAAGAGCAGCCCTCTAGGGATAGGGGAAATACCTACAGTTCCTGAATGTAATCTACTTTGAAATGCCAAAAAGCAGAATATAAGAAAAGAAAATAAAAAGTGTAAAAAAAATTCCCAGGAGAGGGATTAACCATTTATAGGAGAATAAACAGAACAGGCAAATCTCTCTGCCTTGAGGTGACAGTGAGAGCCTGGGATTAGAACAGGGTAATTAAATGACTTGCCCCAAGGAAATGAATTCATGCCCCAGCTCATTGCTACATCATGATTCCCCAGGCTCTGTAAAAGACCACCTGTGGTCTCCATTACAGAATGGAAAAGAAATTTGGATCAAGGATAATGTACAGTATCAGGTCCTTACCTCCTACCCTGCACAAACCAAATCTCTTCTATTTCACTGTAGTGTAATGAAACATCTTTCTGATTACCCAATCCAAATGCAGAATTCTTTTAGACTCTGGTGACTATGGGCTCCCCTCATGGATTTTGCCACCAATCTCCCCCAGTGCCATTGAGCAGGTCACTTAACCTCCCTGAGCATCAATATATTTATATCACTATAGATAGGGTAGGTGCAGTCACATAGGGCTGTGAAACTAGGTCAGCCCCAGGTCTCTTAAGATCCCTGTACTGGGCACCCATGTTCTTTGAATGACAGCTATGCTCAAATGGGGGGGAAAGAAAAATCCAACCCTACATTGCATAATCAGATCAGATTCTGTGAGCTCTGGAAGTAAATTCTTGGGGAAAGAGATTAAAATCCTACAATGTATTTAGAAACAGCAAGGCAGAAAGCCTTATGGGGCAATCAGAACAGTAAAACCACCTCATCTGACTTTAACCTAAACTCTCAGGTGTAGGGACACCAGAACCTTAGAAACACATCTTGAATTGTTAAACAAGGGGGTTGGGGAGTGTCCGATTTAAGCCACACTAAGTTATATTGCAACTCGGGTCAAGCCAATCAGAAACTTTCCAAATATCACAAAAGCAGACGATCCCGGCAGCTCTGGAGACACTGCCACCTGCCCGGGGAGGTACGGTGACTGCTCACCTGCACGAAGTGGACGTTGTGGGGAAAGTCGTGGCCCTGCGCCTCGGGCTCTCCTCCTCCTTCTTCGGGCAGCAGGGGCGGGGCGGCGATGGGCCCCCGGCAAGCGGCCAGAGCCTGCGGAAAGGCAGGGGCGCCGGCGGGGCGTTGCTCCTGGCCGGGACCCTGCTCGCGGCGGAGGTTGCGGCGGGCACAGCGCACCAGCGCCGGGTCGATGTCGAGGCCGAGCAGGCGGGCGGGCCGCAGGGAGCGGGCCAGGCTGAGCGCTAGGCGGCCCTCGTTGCAGCCCACATCGAGCAGGGCGCGGCCGCGGATCCAGTGTGGCCGCTGCAGGAGGAGGCGTAGCCGCGGGTCCTCGCTGCGCGCCGGCGTGCGGTAGCCGTAGTAGCGCCGATAGTTGCCGTACTGGAAGCGGGAAGCTGCGGCAGTCGTGGAGGGCCGGGGATCAGAGGCGGGCAGCGGTTGCGGCGCCGTATGTCGGTGAGGGCGGTGGCGTTTACGGCTCCGTCCCGGTCCCGGATCGCTGCTCGGATCGCAGGTCAGGCAAAGTGGGTCGGTGATGTCGCGGGGGCGAAGGATGCGCACGGCAGGGTCCCGGGTGGAGGAGGAGGAGGGTGGCGGCGGTGGTAGGAGCTGAGGAACCGGGGAGGAGGTCGAAGAGCGGCGGGGGCCCGCCGCAGGCTCGGGGCTGGCGGCGTTCAGCGCCCGGTTCACCTCCTCGTCCAGGAGACTGTTAAGGTTCAGCGGGTCGAAAATGTTCCCTCCCAGTAGGAAGTTGCAGGGCAGCACCGGCTCGCAGTCCGAGGTAGCCCTGCGCCTCCTCGGCCCACCCCGGGAACATCCGCCTGCCCCGCTCGTGAAGCTGCTCCGGCGGCGCTGGGGAGGCGCAGCCCCCGCCCGTAAGCCGTTCCGCGGACCCCGCGTCGATGAGGAGGCGGGAGGCTTCCCTCCTGGTGCAGGTTTAGAGGAGGGAGGAGGCGGCAGCGGGGCTAGGAAAGAGGCCGCTGGGACAACTCCCACCCCGCCGGGGCTCTGTGCCTCTGCCGCCACCGGGGCAGACATGATCGGGGTAGGAGCGCCGCCAAGCGGGCGAAAAAGTGCGCGATACCAATCAGAAAGAAGCGAAGTAAAGCGCGAGCGCACTCAGGCTGCGGGGTCACGAGCTCTTCCGGTTCAGATGGACTTTGGTGGCAACCAGTGTTGCCAACCTCGCTTATTTACCGCGAGATCGGGCTTCTTTTCCTAGTCATTCGCGTTTTTTTTTTCCGATTCGCGGGTTGCTTTTAATTGGGCTATTTTTTCTGCCAGTCGCGGTTTTTTGGGCTTGTTGGGCGGGACTTGTGCTCTGATGTTACAGTGATTGGCTGCTGCTGCTGCGATGAAGCCTGTCCATATCCGGCACACCCTATCCCTATATTGCAGCAGTAAGCCAATCAGAGCAGGATTCAAAGAGTGAGCTGCAAGCCTTGTTGATGGATACCTCACGAGCACATTTTTGTTGGCAGACCTGGAACGGGAAGGCCAGCAGCAGGGCATTGGAGGGCAACAGCAAAGGAATCTTCAGACTGTGCAGCTACAGCCAGGTATCAGGAGGGGAGGAATTAGTATGTTGGGAGGGGGGAATGAGAGTGTGGGGGGCCAGAGATGTGCTTGGAGGGGGGTGAGGAGAGGGGAATGAATGAGAGTGTGGGGGCCAGAGATGTGCTTGGAGGGGGGTGGGGAGAGGGGAATGAGTGAGAGTGTGGGGGCTAGAGATGTGCTGGGAGGGGGGTGGGGAGAGGGGAATGAATGAGTGAGAGTGTGGGGGGCCAGAGATGTGCTGGGAGGGGAGTGAGTGTGTGGGGGGCCAGGGATGTGCTCGGAGGGGGGTGGGGCGAGGGGAATGAGTGAGTGTGTGGGGGGCCAGGGATGTGCCCGGAGAGGGGAATGAGTGAGTGTGTGGGGGGCCAGGGATGTGCCCGGAGAGGGGAATGAGTGAGTGTGTGGGGGGCCAGGGATGTGCTCGGAGGGGGGTGGGGCGAGGGGAATGAGTGAGTGTGTGGGGGGCCAGGGATGTGCTCGGAGAGGGGAATGAGTGAGTGTGTGGGGGGCCAGGGATGTGCTCGGAGAGGGGAATGAGTGAGTGTGTGGGGGGCCAGGGATGTGCTCGGAGAGGGGAATGAGTGAGTGTGTGGGGGCCAGGGATGTGCTCGGAGGGGGGTGGGGCGAGGGGAATGAGTGAGTGTGTGGGGGGCCAGGGATGTGCCCGGAGAGGGGAATGAGTGAGTGTGTGGGGGGCCAGGGATGTGCCCGGAGAGGGGAATGAGTGAGTGTGTGGGGGGCCAGGGATGTGCCCGGAGAGGGGAATGAGTGAGTGTGTGGGGGGCCAGGGATGTGCTCGGAGAGGGGAATGAGTGAGTGTGTGGGGGGCCAGGGATGTGCTCGGAGGGGGGTGGGGCGAGGGGAATGAGTGAGTGTGTGGGGGGGCCAGGGATGTGCTCGGAGAGGGGAATGAGTGAGTGTGTGGGGGCCAGGGATGTGCTCGGAGGGGGGTGGGGCGAGGGGAATGAGTGAGTGTGTGGGGGGCCAGGGATGTGCTCGGAGAGGGGAATGAGTGAGTGTGTGGGGGGCCAGGGATGTGCTCGGAGGGGGGTGGGGCGAGGGGAATGAGTGAGTGTGTGGGGGGCCAGGGATGTGCTCGGAGAGGGGAATGAGTGAGTGTGTGGGGGCCAGGGATGTGCTCGGAGGGGGGTGGGGCGAGGGGAATGAGTGAGTGTGTGGGGGGGCCAGGGATGTGCTCGGAGAGGGGAATAAGTGTGAGGGGTTGGTATCTTTTATTTCCTAGCGTGTAGCATATGGTCTCAGGACCAATGGGTATAGTGTACTCCTGTTAGTAGTTGGAGACAGATCAGATTTCAATCTGACGTCAGCCCCTAGTACATATACCCCTGCAGGAAGTGCAGCTCCTCAGTATTTTCCGTCTCCAAAGCAGTTAGGGACTATCTGCATGCTCTCTGAGCGTTAGAACCAAAATTCAAGGAAAAACCCAAATTTAAGAAGAAAAGTTTACCTGAAGACTAGCCCCGCTCTTCTGCGGTGATACCCTCGGGTCCCTCCCCCAGTTGAAATTCCTGAGGTGATTTCCGTGGTCCCTCAGAGGTGAGCCTCGGTCCGGTGGCCAAATCTCAGCAGGGACTTAGCCCCTGATTTCGGGCACGGTTGAGAGGCAGCGGGTGCATTCCTCGAGCGCGGCGATGAAGGTATTTGCCCTCTCCCCCCGCAGCCGGAGACCGCCCGGGACGAAACCGGGAAGCGCTGAAGACAAGGTAAGGTAGAAATCTTCTATGTAAACAGTCTCCGAGGATCGAAGAGGAGCACAGGCTGCTGATCGGAGCCAGTGCCGCTGGGTTGATCCACCCTAGCAGGGCTAGGCCCCGGCTGTTCCCGAGGGTCTACCCACGTGGAGACCCTCCGAGGAGGTCGCCATCTTGACCCGCCTCGCCGTTCAACTCGAGCGCACAAGTCCCTTGTGCGCATAAACTTAGGCGCACATAATACCTCACGAGCATAAGTTGCGCGCACGGAACAAGGCGCATATCTGCGGCTAGGCGCATATCTGAGGCGCACTGGAGCGCACAAGAGCTCACGCGGCCACAGTCATGGCAGCTCCAGAGTCGGGCATAAAAGCGCAAGGCCTCTGCCAAGCATGCCACGTCAGAGCCGCACAGAGCGAGGAGGCCGACGCCCTGTCCGTACATTGGAGGAGGCCCTGGGAGATCCAGGCCAGGGCCATTCCAGCCAGGGCCCAATGCTAGCTCTTCAGGGGGCACCCCGGACCTAGCAGGCCCCAGGGAGTCCACCCCGCACTCGGGGACTCCCAGAGAACCAGCGCCCCTCAACTTAGACCCAGCTTCGATATCGTGGGTGGAGCTGTTCAAGGGGATTCACGCCTTTGTCAGGATGCAAACTGAACCCCGGGAGGTCCAGCCACAGGTGCCTCTGGAGGACCCTCATGCCCCAGGACCCTCTAGGCCTAGGCACAGGTCCACACCGTCCAGAAGTTCCGCCTACGAGGACACAGACCACTCTGAAGAGGAAATTGAGCCCCTGGAAGAAGGGGAACTCCCCCCGGGGACAGAGCCACACCGAACCATGAGACGCTTCTTCACAAAGGATGAGCTCCCGGACCTAGTATCCCAATGTCTAACGGAACTCGCTATCCCGGGCCAAGGGCCCTCATGGAACCTAGAATGAACCCCCTGCTGGAGGGCCTTCGTCAGACGTCTCGCCATTTTCCTCTCTTACAGGCGGCACAACAGCTAATTGACCTAGAGTGGAATGCTCCAGAGTCCTCATTCAAAGGGGGTCGAGCATTGTCGGCCATGTATCCCCTGGACCCAGCGACCAAAGAACTCCTGGCGTGCCCTAGCGTGGACGCCATGGTCTGCGCGGTCGCTAAGCGCACTACCATCCCAGTGGAGGGAGGAGCGGCGCTCAAGGACGCTCATGACCGGCGCCTAGAAGCCTTGCTAAAGCAGTCATTCGAGGTTGCAGCTCTGTCCCTTCAGATTGCGGCCTGCTGCACCGTGGTGACGCGTGCCTGCCTATCTCAAGCCAGGAACAGCACCCCGGGAGAGGACATGGAATCAACTTTGTCCTTTCTCACCGACGCGGCTTCCGATCTAGTGCGTACAACAGCCAGAGGAGTCTCGTCCACTGTGGCAGCCAGAAGACAGCTCTGGCTCCGAAATTGGTCGGCAGACGCCTCTTCCAAGACGAGTCTATCAAAGATGCCCTTCAAAGGATCCCTCGTCTTCGGCAGCGAACTAGAGAAACTGGCCAACAAATGGGGTGACTCCCCATTACCGCGCCTGCCGGAAGACAAGGCGAAGAGAAATAGGCGTCCCTTCCACAGATCCGCCAGAGGCAGAAGCTCACAGCGCTTCAACCCTTTCAAAAGCAACTATCGAGCACCCCACCCTACGAGCAGGAGCCAGTCCTTTCGGAACAAGCACACCAAGAGAGGAACCAGTGCGGGTGCAGGCTCCGGCCGCACCCCACAATGAGAATCAGCCGACCCATCCAAGGGAAGATGCTATAGGGGCAGACTAGCCTTATTCTACCGCATATGGGTCGAGATAACTACGGACAAATGGGTCCTGGCCATCATCCGGGAGGGGTACTACCTGGACTTCATTCGAACTTCCCCGACAAATTCGTGGAATCTCCCTGCCACGACCCCCTCAAGAGGGCGGCAGTGGAAGCTACACTGAACAGGCTTCTGACCCTCGAGGCCATAACCCCAGTGCCTATACGGGAAATGAATACTGGACATTACTCCATTTACTTCATCGTACCCAAGAAAGAGGGCATATTCAGGCCCATCCTGGACCTCAAGTCGGTCAACCGCCACCTAAGGGTTCCCCGCTTCCGCATGGAAACCTTACGATCCGTCATATGGGCAATACAACCAGGAGAGTTCCTCACATCCCTGGATCTGTCGGAGGCCTACTTACACATCCCAATGCATCAGGAACACCAGCGCTTCCTACACTTCAAGGTCCTGAATCGTCACTATCAGTTCCGGGCACTACCCTTCGGGTTAGCCACAGCACCCCGGACGTTCACCAAGGTAATAGTAATAGTGGCGGCAACACTCAGGAAGGAAGGAATCCTCGTTCATCCCTACCTGGATAATTGGCTGATCAGGGCGAAGTCACCGGAGGAAAGCCACCAAGCAACCAGCAGAGTCATAGCACTACTGGAAAGCCTAGGATGGGTAGTCAACATAAACAAAAGCTCCCTACAGCCCGCACAGTCGCTGGAATACCTAGGCGTCCAATTCGACACCAAGGAAGACAAGGTCAGCCTGACCCCCGCGAGGAGGTCAAAGCTGCGGGGCCGGCTTCAGACCTTGCTGAGCGTTCCTCGTCCCACAGCATGGGATTACCTGCAAGTCCTCGGACTGATGGCGTCCACGCTGGAAGTAGTGCCATGGGCGCGAGCACAAATGAGACCTCTACAGCGCTCACTTCTAACGCGGTGGAGTCCACGGTCCCAGAACTACACCGTACGCCTTCCACTCCCGGGCAGCGTCTGGACCCAGCTACGGTGGTGGCTGCAGAACAGCCACCTGAGCCGGGGATCAAGCCTATCCTCCCCAACCTGGACCCTGCTCACCACAGATGCCAGCCTACACGGATGGGGAGCACACTGCGAAGAGCTGACCACACAAGGGCAGTGGAACGCAGAAGAGGCGGGATGGAACATCAACCACCTAGAAGCGCGGGCAGCCAGATTAGCCTGTCTGCGGTTTGCCCACAGACTTCGAGGCAAAGCGGTCTGACTGATGTCGGACGACGCCACGACGGTGGCCTACATCAACCGACAGGGCGGAACCAGAAGCCAACAGGTGTCCCTAGAAATAGACCTCCTGATGGCGTGGGTGGAAGCAAATCTTCAGGAGATCTCGGCCGTCCACATTGCCGGGAAAGACAACATCGCGGCAGACTTCCTCAGCAGAGAAAGTCTAAACCCAGGAGAATGGAAACTGTCATCCACAGCCTTCCAAATGATAGTGAATCGGTGGGGGATCCCAAACATGGACCTTCTGGCAAGCAGATCCAACGCTCAAGTACCCAGATACTTCAGCTGCAGACGGGACCCGCAGTCCCAGGGGATCGATGCCCTGGCCTCCGGGGACCCTTCTATACGCCTTCCCGCCGTGGCCCTTGCTGGGCGCAATCATTCACAAGATACAGCGACACAGGGGACTAGTTCTCCTGGTGGCCCCGGTTTGGCCAAGAAGACCTGGTACGCAGACATGAGAAGACTGCTGGCAGGGAACCCACTACCCCTGCCGCCGCACAGAGACCTGCTCCAACAAGGCCCGATCCTTCACGAGGACCCGACTCAATTCTCGCTTACGGTCTGGCCATTGAGAGGGCTCGACTGAGGAAGAGCGGATACTCTGAGGCAGTAATAGATACTCTCCTCCGAGCACGCAAGTTCTCCACATCTCTAACGTACATAAGGATTTGGAGAGTCTTCAAGGCCTGGTGCGAAGACCACAACATCAAGCCACGCCCCTCCAGAGTTCCCGTGATCCTGGAATTCTTACAGAATGGGCTACAGCAGTGTCTGTCCCTCAATTCCATCAAGGTACAGATAGCAGCATTGTCATGCTATGGCTCCAGGAGCGAGGGCAACAGCATAGCCTCGTACCCGGATGTATCACGCTTCCTGAAAGGAGTCAAACACATTCGCCCACCTCTAAGATGGACGGTACCTCTGTGGAACCTCAACTTCGTCTTGGAGTTCCTAGCGGGATCCGCCTTCAGACCCCTCCGAGGCCTATCTCTCCGTCTGTTAACCTTAAAGACAGTGTTCTTGCTGGCCGTGTGTTCGGCCCGCCGCATCTCGGAGCTACAAGCACTGTCCTGCCGTGAACCGTTCTTCAGATTCACCCCGGGGTTCATCCAACTACGCACAGTTCCCTCCTTCCTCCCTAAAGTGGTCTCACACTTCCACCTCAATCAAACCATCGCACTACCAACGATGAACGGCGTGAAGAACTCGGGAAAAGACCGTAGCCTACGTCACCTCGACATCGGCAGACTCCTAGCCAGATATTTGGAAAGGTCGGAACCGGTACGAAAGACAGACCACCTTTTTGTCCTTCACAGCGGAAAGAGGCAAGGGGAAGCGGCCTTGCGGACAACCATTGCCCGCTGGATCAAAGAAGTCATTAAGGCGGCCTATGTAGAAGCAGGAAAACCACCACCTCTACAAGTCAAGGCCCATTCAACCAGAGCCTAGGCGGTGTCCTGGGCAGAGACTAGAATGCTGTCACCTGCGGACATCTGCAGAGCGGCAACGTGGTCCTCTATCCCCACTTTCTCCAGATTCTACCGTCTGGACGTACAGGCTCAGGAGGACACGGCATTTGCAAGGACAATTCTAAGTGGACCCCGGGCAGCCTCCCACCCGATTCGGGAGTAGCTTTTATACATCCCATTGGTCCTGAGTCCATCTGCTACACGCTAGGAAATGGAGAAATTACTTACCTGATAATTTCGTTTTCCTTAGTGTAGACAGATGGACTCAGCATCCCACCCTGGGCTGCCCTGAGGCACTGTGCCAATGAGTTACGGGTAAGCCATGTCTTTATTTACCTAAGACGTCCACCCTGCCCGGTGTCGACGCTTTCCGGTTGAGTACACTGGCGGTCTCCAGCTATAGTCAACCAATCAGTTCAAGTTAATCAAGTTTAATCGAGTTTAAACGTTCTAACAAGTTAGTTAAGTTTAACCATAATATGAAGTTAATCAGTCAGTCACATATATATCCACAATGCTTTTCAAGGAAGAATACTGAGGAGCTGCACTTCCTGCAGGGGTATGTGTACTAGGGCAGTGATGGCTAACCTATGACATGCGTGTCAGAGGTGACACCGAGATTTTTTTGCTGACACACGCAGCCTTTCGTGGACTATCGGGAATTTTTTTTTAATCGGCTGCGCCGAGCCTTTAAAACTAGTTTTTTAGTAATGCCCCCGGGCGCAGCGACAGGCAGATAGGCAGGGCCACGGCCCGAAGAAAAAGATCACGTTTAAACGCGCTGATGTTCCTCCTCCTTCCTGCCTGTGCAGCCCCGGAACTAAACGTTGCCGGAGCCACGTGGGCTGGAAGGAGGTGAAGCATCGGCGTGTGCAGAAGAGGAGCAGCACTTGCGTTTACGGGCAGCCGCGAATCCCAAGTCGCAGCGGCCCGAGAAGAGGAAGAGGCCTGGTAGCAGGGCTGCTGCAGAGCCCATCCTGTGACTACCCGCGAAGAGGAGTCCCAGAGGTGAGAGAGAGGCTGAGGGTCTGTAGAGGGTGTGTGTGTGTGCGTGTATGAGATGAGTTGAGAGATTGTGTGTGAGAGTGAGGACTTGAATGTTTGCAGAGACAGCATGTGGGAGTGAGAGAGAGCCTGTGTGTGTGAGTCAGACAGCATGTGCCAGTGAGAGACTGTGTGTATGAATGATTGTATGAGAGAGAGCATGTGCCAGTGAGAGCCTGTGTGTGTGTGTATGAGAGAGAGAAGAGCATGTGAGAATGAGAACCTGTGTGTTTGAGGGAAGAAGATGGAGAGAAAAGAAACAGAAAAAAAGACAATATAAAAGGAATTGGCAAAAAAAAATAAGAAAGGAAAGGTGGGGGGAAAAAAAGCCTGTGACCAACCAATTAGAAAATGAAGATCAGACAGCAAAGGTAAAAAAACAAAATAAATTACTTTTTAGTGATTGGCACATGTAATCTTTGGGAATGTGCAAGAATAGCACTTTCTCTATGCGGATCTCACAATGTACGAGATCAGCATGGAGAAAATGGAAGCCCACGGGGCCTGCACAGAGGAGGCAGCAGAATGGGCATCAGTGTCAGTAGCAGCAATCGGCACCTCCCCAATAGCCATGCGGCAGCAGTGACAGTGGCAGCAGAGGAATGAGAGAGGTTCTGAGGTTGCTGGCAAAAGAGAGGGGGGTCTGCCTTTAGTGTGTGCATGTGAATGAATGGGACTCTGCATGGGGGTGTATGTGTGTGTGAATACATGGGTGCCTGCATGAGAATGAATTGGTGCCTGCCTGGAGGATGGAGCGGGAGTGGTGTGAGTGACTGGGAGCCTGCCTGGGGTTGAGGGAGCCAGTGAGTGTGAGATCATGAGTGTGTATGAGAAAATCCAGGGGAGTGAGAGTTTGGTGGAGGGGGAGAGAGTGTTTTAATTGAAGATTTAGCCAATGAAATTCAGCAGAAAAAAGTCACTAAGCAGGTAAGGCAAATAATTATTTGTTTTTGCTTTATTAATAAATACAGAACATATATTAAAATTATAACTTTGTTATTAATATTAGAACATAAGAACATAAGAAAATGCCATACTGGGTCAGAACAAGGGTCCATCAAGCCCAGCATCCTGTTTCCAACAGTGGCCAATTCAGGCCATAAGAACCTGGCAAGTACCCAAAAACTAAGTCTATTCCTTGTAACCATTGCTAATGGCAGTGGCTATTCTCTAAGTGAACTTAATAGCAGGTAATGGACTTCTCCTCCAAGAACTTATCCAATCCTTTTTTAAACACAGCTATACTAACTGCACTAACCACATTCTCTGGCAACAAATTCCAGAGTTTAATTGTGCGTTGAGTAAAAAAGAACTTTCTCCGATTAGTTTTAAATGTGCCCCATGCTAACTTCATGGAGTGCCCCCTAGTCTTTCTACTATCCGAAAGAGTAAATAATCGATTCACATCTACCCGTTCTAGACCTCTCATGATTTTAAACACCTCTATCATATCCCCCCTCAGTCGTCTCTTCTCCAAGCTGAAAAGTCCTAACCTCTTTAGTCTTTCCTCATAGGGGAGTTGTTCCATTCCCCTTATCATTTTGGTAGCCCTTCTCTGTACCTTCTCCATCGCAATTATATCTTTTTTGAGATGCGGCAACCAGAATTGTACACAGTATTCAAGGTGCGGTCTCACCATGGAGTGATACAGAGGCATTATGACATTTTCCGTTTTATTAGAGCTACAAATATCACAAAATTATGGATTTTTCTAGAAGTGACACACCACCCGAGTTATGCTCTGTCTTTTTATGAATTTTGACACAGAGCGCAAAAGGTTAGCCATCACTGTACTAGGGGCTGACGTCAGATTGAAATCTGATCCGTCTCCAGCTGCTATCAGGAGTACACTATACCCATTGGTCCTGAGTCCATCTGTCTACACTAAGGAAAACGAAATTATCAGGTAAGTAATTTCTCCAGTTTGTTCTACTCCACTTGATTTCATCTATTTTTTTTTTCTCATTTCTTCCCTGTAGCTGATCACCTTTTATAAAAAAAAACCAAAACGCTTATTTTGACAAAAAGAAAGCTTGTCCATACCTGCTGACTACAGGTAAAAAAAAGTATGACATGGAAACTTGTAATGCTATTTTTCTACACCACTTTTGCTTTCCTCTAATTCTGCCTTTTTTTTTTCTCTTTCGTTTCTTCTCCCTGCAGAAGATCATCTCTGTAAGAAAGCCAGTCTATACCTACTGTTTCCGTCCTTGGCTGCTACACTACTAGATGGTTTTGATCTACTATGGCTACAGTAAAGAACTGGGCTAAATACAGTAAAGTACTGCAAAGCATGGGAAGAGGAACGTGAACTAAAAGCATGGATTCAGCCTGTTTTCAGCAATGAGAATAAGGCTACGTGCAAATTTTGCAAGTGTGACATTCGTGCACATCATGCAGACCTTCTGCAACATGCTAAAACAGAGAAACATGCAAAAAGCTAAGCTCCTTTGTCATCTATGCGACTCACAGACATTGGTGTTTCAATTTCACGTGTTTTGGGCTTTTTTTGGGCTTGTTTTTTTGGAAAAAAGTGCTTATTCTTTCATGAAAACCTGGCAACCCTGGTGGCAACTCCGACCTGGATCAGGCCAGATCGGAACCGCCGCCTCCCATTGCTCTGCTCACGCGGACACAGCTACGGGGGACCAAACTAGCTGAAACACTGCTATCCTGACCTTTGACCCCCCCCAACCCAACGACCGTGCCACGCCCCCTCCTGCTTCGTCACAGCTGGACCGAACCGCCGTTGAGTGCGTCACCAAAGACGCCCGAATCCGAGTAAATAAAAAGTTCTTCGCGCTCCAAAAAAAGCCACGTGAGCCTGCGCGCGCAGCTACAACACCCCGCCCACTGCTTTTCACTTAGCCCCGCCTGCCTTTATTAACATATGTCAACTCCGTGCGTGATGTCACGGGAACCTTAACAGTTTCCCTTCAACAAAAACACCACATCTACGGATATGAAGTATTCATGGACGGTCAGACGGAAAAGAACACAAGTGTTTCTCCGCCTCTTTCCCTCCTAAATTAAAAAAAAAATGTATCGCGGATTTTAAAGCTTTTAAAAGTGGCAAATATCGTAGAATACAAATTGACGTAAAACTCCGTTTTTTCCGCCCTACATATTCCGTGAGGTAAAAAGACAAAACGGATTCGCCCTTTAAGAGTAAACTCCGCCCCCTCGCACAAGCGTGTTACCCTTAATTTTAACCCCTTATTGATCTACTTTGTTTGGAGGGAGTTCGGCTACCATGCCCCTTTTCGCGTCAGAAATTGTTTCAGAAAGTGACTCCGCCTCCTCCAACGGCCTAATCTGACTCGCGCATGCGCATCCCCCACAACCTCCCCCTCGCCGTGTTTGCTCTATAAGATGTAAAGAACCTCAAAATTCTAGATCCGCACACATAGACCATCTCGCGCGCTCTGCTCTCTCGCGGCAGCTCCGAGCGTTATATATAGGGGGCGCGCGGGTTCCTGGGTGTTCAGGCAATTGGAGGAGGGGGTGGAGCTATTGCCCCTCCGGCCCATCCGAGAGCGAGACGCTACGAATGAGCGACAACCCAAAGGTCCGCTTAGCCAATCAGAATCCAATATAGGCGGAGTCAGAGTTGTGATTTCGGAGGAGGAGGAGCAAGGTCCTTTGGGGTCCGTCTAAGATGTTGCCTGTTTCCTTGCGCAATCAAAAATATAAAACCCATACTTTCCTAACGGTAAATTATAGCTGTATCAACCTCTCTTCTGTGCAACAGTAAGGAAATAACTGCGGAAAGCGATGTTTATGCAGCCTAGGCCCCACCATACCTAAAGCTTGAATCACATAAGGTGACGGAAAAAAAACACTCTTAGTTTGGCACGCTGAATAAAACACGATTGTGGATTTATCCGTATGAAAACGGGAAAATAATACTTTGTTAATAAAAATAAAACCCAAATAGCTTAATAAACGCTTAAATAAATAAAGGGAAGCGCGCGGCAGGTCACGTGGAGACGGAAGGGTCTTCAGCATAGGATTCTGGGAGTTGTAGGGCTCTTGATTTTTTTTTTTTAAGCAGGCTGTGGCTCGTCAACCTGACGTACTGGGATCGCGAAAAAAGACCGGGTATTGGGTGAGGGGGAGAGAGGTCAGCACCGACTTCATGTTAAGGAAAAGGCTAAGCCAATAGGAATTTGACCCCTATTGGGTTTATGGGGTTGTAGTTTATGATTTGGATTTATTTCCTGCTTTACTTAGAACTGAAAGTGCATGGTCACAAAGGTGGAAGATGGGGATTCGCTCATCCTTGTCTATGACAAGGAAGTGAACTTGTTCCCTTTCAACCAATCCCCAGCCCCTGACCAAAGTAACTGAAAGAATAAGGGTAATAGGAAACTTAGGTTATATAGTTCCTTTATTTTTGGCGCTTTCTTCCAGGCACTGCATACAATTTAAAACGGGTCTGCTTTGTTAAAAACAAAACAAAAAAACATAACATCTTATTAAGTAATCTTGGCCTGATAGGGGGCAGTGTGGAGAATCCAGATGATGAATTCTGCCTCTGGAAGAGGTAAAAAGGTAATGGATCCTACTTGGCTTGCCCACTTGTCCAACATACAGTACTAGTACACACCTTGAATATTTTCAAAATTTAGAAGGCAGCAATGATTAGCTTGCAGGGGCCTACATCAATTGTTACCATCCTATGCTTTTAAGTCCTTCCCACAATAATATGCTATATTTTATCACATTTATATCCCATTTTCCCAGGCACGTGTGCACCCAAAATAGCTTACAACAAATTAAAAATATAATTTCTAAACATTTCATTACAGAAAGGATAGAAGGTAAAATATGTCTATTTGTGGATGATACCTACACAGTGGACATGTCTGAAGGAATAGAGAGGATGAAACCTGGAAGAGTGGTCAAAAGATTGGGCAGCTGAGATTCAATGCCAAGAAGTGCAGTCCTACATCTATCTGGAATGCAGTAATCCAAAAGAGCTGTATGTGATGGAGGCTGAAAGACTGATGTACACAGACCAAGAGGGGGGATCTAAAGATAGCAAAGCAATGTGACAAGACAATAGCTAAAGCCAGAAGATTGCTGGACTGTAGAGAGAGAGGAATAACCAGTAAGAAAAAGGAGATGATGCCCTTGTACAGGTCCTTGGCAAGGCCTCACGTGGAGTATTGTGTTCAGTTCTGGACAGGGGTCTAACATCCATAGTGCACAGACACCATCAACTAGATGCACATCCTGGAGAGCAACCACAGAGAAGAGGAAGAGGCCCATGAGCCCACCGGCAGGACCCCTCACACCGGTGACAGAGAAGAGGAATAGGTGCGGGAGGCCACCAGCATCCCTCATCTCACCAATGGAAGAAGAGAGGACCGGGAGGCTGCCAACGGATCCCATCTCGCCAGCAGCAGAAGAAAGACGAGGCCACCGGCAGCAGAGAAGAGGAAAAAGCCCACTCTCCCTCTTCTCCAAGTGTGCTGACCTTCAAACCACTTGCGGCAACTCCGGAGTGGACTCTGCGCCTGGAAAATCCACTGCCTCCTCTTCCGAATCCTCAGAGTACCCCTGCCCCATGGGACCGCGCAGCTGCCCAGCCAAGCTGAGAACCCTCCTAATCCATCCAGATGCCTTTTTCTCAGCCATCGTAGGCCTCTTTGCAAGTTGCGGGCAATGCTGTGGGCCAACTCTGGGAACGAGGCCACTTCTCCCCTGTTGTCTTTCTGGACAGATATGACCAATGCATGAGCAGCACAAATTTTGAAGAGAAAGAAAGGGAATCCTCAGAATCCTTCCCCAGGAGGGATCTTCCCTCATCAAAAGCTTCCTGCACTGCTGCGGAATTTTCAATGGCTAGCGCTACGAGAGGAGGGGGAAATCCCCTGCCTCCCCAGAAGCTGCTCTCACTGCTGCCAAGACAGGGAACAGTTTTGCAGTTGCCTCTGATGTTCCCGTCAAGTTTCCTGTCGCTGGTCCCAAGCCAGCCCTATTGGAACAGCCCTGGAGCCACAGCGGGTGCATAAGTGATCTGGCAGCTTTTGGCCCGACCCTTCACGTGGTGCTCCAGTCGCTGCTGCTGCAGTCTGCCTTACCCGAATTCCCTGAAGCCGCCTTGCCTGCTGTGCAATCCCTGTTCACTGAGAGAGGCAGCTGGAGCCCAGATCCCCTGCAATCATAGCAGTTTGACTTTTTTAAAAAAAATATTTCAATAACTTTACTGCCCCAAGCAAAGAAGATAAAGAATTCTTCCCTGAAAGTGGCAGAGATAACAGCTGGATCCAGGGAAGAAGGAACTGAACCACCAGTTGTCCGAAATCTCCAAGGTGTTCGGGTACAGGCCTTAGCCAAGGGTCACCAACTCCCAGGCTCATCCACCTCAACCAGGTGGGATGGCCCTACCAGGCACCTAACAACCTCTTGAGAGGAGTTCAAAACTTCACTTTTCCTTCTTGGCTTTTTTTTTTTTTTTAATATACTCCAGACTGCAGGTTTTACACCTTTACCAGCTGCTGGAGACAGAGAAATACTGAGGGACTGCATGTAACACACTGGATTAAATAGCAGTGTTAGTAAAGCTTTTCTTCTCTGTCTACATCTGCTGGCAGAGAGGCAAAATGCAGGAGTCTTGACTGGTCTGGGGTATAAACAGGAATCCCAAATTTACGTTTGTACACCATCAAGAAGCCATTCCCAGATCTCAGCTTGCTTGTCTGACATTGCTGCCTGGATGTCCTACTGCCACCTTAAACTCAATATGACCAAGATACTTTAAACTCAACAAGACCCTCCCCCCCTAAACCCTCACTTCCTCCTTTCTCTATTTCTGTGGATAACACTATAATCCTCCCGGTCCCCTCACCCCGTAATCTTGGAGTGATCTTAGACTCCTTTCTCTTTCTTTACACGTATCCAAAACACTACTAAAATGTGCCATTTCTTTCTCTATAACATCACCAAAATCTGTCCCTTCCTTTCTAAACACATTTAAGAACTCTTATCCACTCTCTCATCACCTCCCACTTAAGCACTATTGTAACTCACTCCTCACATTTCTCCCAGTGAGCCATCTTTCTCTAATGTAATTATCCCAAATTCAGCTGTGCAACTTATCTTTTGCCAATGTTCCTCCCATCCATATAACCCCTCAAGTTACTATATTGGCTCTCTATCAGTTCTTGCATCCTGGCATTCAGATTATCAGCAAGATGTTTGGCGTGGCTCAGAGCATCCAATGTCCGAAACAACATACACAGAAATGTAGTGGATGCGCCGTGTACTGGAGAAAGTCTGTTTGGAGATAAAAGTGGACAAAACTGTAGAAGCTATTAGCATAGTAAGCACAACTATAAAAGACCTTAATACTACGCCTTTCTAAACTACAAGAAACAATATAATCCATACCAATATTACAGACGTCAATCACTTATGCAGCCAATGCAACAGTCGTAACAACTCCAGCAACAAAGACAATCTCAACCAAGATCATGAAACAGTGACAGAGGTCAGCAGTGGCAAGTCCAACAGCCACAAGAGGCCTTTGACAGCATAAACAAGAACCGCCCATTTCTGGAAATACTGGTAGGAGGAAGATTTTTTTTTTTTTTTTTACTACCAATAAACAATGGAGTCATCTCACCACCAACAAATGGGTTTTCCAGATCATAAGAAACGGATTTTACCTAAATTTGAGGCAAATCCCTCTACAAAGTCCACCAATATGCCACTCCCATTCCACATCAACTGGACCTACTCAGAAAAAGTAAAAACATTTGTGAATGCCAATGCATTACAACCTGTTCCCCAGGCACAAAAGGAGAAAGGGGTTCTATTCCAAAGACTTTCTGGTTCCCCCCCCCCCCCCCCCCAAAAAAAAAAATAATAGGGGATTTTCACCCAATTTTGGATCTCAGGAATTTGAACACATACCTAACGAAAGAAAAATTCAAAATGAATTCAACAGTTACAATTATCTTTCTGTTGCAAAAGGGACACTGGCTCATATCATGGACCACAAAAATGCTTACACTTTCAGTATATTCCAATCAACAGGAGACACAAAGTATCTAAGATTCACACTATGTAAGACAAGCATTTCCAGTACAAAGTGCTGTCATTCGGCTTTGCAGCAGTACCAAGTGTGTTTACCAAGGTACTAGGAGTCATAGCAGCACATTTAAGAAAACTCAACCTATTCGTTTTCCCATACTTAGACGAATGGCTAATATCAAGCATGTCTTACGAAGTTTCACAGCTAAACACTATTTGGTAATCCAAACCATGGAGAACCTGGGGTTCATGATAAATTTCCAAAAGTCACAATTAAAGCCAACACCACCAAGCCTTTATAGGAATAAACCTGGATATGATACAGGGGAAAGCTTAATTGCCTTAGAAGAGACAACAATCAAGAGGAAGCGGGTTACACCTTGCATTTTCAAGAGCATACTGGGACATCCTGTACCCCAACCTTCCATTGTTACAACTGACAGCATGGAGGCTGAAAGGCATGTAATGAAAGGATTACTGGATACTGTGAAAGAATTCCTACTAGCTTCGAGATGGCTATAAAAAAGTCTTATAGTTGTAAATGGAGAAGATTCACAATATGGTGCAAAATCCAGAATGAGAATATGTTTACTTGTTCAGTAGCTAACCTATTAATTTATCTGCTTCACTTATTGAATGCAGGTTTAAACTCAAGAGTATACTTGAGCGCCACTGCAGCATACCACCAACATACCATTAGGCCTTCCAATTTAGAAAAATCCATTCTTATCCAGATTTATCAAGGCACTGAATAACATAAAACTGCCACCGAGAATACGGCCTCTGCAGTGGAATTTAAATGTGGTATTACAACAATTAATAAAATTGCCTTTTGAGCCTATGGCATCCGCACAGTTAAAGTTCCTCATATAGAAAGTTTTGTTCCTGATTGTGGTTACAACAGCACGGAGAGAAAGTGAGCTACAAGCATTGGTAACTTACCGTCCATATACAAATTCCGAGGACAAGATAACTTAGGATGAGTTCTAAGTACTTTCACCTAAGATGGTATCAGATTTTCATCTAAATCACAGAATAACTGCCTTCATTTTACCCAAAACCACATAAAACAAGCGGAACAAAAATTGCGTACACTTGATTGCAGAATATCTCTCCTCTACTACTTGGAAAGAACCAAACAGTTCAGGAAATTTACACAATTGCTCCTGTCCTATGATATCAACAGATTGGGTGTTGCAGTTGAGAAGCAAACCTTAGAGTATGCCTTTCCAAAGCATAACTCATTGTTACAAAGCAACAGAGAGTAACCTTCTCTCATCCAGCAAATGCCCATCAAAATTTGAGTAGTTGCAACTTCAATAGCGCATCAAAATTGCAAATCCATATGAGAAGTTTGTAAAGCAGCTACCAGGTCCACAGTCACTTTCATCAAACATTACTGTCTGGATAAAGAATCGCACAGAGACAGTAAATCTGGCCAGACTGTTTTGCAGAATATGATAACAGTAGTAGTAAAAGTCCATCCAAGGACAAGGAAATACTTAAGTGCAGGAAGTGCATAATTGAGGTGTGTTTCCCCGAAAGTAAGACAGCGTCTTACTTTCTTTTTACCCCCCAAAGTCCCACTATGTCTTACTTTCAGGGTATGTCTTATATTGGAAAAAACCTGTAAGACATCCCCCGAAAGTAAGACATAGTATTCAAAAAAAAATAAAAAATTTTAAATACCTGTCGGAGGGCCGCGTGGGTCCAGGCGGCCGGCGGGAGCCGGGTGGTCGCGTGTTAAATCTAGGCCGCGGGCGGCTGGGCGCTTGTTCCAGGCGGCGGGGGGGGGGTGGGTGACGCGCGTTAGTTCGAGACGGCCGGCGGGTGGTCGCGTGTTAAATCTAGGCCGGGTCGCACAGGCGCGCATTCATTCACTGCCGGTGGGGGCTGCCTCGGCAGCCCCCACCGGCAGTGAATGAATGCGCGCACAGGCCCACAGCGCCTGTGCGACCCCTGCGATTCGGCGCTGGGGGCTGCTTTCGGCGCTCAAGGCAGTCACATGCCGTGACGTCACAGCATGTGACTGCCTTGAGCGCCGAAAGCAGCCCCCAGCGCCGAATCGCAGGGGTCGCCTAGATTTAACATGCGACCACCCGCCGGCCGTCTCGAACTAACGGGCGTCCACCCGCCTCCCCCCCCCCCCCCGCCGGGAACAAGCGCCCACCCGCCCGCGGCCTAGATTTAACACGCGACCACCCGGCTCCCGCCGCCAGCCGCCTGGACCCACGCGGCCCTCCGACAGGTATTTAAAAATAATTTTTTTTTTGAACACTACGTCTTACTTTCGGGGGATGTCTTACATTAGCCGACCCCCCCCCTAAAATTCTCACTACATCTTACTATCAGGGGTGTCTTACTATCGGGGAAACACGGTAGTAGAGTGCACGCTAATCTTTGGAGGGAGTTGGGTACGAGCCTGAAGCAGACAGGAGCACAGTGCAAAGCAAAGAGGAGGTCTCTGTTCCTTAATCCAGCTCCCCACACCTGCAGGGAACAGGAAGGGTGAAAGGTGAAGCTGGAGCTGTTTTTTTTTCCTGTACCTTTCTCATTTGTAATCCCTTATTCTGGATCTGGTGAGGGTCTGTGACCAAAGTGCTTACTGTGCTAGCATATAGGAAAATTAGTGTTACCTGTTAATTTTCGTTCCTGTAGTACCACGGATCAGTCCAGACCGTGGGTTGAGCCTCCTATCCAGATGGAGACAGACCAAAACTGAAAGAGTATCCTATATCAGGACAGAGCCTACCCTGCAGCCCTGCAGTATAACCATTGTCAAAGCAGCAAAAGGCATAAGGTCAAGCAAGTAACAAGATAACTATTAAAGTTGTTGAACACTAACAATAGAACAGTTGAATGAACTGTGTAACTAATCGCTCTTACATGACTACCCCTGATCATCTTAAGAGATGCTTCCGGTGCTTTCAATGAGAATCCAAGAGAGCCATGCAAAGACACTCCTGTAAAAAGGAGAAAAAAAGAAAAGACTTTGAGCGGACAGACCGAGAAAACACGGGAGGGCGTCTGGACTGATCCGTGGTACTACAGGAACGAAAATTAACAGGTAAGAACTAAATTTTCCTTTCCCTGTACGTACCTGGATCAGTCCAGACCGTGGGATGTACCAAAGCTTCCCTACAAAGGGTGGGACCGAGTCAGTCCCGCTCGAAGTACCTGCCAACCGAAGGAACCAAACACTGGCGCCTGTACGTCAAGGCGGTAATGTCGAGCAAAGGTATGCAGGGATTTCCACATAGCGGCCCTGCATATTTCCTGTGGAGAAACAGATTGACTCTCCGCCCAAGAAGTAGCCTGAGAACGCAAGGAATGAGCCTTTAGGCCCTCCGGAACCGCCCGGCCTTAGCAGATATAGGCCAAGGAAATCGCCTCCTTCAACCACAGAGCGATCGTAGTCTTAGAAGCTTCATTGCCCCTATGTGGACCACTCCACAGAACAAAGAGATGATCTGAGACCCAGAAGTCATTGGTAACCTGAAGGTAACAGTAAAACGTGTTTTACGTCAAGGCGGCGAAGATCACTCCCAACTGGACCCGCTATATCCTCAGGAGAGAACACGGGAAGTTCCACCGACTGACATGAAAAGAAGAAACAACCTTAGGCAAGAAAGAAGGTATGGTCCTGAGAGAAACTCCCGAATCAGAAAACCACAGAAAAGGCTCCCGACAGGACAACGCTTGAATCTCAGACACCCTTCTGGCGGAGCAGATAGAAACAAGGAAAACTGTCTTGAGCGTCAAATTCTTGAGGGTAGCCAGACAGAGATGTTCGAAAGGTGCTGCACATAGAGCTCGAAGGACTAAATTAAGGCTCCACGAAGGACAAGTGGCCCAGACAGGCGGCTTCAAATGCTTGGCGCCCTTGAGGAAACGGACATCTGGGTGAGAGGCTACTGCTTGACCCTCAGCGGTGCCTAAGTGAGAGCCGAGAGCGGACACTTGGATGCACAACGAGCTGAAGGAAAGACCCTTGGTGAGGCCCTTCTGAAGGAAGGAAAGAATCATAGAAACCAAAAGGTGAACGAGCCGAGGCACCCGATTCTGCGCAGGCATTTTCAAAAATTTTCCAAACGCAGACATAGGCCAGTGACAGACTGCTTACGAGCATGAAGCAGAGTGGATATAACTTCCTCTTTATAGCCTTTTTCCTTAATCTCCGCCGTTCAAACACCATGCCGCTAGACAGAAGCAATCGCCTGGTCGAAAAATATGGGACCCTGCCGGAGGAGGCATGGGAGATGGCTGAGGCAAAGAGGACCGTCCGTCGCCAGGTTTACCAGATCCGTGAACCATTGTCTGTGGGGCCACTCGGGTGCCACGAGAATGACCTGTCCCCTGTGAAGCTCTATTCTTCTGAAAACCTTGCCCACTAGGGGCCACGGAGGAACCACGTAGAGGAGAATGTCGTGAGGCCAAGGGAGGACCAGAGCATCTACTCCTTCCGAGCAATGCTCCCTCCAGCAGCTGAAGAATCTGGGAGCCTTGGCATTCTCCTTGCCTGTTATGTGGGAGGCTGCCAGGTGATCCAGGTGCCGCTCCGCCCAGGTGAGGAGCTTGCTGGCTTCTAGAGCCACCAGACGACTCCAGATGCCCCCCTGTCGATTGACATAGGCCACCATGGTGGAATTGTCCGAGAGGATGCGCACTGCTTTGCGGTGGATCAGTGGAAGAAAAGCCTTGAGAGCCAGGCGCACTGCACACACTTCCAGTTGATTGATGTGCCAATGGGACTGGACTGGGGACAAGTATCCCTGCATTGTCTGGGATTGACAGACCGCTCCCCAGCCGGAGAGGCTGCATCTGTCGTGACTACGACCCACTGCGGAGTCAGTAAAGGCATCCCCTTCAAGAGATGCGCTAGCGATAGCCACCATTGTACGTCTGCAATGGTAGAGTCGGAGAGTGGTAGAGTCATCTGAAACTGCTCGGACGCTTTCTGTAATGGCTGCATATGTGCAAACGCCCAGGGGACCAGGTCAATAGTGGAGGCCATGGTCCCCAGAACCTGCAGGTAGTCCCACGCCGTGGGAAGCGGAAATGAAAGAATGCTGCACACTTGATCGATGAGTTTGAGCGCCCGAGCGGCCGGGAGAAATACTTTTCCGACTCTGGTATTGAATCGAGCTCCCAGAAATTCCAGGACCTGGGGAGGGCTGAAGGTTGCTCTTGGGGAAGTTGACTATTCTCCTGAGTGAGGTGAGGAGAGCAAGGACCCTGTCGACTGCTAGTCTGCATAGAGTTGGTGACTTGGCCCGCACGAGCCAAACGTCCAGGTAAGGATGGACTAGGATGCCTTCTCGGCGAAGAGCAGCAGCCACTACCACCATGACCTTCGTAAAGGTGTGGGGAATGGTGGCGAGACCGAAGGGTAGAGCTCGGAACTGGAAGTGTTGGCCCAGGATGTTGAAGCGGAGATACTTCTGATGCTCATGTCGAATCAGTATGTGTAGATAAGCCTCTGTCAAGTCGAGGGAGGCCAGATATTCGCCTGAGCGAACCGCCTATCACCGCCCTCAGGGTCTCCATTCGGAAATGGGGTACCCTGAGAGCTCGGTTGACCCTCTTGAGATCCAGAATTGGACGGAACGAACTGTCCTTCTTGGGCACGACGAAGTAAATGGAATACTAGCCGGCACCTTGCTCCTCCACTGGCACCGGGACTATCGCTCCAAGCTCCTGGAGTCTGGCGAGGGTCTGGCAGACAGCAGGCCACTTTAAGTGTCGCAGGGAGAAACTAGATAGAGTTCCGGTAAGTCCCGGGCAAATTCTAACGCATAGCTGTTTTCTATCACCTCGAGAACCCACTGATCCGACATGATTTTGGTCCATTCCTTGCAAAACAGAGAGAGATGCCCACCTAAGTTTGGAACGGAGGAATGGACCGGCCGGATCTTATTGGGGAGCAGACTTGGTGGCCGAATGTTGTGGATTACCATCTCAGAAGGCACGACGGCCCCGAAAGGAATGAGACCAGGACTGTGACCTGGAGGTGGCTCCCCTCGGGAAAGAACTTCGCGCCATGTTGTTGTACCAGCGTTGACCCCGGAAGCGGGTATGTGTTGGAAAAAAAGACTTAAGACTGTTTAGGGCGGTCCTCCGGCAGCTTATGGACCTTGTTTTCACCCAAGGATTTAATAAGCTGTTCTAGGTCCTCTCCAAAAAGAAACTTGCCCTTGAAAGGAAGTATGCCCAGCTGAGCCTTGGAAGAAGAGTCCGTAGACCAATTGCTCAGCCAGAGGAGACGTCTGGCTGACACTGCGGAAACTAGTGCCTTGGCCTGCACGCAGAACAAATCATAGAGGGCATCTGCTCCATACGCGATGGCGTCCTCTAAATGCTCAGCCTGCTCCACCGCTGCAGAAGGGAGGTCCTGGGTGCTGAGCATTGTTGGACCCACATAAGACTTGCCCGCTGCATGAGGTTGCTGCAGATTGTCACCTAAGGCCAAGACCTCGAAGATCCACTTAAGAAAAAATTAAAGTTTGCAGTCCTGGACATCCTTCAAAGCTGTGGTGCCCACCACTGGAATCATGGTATGCTTGGTAACCGCAGATACTGACAAATCCACTTTGGGAATCTTTAGCATTTCCAGGCAATCTTCAGGGAGCGGATAGAGCTTGTCCATAGCTCTGCTCACTCGTAGACCCGTCTCGGGGGCTTCCCATTCCCGTAAGAGAAGTAGCTTGTGCATGGGATAGAAAGGGAATGTGTGCGGAAGTGCCCTGAGTCCCGCCAAGACCAGGTCCGTGTGAGCCAACATTGCGTCTGTAACCGTATCCTCGGGGGGGAGGGCAATCGATCCCCAGCTCCTGAAGGATGAAGGGAATGAGCTGCTCCAGCTCTTCCTGTTAAAACAGGCGAAGCACTCTGGGGTCATCTCCCTCAAGGGGAGGGTCCAGTAAAGAGAAATTCGCATCCGGGACCTGGGGTGGATCCGCGGGAGGTTGCAGTGGATCCGGGGGGGGGGGGGGGGGAGCCCCCGGTACCACCTGAACTGTACGGAGCCTTGCACATCTGGCACAGCGGGTGTTAGCAGAGCTGATATCTGAGGAATCTTAGAAGGAGGAGGACCTGGGGGAGTCATCCTCCTCCTGCAGGCTGGCCAAATACGATTTGAGAATTAAAAGCACAAAATCTGATGAAAAACATGGCCGAGAGGATTTTCCTGAGGGGGGGGAGGGGGTGGTCAGGGACATCTCCCTGAGAACGTACAGGACTTAATCGGGGGAGATACCTGCACTATGGGGGGGGGGGGGGCACGTCCCTGCCAGATCCGCATCTGGTCCAGAGTTACTGCTGGGGGGGGGGGGGGGGGGGGGGGAGGGGACTCCGGTACCACCCGCACCCTGACGGACCCCTGGGGATCCGGCGCTGCAGGGTCGAGCGGAGGAGGCATCTGAGGCATCTTGGAAGGGAGAGGACCTGAGGGAGGGTCCTCCTCCTCCTGCAAGCTGGCCAAGTAAGATTTGTGCATTAGGAGCACAAACTCCGAGGAAAAACTTGGCCTGGACTTGCCGGAGGGGACCACGTCCTGAGGCCGCACGGGGCTCAATTCGGGGGGAGACCCCAACAAATTCGACTCCTCTCCCTCCTGCAGCCCCGAATCAGGAGCTGCCGAAATACCCAAAATGTCCGCGGTTCGCCAACCCGGGAACGACCTGGCCATGCAGTGGGAGGATCGACCCCGGGTTTGCATAGTAGTTGCTGCCGGGGAGGGACCTTCCCCACCCGGCAGGCACCCCAAAGCCCCTCATGAGAGAGGCGCGAAGAGGACTCCCCACACGCGAGGCAGCAGTGAGAACGCGGCCTGCTCACTGAAGAGGAGCCGTGAAGAGGAAGAAATCAGCTGAGCTGTGCTGCCGGGAGGAGCGGGTACAGTGGATCAGACCCTGCTCGCTCCTCTACTGAAAAACTTGCAGCTGCCGATTAAACAAGAAAAATAAAGGCACCCTGAAAATGTAAAACCCCCCAAAAAACAAGCTGTTCTCTGTTTGGTTTTTTTTTTTTACACAGGGGAATGGCACATCCCTGAAGGTGCAGCCGTGGAATGAAGGCGTCCCAGGGTAAAAGGCAGCCAGGTAAGAGGGGAGGGGGGAGTGACTGGACCACCAGTTTCACCCCACACTAGGATCACCGGGAAAGGGGTCTAGGCTATGAATCACAAGGGGCAAGCCCCCCTAGACCCCGCAAGGAGACACCGCAGTCTCCTGACGAGAAAAATCAGAGCCAATCCAAAAAGGAAAGATTTCCACTATATATTTTTTTTTTTTTTTAAACTTAAGAGTAAGAATTGATACTTGCTTGATCCTGAGTAGAAAGTACCCCGCAGGGAAAGGGCCAATTAGCAAAGATCAGGGAACCGCAGGGTGAGCTGTCGCATCTGCTGGAGACAGACAAATACTGAAGGGGTGCAGGGTAGGCTCTGTCCTGATATAGGATACCCTTTCAGTTTTGGTCTGTCTCCATCTGCTGGACAGGAGGCTCAACCCACGGTTTGGACTGATCTGGGTACGTACAGGAAACTTGTACTTTTGTTTAATAGGAATACAGATGGGAGCAGTGCTACAGAAATAAGTAGTCGTGGTATTTTATCTTTTCAAAGATCTACCTGATGCTGTAAATATTGTATTCCTGTCTCAGGCAACAGCACTAAAAATAAAGTTGCACAAAAAATTAAATTGAAAAAAAAAAAAAGTCATTTTTCCCATATTTGTTTTTGGCTTAAGCCTCTCCTCTGAATGCTGTTTGCAGATAATTGCCCTTTGGTACCATGCATTTCATCTCATCTGCTGCACTCTTCGGAGCAAAATCTTCTCATTATTTCTGCCCTTGGTAACTTTAAACTACAAGAAAACATGTCTGTTTTGCAGGGTCGTTGTCTGACAGGAGACTGATTATTTAAGGTTCACAAAATGGCTAAGCGCCTTCCTGTTTGTGCAAGTATACACTTACAGGCCACGGAAATATCCACGCAGGAAAAACGGGCGCTCCTGATTGAACGCCCGCTTTCCTAACCCACGCCCATCCACCTCTCCCGGGTGCGCGATGCAGTAGGCAAATGAGCCGCAGCGTTAAAAAGGAGACGCTCGGGGAAATAGTGCATCCCTAGCACCTCCTTGGCATCGGGTGCTGAGAAGTGGCTGTGTGTGGGTTAGGAAGACAGACTCATGAAATTGAGCGTCCATTTTCCTAACCTGACCACCAGAAACATTTTTTCACATTGTTGCTTTCTGTGGTTCCTTAGACTTAATATCGCCACGATATTAACTTGGAGAAGCCACAGGAAAGCAGTATTTTCTGCTTTTCAACACCAGCTCCGGGGCTAACGTAAATATATGTGCGTTGGGTGCATGGTTATTTTTTACATAAGGGGGTACTAGCTAACAGCCTCAAAGGAAAATTGGTTCTTACCTGCTAATTTTCGTTCCTGTAGTACCACGGATCAGTCTGGGTATGTACAGGGAACATGGCATTTACATGCAATGAGCACTATTAACTACGCCCTGGTTTAAACATGCCTTTTGGACATGCTAATCCCCTTATTGCGTAAGGGGCTATGGATGCATGTCCAACCGCAGGTTAACCTGTGTGCTAGCCTGAGCACATGGTATTGCATCAGCCTGTCATTGTTATTGAAAACCGTGTGTATGTGATGTTTGCAGGTCCAGTGTCAATTTGAAGATTGTGAATGTATGGTTGTGATCCATGCTAGAAACTGAAGAAGTCAGAAATAAAGATGTATTATTTTTTTTTAAGTTTAATTTTCTTTTTCATAATACATTAGAAAAAAATTATACATCTGAGACTTAACACACGGAAATTATACAGTACAAAGAGAATGAGGTTCAGATCAAGTGTTATACACACATGGGAGATTTTATAAAAGAAAGAATAAATAATCATTTGAATACTTTTAAGGGTCAGGATAAGGAGGGAAGTTTGGAGTAGTCTCCTGAATATTGAATGTTTTCAGACTGACTGTGGAGTGGTTAGAGTTGGTCGGGTGATCACCAAGTGCAATAACTAGAGGAATTGGATGTGCTAAAGCCAGATCAAAGAAAAACCTGGCCTGGTTCACACTTGGATCTTGCAGCCGAGAGTCTGTAGATGGCACTGAATCACAGTCTCAGCTAGACGAGCAAGTCTGAACATCACGTAGGTTAATAATATAATCTTGGTGAGAAATGTTTTGGGGTTATTCAGTTTGTATGAGATTATTGGGTTTTTTTTTTAAATGTACAGTTTGGTAATCTATATGGGGCAGGATAGGATATGCTCTTGATTTTAGCTTGGTGGAGCGTGTTGCTTTTCAAAGAGAAAGTTTAGAAATATTTGGATCATGTTTGCTTGTGGGCCCTCATTGGTGTCTTCTTGTTTTGTGTTCTTATGTTTTATTATTTGATGGCCAAACACTTTTGTGATAGTGTATGTTTTGATTTAGGATATGGATTTTTATTAAAAATTATATGGTATTGTTAAGATGTTTTTGTAGTTTTGAACACATTTGTTTCTATGATGGTTTGAAATATTATTGCTACATCTTTGTTTTAATGTATATGTATGCTGCATAATTAGATTTACAGTGAGTCCTAAAAACAGCCCTCTGAGGTCCTCCAAGCCAGGTCTGGTTTTTGCAGTTATTCACAATGAATATTTATAAGCTATATTTACATGCATTTGGGCTAAGGACAAGGTAAATTTACGTATTTCGGCCATGCTGAAAGTATGATCTCTAGGCATTTTAGAAAGCCAGAACACTTTCAAAAGCAATTGTCAGGTCCACTAGAGCCCAGCTCAGACTTGCAGATTCCTCCCCCCCCCCCCCCCCCCGAGTCCTGCCGCCTCACTAATGTTCCTTTATTCATTGCCTTGAGCTTTCGAGGCCAGGGTCCCCAGCCTGTGACACTCCTCTTGCACCCCAGGGGCTACGCCTCCCACTGCTGCAACTTCCTGAACATGTCAAAGGCTGACACCCTGGGCTTGGCGCGAGGTCGCCGTGGTGTCGAGGGAGGCACCTCCATGCCCAGGCAGGGGCTTTCCCAGAAAAGTTCCAAGGGGTCATAGAACATCAGCAGGTCTGGACCGTCGCTGGAACTGTCCTGGAAGGGGGGGATAAAAAAAGAAAAAGGGAAAAGCATTGGAGAAGTGCAGACAGTGTTGCCCTTTAAGCTGGAAGGCCCCGAGAGTTAAATGAAAACTAGCCACCCAGAGTCCGCTGGTTTGCAATGCAGAGAATAATGTTGCGTCACTCAAAGAGGAACTTTCTGGGAATCTCCTCCACCCCCCACAAGCAAAAACAAACAAACATTCTCTCTTCTGGTCTCCCCACCTCACCCTCACATTTTAACACGGTTATTTACAGCCAAGTGAGGAGAGCATTTCTAGGAGAATCCGCTGACTGATGCCTTTCAGGACCATGTTAACGGCAGGAATCCTGTCACCTCAATCTCCGCCACGCGGACAAACGCACCGTTTCCACTGTCCACTCACATGGGAAACGTCACAGAGTCCGTAACAGAGCTGAGGATTATAAGTGACGCACAGGGACTCATCCCGAGCTCACACGGAATAAGTAATGGAGTCCGAGGATCAGTCAGGGAAGTCTAAAGTCCTCTTTACCTTCTTGGCGTCTGGCCTGGGCCTCACCAGCGACAGCTTCTCTTGCACGGCGGAGCTAAGGACGTCTTCTGTCGGCACTTGCAGGCTCACCAGCCCCTGGAAGAGCTGCTTTTCCCGAGGGATGTTCATCCCTGCAGACACAATCAGGTAGACATCAGTGTTTAAGTCTGCACCCTCGCGAGGGATACACATACCACAGGCAGAGCGATGCTCCTGCACCCATCATGGGCACAGTAGAAGTCTGGCTAAACAAAACCGTGCAGGTCTGCCCTGTGCTCACAGCTAAAAAAAAAAAAGTAAGCAATGAGAGTAAAGGCAAAAAGTGAAGGCTGCCTTTGCATTACGGAAGCAATACATAGCAATGACACCACTAGCAAAACAAAATGGCTACCTTCACAGAAGCTAAACCACAGAATAAAACTGAGCGCCATGAAGGAATAAGGAAGTGAGGTGAAGATGGATCCAGATAGCTGGGAGTTCCTATAAAGTTTGCCACCTGACTCTCGCCAACCCAGAACAACGCCAGGTCAACAGGGGTAAGCTGGGCCAGCCCTGGTTTCACCTCAGTTGTTTCTACGGACTTACAGTTTCTTTTTCTTTTTTTTTTTTAAGAGACACTGTAATTGCAAGGCCATGGATGAAATGGGAGAATAAATATACTCGGCTCAGTCTGTCATTGCTTATTCATCTTAACATTTTTATATTCTACCAATGTCAACCTCAGTTGTTCTAAACAGATTTCAGCTAAAATACAAGCGCAATCATATACAGAATGTTAAGAGAATCCTTAACAGGCCTTCATAATCCAATTAACAGAAAGCCTGTTTCAATACATAAGTCTTTAAACTTTAAAAAAAACAACAAAAAAAAACCCAAACATAGGATCTGTTTCAACCCTAAGTTCCAGAGGATAGGGCCAACTACTGAGTTGTCTGCAGCCAACATTTTTTTTTTTTAGTATCTGTTGATCATAGTGACCAAATAGGGATATAGTCCTGCAATAATTCATTCAAAACCATAGTGTTTAATGTATCAATGTTAAGATTTTCAAATGTATAATCTGGACCTTGGTGGTCATTTTTTCTGCCCAAAACCAACACACAAAAATAAACCCTAAACCCCAATGCTCACCTTCAGCCACCTTCCCATCCACACACTGCCGGGTGACCGAGGACTTCCGGAGCTGATCCGCCACAGCTTTCCTGGCATCGAAGCCCTTCTCCGCGGCCTCCAGCATCTCCTGCCCCAGTGCAAGAGAGGTATTATATTCTGGGGAGCTCAAGCTCCCCATCGCATCACTCTGCCCAGGTCTCTGGCCCTTCTTCTGCTGACGACCTGCTCTAAGCAGCCTAGTTCTGCCAGGCTGCCTGCCCACTCTCTGACCCCCTGGAACAGCAAGGGCATCTTCGGCCGTTCTGGGGTGTCCAAGCTGCACTGCGGGCGTTTCAGGGTCCCGTCCCTCCTCTGGCATCTCAGGCATGAGGAGGCTTGGAGTGTCTGGCTTTCTCTCTTCCAACTCACAGCTGACGTGAAAGCGAACCTGCAGATTAGAACCAGAGCTTGGTCAGATATGTGCGGGGCAAGACCCCAGCTTGTTCCAAAAGAACCCAGAAAGCAACCTGCCCCGACTGCAGATATAGTCAAGCTGAATAAAATGTAATAATCAAATGGAAAAAGCTTCAAAAAATGATGCTACCCCAGAGCAGAGTGCAGTAATGCACCCTTTCATTGCCCCAGAACAGGGGTGGACGGCAGCAGCACTGGATCCTTACACTGCCCCGAGATGGGGCCATATCGGTCCCTTATGTCGTACCAGCATGAGGTACTCCCCAATCACCTCTCACCTGTCGGCGACTCCCTCTCTTGCCTCCATTGACACTGCCTTCCTCGCTCTTCTTCAGAATTCCCCATGGTGTGCTGCCACCCCCCAGTTTTTCAGGTGTGGAGGATATGTCCAGATCAGAGAGGGACTCCGCACAGTCCACACTCAGGGCGAGCGGCTGTGGGACGGTGCCAGTGGGAACACTCTCTTCGTCAGCATAGTTACGTGGTGTGTATCTCTTGGGAGGGAAGTCCGCCGAGAGGAATTTCATGGTGAACCTTCAGAAATGACATATACCACAGGTGGGAAATGCAGGAAAAGTTATAATCAACTTTAATTCAGCAGCAAAAACGTGAAGATACACAAAATAGTCCATCTAAATCAATGTACCATAACTTGATTGTCAAAGCTGAAAGGATCTCTATGATTATAGGGATGAACGAGTGGGATTTGTTAAGATGTGAAAAACAAACCATACATATGCATGAATTAGGAACGCTTTCCTACCTCGACTCTATTGAAAAGGGCCTCATCCTTACCAGACTGATGACATTTTCAATAGGGCAGGTGCCTGAACCATGCTCCACCTTCCTCCTAAGTTTGCCTATGCGGGCATGGGAGTTATCATGCCCACAGAAAACCAGATGGAAGCACTGCTACAGCACTTTTAGCCCTGGTTGAAATGGGCTAAAAATAAAAGGGTGGGTGTTTTCTGCATTTTATTTCACATCCCATCCCCACAGCGACATACCCACTCATATCTGTGCACTTCAGGACAATAATGACCCTTTCTCCATTCCTTGCTACAATACTGCGGAGCTCACTCCGTGTTCTCACAATTAATGATTCTCCATGCTCATCCCAGGCTTGCTTGAACTCTACTCGATCACCTCCCTAGAAAGGTTCTTCCAAAACACTTCTAGTATCTCCCTCATATGATCCTCCAGAACCCCAATGAATAAGGTATGCTTCTTGCAGATTATTTATACTTTTGAGGTATTTGAATGTCCCTACCTCTGGACTCTAGGGTATGCATATTTAGGTCCTTAAGCCTCATGCCATAGCACTTTTAGTGCAGATGCCACACCTCTCTCTAGACCTACTCTACTTTGAATAGATTCTTTGAGAGGTATGGCTTCCAGAACTGAACACAATAATTCAGATGTGCTGTCAGTAATGACTTGTACAGAGGCTTTTTTTTTTTTTTTTTCAGCAGATGGTTTAGTCCTCCTGATTTGAAATGATCATAACAATGAACCCCAACGAAGGTCTGATGGTAAGGCGTTAAGCCCCTCTCCCTCATCAAATATTATACAGGTTCTGAATCCCAGCCCCCCCCAAAATGGGATCATCTTCATCTCAGGGCTCAGGCCCTGCGCTTAGATCTAGCTAGAGAGATAAAGTTAAAGCAAGCAAGCAAAACTCCTGTTTAGTCAATGGAAAAGAAATCTATGATCAATCTTTCATGCACACAAACGATCCATGTTGTACACAAGTATCATCACCACCTCTGCCGGTTATGCTTCTCCCTCTGGCTCTCTAGCCACTGCTTTGTGGCAGTTTCCCTACCTTGAAACCATCAGCTACAAACAACCCACGGTCTCGCTCCTGCTTTGCGGACATCAGTTCCACCCTAATCTTGTACTGCTCCCTTGGATTTCTGCATGCGGAATGCATCGCTCTACAAAAAAACACTTAACTAGCACTACTCTCCCTCGAGGGGGTTACTTACTTTCACTCACGGCCTTTCTTTAGTTGAAAGGAGTCGGATAGCGCGGGGCGTGCTGGGTGTTGTAGGCCTCTCCCCTGGGCTGCTGCCATTCAGACCATCCAAGAACGTGTGCCCGGTGGAACTACAACTCCCAGCATACCCCATACCGACCAATGGCTGGACATTAAAGCGTTCGGTTTGAGCCGGGGGCTCCCTGCGCGCAGCCGCGCCCGCCTCCTTACTCCCACTGCCGCCTCCGCAGCAATTGGCGAGCCTGCAGTCCTCGCTGGCACGTTCCAGTCCGACCGTTAGCCACCCCCACTCCAGTGGCTTAAAGGCGTCTCGCGGCCGCTCTCGAGCCTCCCTCCTATCTCCTAGGATTCTGGCACTCTTCACCTTTAAGAAGCAGGACAACCCCTCCCCTCCTTTATTTTATAGTTCAATAAACTTTACTGTTTATCTCAGCAACAAACATTGGGCTGGGAACCAGACCAACATTCTTGAGATTTAGTTGCAGACATTATTTGTAGTTTAAAGCTTGTTTGCATACTTGAAGCAGCCCATAAAACCAGAACTGGCAATGGCCTTCAAAGATCAAAGAGTGAAAGTACCTGGCTGAGCTAAGCCTTTCTTCCACCAAAAAAATATATTTACCCCAAAGTCCACAAGGGTGCGGGAGAATGGCAGATGCAGAATGCAATCCTTGACCCGACCCAGCCCAGCAGCAGAGACATCTTCACCAAACTTAACTTTTGTAGCTGTAGTTTGAATGTTAGTCTCGTCCCTGCTCTTTAGTTTCCTTTCAGGTTCCTGTTTTCTTTTTCAAAACGTATTTTCCCATTTTCCTTTTATCTCTTTAGCATTTCTGTTCGCATTCCTCCATTTGTGCATCTATTCTCCGTCTGCAGCCTCTTTCGCCGCTGTTTGTTACTTCCTCTTGCATCCTCCGCTCATGCAGTCCTGCTACTTCCATCCCTCTCCTCTATGCTTCTGCCTTTCCTCTCAGCTTACTTCCCCTAGTAGCCCCCCCCCCCACTTCTCCCCTCTATATCTCTGCCCTCTCCCAGTGCCTGTCTACAACCCCTTTTCAGTTTCCTTTTCATCTCCTTTCCCAGTCCCTGACTGCTCCTTCCTCTTGCCCTGGCTGTCTACCCTCAGGCCTAAATTTATGCACAGGTACACTAGTCCTGTGCTTAGGGTGGCACAGTTCCTGTCCCCTGCTGCCATCCAATTCCATCTTCCACATACTCACCATCAGCCATGGCCACGGCCCTAGCTTCCCCTGCAATCTGAGTGAAGTTTCACCTTTGTCTTCCTCTGATTCTTTTTCATCGCTATTGACCCAAAACTTGCAGCTTGCAGTACAAACGCTGCTCTTCTGACAAGGCAGCAGCAGCAGCAGCAGCATGCATGGCCAATGGGGACTGGAGGGCCAATGCACTAAGGACACGCATTAAAACGGGCTTTCGGATGGAGGGCCCATTTTCCTAACACAGGCATGGCCACCTCTGCTAGGCGCCTGATACCATATTAAAATGAACTACTGCATTGAAAAAGGATGCACTTGGGAAAAATTGTGTATCACTAGCACTCAGCCTGGGGGGGCGGGTAATACTGCACTTCCTGAGAGCACTGGATCCTGGACTCCATCCCTGCACAAATGAACACTGCCTCAGCAGAAGCACAGCTACAGTATTTGGACCACAGTTTTAGGGTTCATAGGGAGGAGGATCAGTAGGAGGTAAAGAAGAGAAAATCTGGGTAGAGGAGATGGGAACCTAATCATTTGGGAGAGTCAGGGAAGGACATCACAGGTCTTTTCCACAGCTATCCAGAACCCTAACAAAACTAAAAGAAAAGCAAAGGACCATGGTCTTGATAGCCTCAGCCCTAGGCAAGGGGGCAGCTCCTTCATCTTTCAGTTAGATATTCAGTCAGACTACAGTCCTCCCTGACCCTGTTTTTCCAACACAGAGAGGCATTATTGAACTACATGCTAGTACTAGGAACATGGATAGTGAGGGTAGAATAGGCACATCGTACGGGTATTCCTAACTGGGTGTCCAGATTCACCTGGCAGCCAGAAAACAGTCTACTAGGATTTCCCCCTTCTTAACAGATTGTCATTAAAGGAAAAATAGTCTAGAATATGTGCAATCTTCCAAGCTCAGTCCATCTCACTGCAAAATCCATTTACCATCATCAGGAGGGGTATAGGACTCACATCTCATCATCCCCTACTGGCCAGCTTCATGAAAGGCTCATTATACACAAACCCACCATTAAGACCATAGCTGTAACTTTGGGACTTCCATGTGGTTAAGGCAGGTCTAATAAATGTGGCATTTGAAGCACTTGGACACCTGCGTGCCACACTATTAAACGCTAAAATTGGCATTGCTCATTGCAATCACTTCAGCAAGAAAAGTTGGGGAAGTAGAAGCCTTGGTCACTTATCCTCCCTTCCATCAGATTTTGCCCACATAAGGTGGCTCTGAGAACACCACCCAAGGCCTTAGCAGAAAGTCTTCAGCCGAGGATTATCTTATCTACATTTTCCTAAAGTCCCATTTAGGACAGGCAGAAGTGGCACTTTATGCGTTGGACTGAAAACAAGCTTTTTTTTTTTTTATTTAGATAAAACATCAGAACCTCGAGCAAGGGAGTTCCATCAACAAAAGGATAATAGCTAATTGGAGCACAGCTGCCTCTGCTACCAACAGGCAGGCGTTTCCGACTGGGAACACATGCATGCAACATTAAGTTAGAGTAGTGGCTACCGCCTCAGCTCATACTGCTTTCATATCAAGGCAAGAGATATGTAGGGCAAGCCCTCTGGCGTTCAGTACACATTTGCATCCCGCTACTGCCTAGACAGAGGCTACCTTCCATCAGATTGTCAGTCCTCAGGCATCCAGTTGTTATAGGTGATTAAACTGCTTCAGTAAATTGCGCTGGGGGGGGGGGGGGGGTAGGATATGATAGGAAGAAGCTGAAGAGCTTGATGCAGGTTAAGCTAAGGCTGGTAAAACTAGGCCAAGTTTGGGAGGCGTCTGGGCATGCAGCTGTAGCAGTGGAGTAAGAGTGCAACGTTGAACGCAGTGTGGGAACATGGCCAGACAAGCTCTGGGGTACACATTCAGGAGGCTGCCGTCTGAGTAAAGGCGTGCCGCGGTAGCTCGCCTGAGTTATTTATTTATCAGTATTTACTTACTCACCTTCCCATGAGAGCACTCGGAACAAACTACAACAGGAAAAACTATCAACAATAGTTCAGTTAGCAACAAAATTAATACATACAAAAATAAAACCAGTAAAAAATGATACCCATCTTGCACTCACAAAGCAATACAGATACATAAATAGCACCCCCCTCCACTATAAACCTTCCACAGAAAGGTAAAGCAAACAGATACAAAAGCCAGCTAAAAAATATACTGGTCAATACTTCAATTATATTACTTAGATTACAGCAAAGACACCCTCCTCCCTTTCCCAATTACCAAACAACCTCCCTAACCGAGGAGATTTACTGCAGGGCAATCCAATGCCATATCCTCTTAAGAACTGCACTACCTACTCAAACCAAGCTCATCCCCCATGCTAGAGAAACAGTGGGGTGGAGAAGAGGTCTGCTATATGTGGTGGCAATACCCAGTGATCCAAATCTGCTGCTGAGAAATAAAAGAGCTGGATTAACAGAAGCGCAAGCCTGGACTTTGATTTAAAGGCTACGTTATTCCTACTGGGCTCTTTGCTCCTCCCTATCTTTTAATGTACACCACTGCTGTTGCATTGTCCAACAATACTCACCCCATCTTGTCTAACTAATGGCTGAAAGAATATTAAGATTTTCCTGACTGTGCTAGTCTCTAAGTGATTGATGGCCGAGGAGGCCTCAGACACAGTCCCTCCAAACTAAGATTTTGGACATTTGGAGCCTGTCCCTCACAAATGGCATCCGTAGTCACTGTTACTCAATCCGGCCTGTCCAATGCCACACATTGACAAATCATCCTGCGGGAGCCACCAGGAAAGACTTGATCTGGCTTCCCCAAAACAGGGACAACCTGATCTAAAAACTTCTATGACCAAGAACTCCAATGCAAGAGAAGGGCTTTCTGCAAAGTCTCACTTGAGCAAATGCCCAAGGAATCAAAGCCTAATACCTCAAGAATCTGGGATTCTTCAGTCATAACAAAAGACTGACTTGACCCTACAGTTTCAACATCCTAGCTGTTGTGAGAAATACCCTGCCTTCCCCCTTGTCCTGAAACGAGCCACTAGGTATTCCCAGCGCTGGGATGGAAGCAGCTTGCTCTTGGGAAAATGTATCATCCAGCTTAAGGCCTGCAATAACCGAACAACTGTGAATGGACCGATGGCAATCTTCTTTCAATTATGTCTGAATGCACCAGTCCAGGGAGGGATGCACCAAGATACCTTTTCTGTACAAAGCTGCAGCCACTACCAGCACCTTTGAAAATGTGTGAGCTGTTGCTAACCCCAATGGAAGCACTTGAAACTGAAAAGGCCCTCCTAGCACCTCAAACTTGAGGATATTTTGATGATCCCTCCGAATAGGAATGTGAATATAGGGCTCCGACAGACCCAAGGATGCCAGGAGCTCCCCTTTCCTGACCACAGCAATCACACAGCAGAGAGTTTCTATGCGAAAGTGGGCCACCTGTAAGGAAACATTCACCTTTTTGAGGCTGAAATGTGTCCTTTCTGGGTTCCACACATTAAATGGAATTCTTGCCCTGGGACCAGAATCACCACATCCAACAAAAGAAACTGCTCCAACATGGAATGCACTGCAACTTTCTTCCTCTTTGAGACCATGAAAGCCTTGACTATCGGGTGAGCAAATTCTAAGGCAGAACTATCTCTAACCTCAGAAAGAACCCAGTGTGAACCTTTAAGGATTTCTATGATTCCCTGCCAGGGGGAGATTTGCCTGCAAAAAGATGCTGCGAAGAGCAACCTTCTTCCAGAAGATAGCACATAGCCTCCATGAACTTATGTCTACTAGGAAAGGTCTTCCGGGCCCCCTTAAGTTTATCCTTCTGTTCCTTAAGAGACTGACTTTCCTAAATGCTTGACCAGCTTTCTCAGACCTTCTCAAAACCCAGCTTTCCCTGAAAGGGAAGCTTACCAAGCTGAGATTTTGGGTGCTTGTAGCCTGGAAACGCAGCCAGCGTGGACTCCTAGCCAACACTGCTGACATCAAATTTCTGGCTGATGTACGAAGTTTATTATACAAGGCATCCACTATAAAGGCCAAACCAACTTCCAGGGCCTCTGCCTCCTTCTCTGAAAAAGCCTATTCAGAATCCGCACCCAGCGCAAACATGCTTGAGCCAGACAGCTACTACAAACTGCAGCTCTGACTGCTAAGGGTGAGACTTCAAAACTCTTCTTCAGATGAGCTTCCATTTTACAATCCTCAAATCCTTAAGGGCCACATAGACTGCTATCCCAGTTGAGGACTTTTTAGTAGCAGCCAGTATCTAGACATTCACCTTTAGTAGCCTTAATAAAACCAAAGCCTCTTTCAGCAGAGGGAACAACCTTGCTATGGCCCTATCAATCTTGAAATCTCACTCAGGAGTATCCCACTAAGGCCTTAACCATACAATGAAAAGGAAAGGCCTTAGTGGGACCCCCTAATTCCCTCCAAGATGGGATCCTCCCCATACCCTGCTCCGCTTTACTCTCCTTTATTCCAAGCTCCACAAGGTCCTACAAAAACATAGCAGGTGACTTTTCCTTCTTAAAGAGGTGGATCACCTTTGGATCATCTCCTTCAATCACAGGGATCTCACCCTCTTCCAAAAGGATCACCCTTCAAATCATCTCCCCCTGGAAGATCTCTCAAAAGGTCCTCACCAGTATTCTCTTCCGAGCCCCCTGACTCAATTTCTAAGTCTGGATTGGGCTATATCCATCTCTTCTTGGGCTGGAACAGGACCAGCAGACCCCACACCAGTGCCCTCAATGACATAGCCCCACCTCAAGCAGAAAGGCCATGTGCATTAAAAGTACAAACTCAGCAGTTACTCTTCAGACGTTAGGTCCACCCCTTGCTGCAGCGAGGCTCCCCCAAGCCCCTACACACCGAGGAAACTGAACCCTACACCGCAGGGGTTAAATGGGGGGAGATTACAGTCTCCATTCCCGAGTTCCATAGAACCACGAGAACAGAACATAAAATGGCCACCATTCTTGCTCTGCACAAATCCCTTGCAGAGCCTGCATCAGAGCCCCGGTGCTGCTGTTTCTCATTACGAGCAGCCTTTTATGGTCCACAGCAGGGAAAGAGCCTCCCGCAGAATCCTCCCCACCATCCCCTCACTCAGGACAAAGGGCTGTAATAGCAAACGGTGCTCCCCAAAGACGAGGCAGCGCTTTCCCTCACTCAGCGAGGGCTGCCCTGTTCCTAGCGCCATGCGGGAGTACAACAAACCTTCCCGGCTCACCTCTTCCTCTGCAGCGAAGAATCCCTGGCGCTCACCAAAGGCCTGCACCAGAGGCCCTTCTTCAGCTGCTGTCCTGGCAGTTCCCAGCCGCACACCACTTTTTTTTTTTTAATCTGTAAATCTTAAAAAGGCCAACACCCTAAACCCAAGAAAACACCTTTGGTATTCTTTATCCAGGGCCCGAGGAGACTCCTTCAGCAGGAGGAAGAAGAGGATCAGGGTTGAGGGAGCCAGCACCACCCTCAACATCTGGGTACAAGCCAATCAAGGGCCTCTGAACCCCTGCTCGTCCCTGCTCTACAAGGCGGATGGTCTCAACCAAGGACCTACCATCTCTGGGACTAAATCTTCATCTCCAAATTCAGACTGCAGGCTTTGCACCTCTACCATCTGCTGAGGACCTGCAAGTGGCGCAGTAACTTAAGCACCTACAGCACTGGACTGGTCTGCGGGACGATAAGGAAGATATTTTCTATTGTCCGTCTACTCTATTTGGTGACTGTATCGTTGTAATCCGCCTACAGCTGGTGATAGTCTGGACTATATAAGATCATGAGAGGTCTTGAACGAGTAGATGTGAATCGGGTATTTACACTTTCGAATAATAGAAGGTCTAGGGGGCATTCCATGAAGTTAGCAAGTAGCACATTTAAGACTAATCGGAGAAAGTTCTTTTTCACTCAATGCACAATAAAGCTCTGGAATTTGTTGCCAGAGAATGTGGTTAGGGCAATTAGTATAGCTGGGTTCAAAAAAGGTTTGGATAAGTTCTTGGAGAAGTCCATTAACGGCTATTAATCAAGTTTACTTAGGGAATAGCCACTGCTATTAATTGCATCAGTAGCATGGGATCTTCTTAGTGTTTGGGTAATTGCCAGGTTCTTGTGGCCTGGTTTGGCCTCTGTTGGAAACAGGATGCTGGGCTTGATGGACCCTTGGTCTGACCCAGCATGGCAATTTCTTATGTTAAAATAAAGGAAATGAGACAAATGAAAAAACAAAAACAAAACAAAAAATACAATTCCAACAGCCCCATCCCCTGGAGCCCTCCCCTTCCCCCTCTTTCCCCCTAAAAATAATCCCTCACACGTTTAATCAAGAGATAAAACATGAAAGTAATTCTTTGCATATTCCATCTCCACTGCCTCAGCCTGTAAGCGACCTGGCAATATGTAAATTAAATAACTTCCCACGTTCCCCACCGAAGTGACAAGTTATACGTAACTTTCGAGCTGCAAATCCTTTTGGATCTCTGGCTTTCCTCTCACTTCCCCACAACTAAAAGGGGATCCAATGGGCCGGGTCCCAGGCTCTCTTCAACCCTGTTACTATTTTGGCCTCCACCAGCTCCCCCGGGGAGGCTGTTCCATGCATCCACGAAATACAGACCTCATCATCTCAGGGCACAGATACGCAAAAATAAAAAAAAATAAACATTTCACACCCACACAGGAGACAATCAAGTCAGATTCTTCTTGATCAGATGCATTTATTTCTGTCCATCTTGATTTGTCATCGCGCTCCATTTATATAATTCATCTGACAGAAATCGGTGCGTGCTGCCCTGCACCCACAATCATAGCCCCTTTGACTTAAATAATTGTGATTACATTGTAAACACTTCAGGTTGTTTTTTTTGTTTTTGGTTTTTTTTTTTACAGCCGTACCAATCTTTGGAAAGGAATCACATCCTCTCAGTGTTTTTCTTTTGTTAAAAAATAAAATTTAATAACATTAATGCTCTTACAAACAATTCCCTGATAAATTAAAAAAAAAAAAAGAAAAAATATCCCCTCCCCTTCAGAAAAATCAAAATGCAAACAGTTATAATCTTGTATACAAAGTAAACTTTTCTATACAAACGGTGGTGCATAATTTTGCTCAGATTGCCCATTTCTGATTATTTTTAATCTTATTTGTGCAAGCAGAAAGATTCAAAGACTAATTTTTAAATTATGTGTGCATGTTTGTTTCTTTTAATTACAACCTCTGAAACGACAGGATTTCTATATGTGCTTAACAGAACAATTTCTGTATTTATAGAAAACGAACAGATGATTTCATACTGAAATTCCAATGAAGGGCTGGCCACGAGATGGCACCATTGCTCCAAATATGAGATTAAAACTCCTGCATGTCCTATGTCTATGGGCAAAAAGGACAGACATTAATTACTCTGACCCATTGCAACAAGCCATGCCGTGATGATTAAAAAATATATATATATATTTATTTTTTTATCAACTAAAATGCAGAACAATAGCTCCTTGTGCTAAACTGCTCAATGTCTGGAGCTAGGGTTAGTGTCATCAGCCCCCAAAGTGAGACAAATCACCCCCCGGCCCCCCCTGCTCTCTCCAGGTTCAGCAAAGTGCAGGAAGCAGGGTTTGTTTCT
The DNA here is from genome assembly GCF_901001135.1 of Rhinatrema bivittatum. Classification (NCBI taxonomy): domain Eukaryota; kingdom Metazoa; phylum Chordata; class Amphibia; order Gymnophiona; family Rhinatrematidae; genus Rhinatrema; species Rhinatrema bivittatum. The sequence goes on from NC_042630.1 coordinate 22,383,219, forward strand.
TTGCACATCTTCCCGCTTCTATGTGCTGCTCTCCACTGGAGGGTTCCTGGCCCTGGTGCTGGACTGGGGGTTCGGGGGCCAGTCGGGGTCTTCCAGGATCTCCTGGGCCAGTCGCTTGTAGGCAGCCCTGGGGGGTGCCCCACGCCAGCAGCAAAGCCTCCGGCTGTAGGAGGCAGCCAGCTCATCCAGCTCCAGCTACAAGAGAAAGGGGAGTGTCAGTGAGACAGAATGGGGATGAGTCTGCTGGTCCACACAAAGAATACAGACCTGTGTTTCTCCAGCTGCAAGAGAGAAAAGGGTCACTGAGAGCAAATGGGGGGGGGGGGGGGGGGGGGATGGGGGCAGTTCCACCAGGCTACTGCATACATGAGGTAAAGATGATCCATCCTCCAATCAGCCGCACCAATCTACTGCACTCAGATTCGGCCACATTTCTTCTCCAATACAACACGGAGAAGACTCCTGGGACGAAGCTGGAACAACTGTGGTTGGACTCAAGATCCTGATAGGATTCCTCTCGCGGAACCTATATCCCTAACTCCTTAAGGACATAGGGGATCAGGAGCCCCAACTCTTCCCTATGTAAAAAAAAAAAAACACCTTAGGATTTTCTTCCTCAACAGCCAGGGCTTTTCCCAGCCCCCCCCCCCCCCCTTCCGGATCCTGTCCTGCTGAAGAAGGATCCACCTCAGGAGGATCCCTGCCCTCCAAATCCTCAGAGAGTTCATCCGCAGTGTGACGTGGCGGGCATACCAAGGACTTCGCCGAACCCTTGTAGCCCAGTAGTCCGTGAAACCCTGGACCTCTTCCTGAGTTGCAGACCTACTGATCCTTTCTGCTTGGAACCACGCCGTCCTGTGGCTTTCCTGGCCAAATAAGCCTTGTGCAACAACAGAATGAAGTCAGATGAGAAGGTTGCAGAATCATCAGAATCCTCCTCCAGGAGGTCCTCGTCCTCACCCGATTGAATTCCCGGGGCTCTCCAGCCCTCTACGGGGCTCAAGTCAGCCGGGGACAGCGGTGGAGAGAGTGTCTTCGACAGTGGTCAATCCAAGTCAGATCCCTTCCTTGTTACTCACTTCCAGAGATAAGGGGTGACTTTCCCCAACTCTACCTGGCTACTTGTCCAAGTCCCCTTTTTAAACCCTGCTATGCTAGATGCCATGATTACATTCTCTGGTATCCAATTTCACAGCTTCCTTGTGCGTAAAAGTGAAAATATCCTTTCTCCACTTTGTTTTAAATCTGCTACCTGTTAGTTTCATGGAGTATCCCCTAGTCCTAGTATCATTTGAAAAGGGAAATAACTATTCCCTATTTACCTGTTCCATCTCTTTCGTGATTTTATAGACTTCTATGATATTTTCTCAGCTGCCCTTCTCTAAGCTGAAAAGCCCTAACCTCTTTAGCCTTTCTGCGAAAGGATGTCGTTCTATCTCCTTAATCATTTTTGTTGCCTTTCTCTGCTTCTTTTCTAGTTCTGCTTTATTTTTGAGATATGGTGTCCAGAATTGTACACAATAAAAGTGCGGTTGCACCATGGATCACTACAGAGGCATTATTATAGTCCCAACTTATTTTCTATTCCTTTCTATATTGTTAGCATTCTGTTTGCTTATTTGACCATCAAACACTGAGCTGAGGATTCAACATATTGACCACCAAGATCCTTTTCTTAGCTGATGATTCCCATTGTTCCAGGTCAAGCTGGGTCACCAAGCCAGAACTGTTTTAGCTTCTGGCCAGGCTGATCGCAGCTCCTGGGATAGTGCATCTCTGCTGGAAGGAAGTTTGGGGCCAATCACGGCTCCCAGGAGCGTGCACTGCTGCTATCCCTCCCTCTCCCAGGAGAAGGAAGGACGTGTAGGGCCAGTCACACTCCTGGGATCATGCACCGCCCACCGTCTGTACCCCATCCTCCACGGGGCCAATCTTAGCCCCTGGAAAGAAGTAAGGGTGAGGCCTGTGCTGCAGCCCAAAAAAAGCCTGCATTGTGGCAGGGCCAGCAGCAGTAGTAGAAATAAGACAAGTCTTCCTGGGGAGAGTAAAGGAGACTAGTGGGAGGAGAGAGTGGAGGGATGCGCTGGGGCAGGAGGGGAAAGACTGATGGGAATGGGCTAAGAAGAGAGGAAGCGAGAGGGCTGGGTTGCATGGTAGGGTTAGAGACAAGCACATGAAACTGCACCTCCTCCATCTAGTGACTGTTTTGTACTGAACTAGCATTGTGTAAACTGTTGGGACTTTTTCCAACTATGTGCCCACATTAAATTGCATCTGCTATTTAAATACCCAGACTCCTAGTCTGACAAGATCCTTCTGCAGTTCCTCAGTCTGCTTGTCTAATTACTTTGAATAACTTTGTGTCATCTGCAAACTGGATCACCTCATTCATTGCTCCATTTCCCAGATCAAGTTAAACAGCCCCAGTCCCTGGTGGTAACATCACTCTTTACCTTCCTCCATTGAGAAAACAGACCATTTAGTCCTATCCTCTGTTTCTTCTCTATTAACCAGTTACCAATCCACAATCAATGTTGAAGGACTGTATAAGGTCGCAGACTGGATGACGATAGATATTGAAGAGAATCAAGGAGACAACCCAACAAGTTAGGCCAACTCATCTTCACCGAAAAAACTTATGAGAAGTATTGAGGTCAGTTGGCTAGAAAAGATTCAAACCATTTGAAGGCAGTGTCAGGAAATTAAAATCATGGGATGGGAGGCAATATTCTAATGCCACCTATTTGTGGATGACATTCAACTTTGCATCAAGATAGAAGCTGGATTGGATCCCATTGCCAATCTCAAATAGCTTAACAAAGCGCAAGATTAACCCCTCCATGTCTGACCTCCTCTGACTAAGCCACTGAGATCAGCCCTGTTATCTACCCCTCTCTAGCCCTAAAAAATCAGTACGAAGCCTCAGAGTTCAACTTGATCAAAATCTCACATCTCAAAGGTAGCATGGAAGCTCACATATCCAAGGCAGTAAGAGCCTCCGTCATATGCCTTTGTCAGATTCGACAACTGCGCAACTTCCTCACTCGGCACAATTCATGTGCTAATCACCAGTCAAACTGACTACTGTAACTCACTACTAAATGGCATCTCTCAGTACAGTTCAAAACACCTCAAACGCCTGCAAAACACTGCGATCAGAATTCTGGTAGGAACCAAAACAATTGACCACATCAGACCCATCCTACACACATTGCACTGGTTTCCAGCAACAACCAGGATAAAAGTCAAAACCCTCTGCTTGGTCTTCAAATGTCTGACTAGACAGGCTCCAGAAATCTCTCTCCCTTCTCATATACCTTCCAGAGATCTCTGTTCCTCACAAAAGGCCTTTTTATCCTCTCCCTTCTATCATCAGCAAAACCGAACTGCGGAAGACTGTGTATACCCAAAATCTGGAATGAGGCACCACAACCCCTTCGCCTTAAACTACGCTACCTCACGTTCCGGAAAGAAAAGCAAAAACTTGGCTGATCACTCAGGCCTTTTCCCAACCTGCTAATTAATGGGGTATTAAGATCCAATAAGCTGGGACATTTATGCAGCACCATAACTGAGTCTAGTTTAAACTAGTTGTAATCTGCTTTGAGACTCGTCTTGCCCTCTCATGACCATTCTCGGGGAAAAAAAAAAAGTGAAATATCAAATGATTGTAAATAAGCAAGCAAGCCTTTCACGAGGGACTTGTCAAATACAGCAGCCTTTTCAGCACAAAAAAGAAAATCTCCCCAGGAAAGAAATATAAAGCAGAAACAAATGAGGATCCTGACTGACACGAGCCCTCGGCCACCAGCTCCGTACCTGAGGATACGTGGCATCCCTTCTGTATTCGTAGTGTCGCTTTGTGTAGCAAAACCGCTGCCAGAGGGCGTCGCAGTCACAGAGGTAACTCTAGGACAGAAGACAGAGCACCGTGAGTCGGTGGCAGCAAAGGGAGGGGGCGGAGGCCTCCCTGGGGCTTACCTCGAAGATGATGGAGAGCAACACGTTGGCGGCTACCAGAGCCAGAAGCAGCAGACGGCACTCGTACGGGATGCAGACCAGCTAAACGAAACAGGAGAGGGCAAGAAAGAATGATTAGGCCAGGGTGGGGACAAGACAGACGGAGAGACACAAACTCACAGGGACCTGCAGCACCTCTGCAGTCAGAATAACGGGACAATGCTAAGTGGCTTGGCTAGTTAGCCGGATAATCATAACTGGCTTAATTTAGCACGGCACCACGGCCTGATCAGAGTTAGCTGCTTAAGTTAACTGGCTCTCTGAATCCCGGAGTTAGGCAGATAACTTATCTAGCTAACTCCACTCCACCCCCAGAACACTTCCTGCCTGCCCCCAAATGCCCTTAACTTAACCGGCTAAATTCTAACAGAGAAACTGGTAACCCGGCTAGAATTCAGCAGGGTTATATCTGTGTAAGCCATTAGATGGATAAATATTACAAATGGCATCTGAATATGGCCCTCCATTTCTTTATGGCAACAGGACTTGTTTACACACACAAAAAAAAGAATTTACAGTTATTCTTTCACAAAGGCTTTAATAGAATCAAAAACTCTCACTTGAGGAGGGAGGGAGCAGATAAGAACCCTCAACGCTGTCTACCTGCAAAACCATGTGGCACATTTAAAACTAATCGGAGAAAGTTCTTTTTTATTCAACGCACAATTAAACTCTGGAATTTGTTACCAGAGGATGTGGTTAGTGCAGTTAGCGTAGCTGGGTTTAAAAAAGGATTGGATAAGTTCTTGGAGGAGAAGTCCATTACCTGCTATTAAGTTCACTTAGAGAATAGCCACTGCCATTAGCAATGGTTACATGGAATAGACTTAGTGTTTGGGTACTTGCCAGGTTCTTATGGCCTGGATTGGCCACTGTTGGAAACAGGATGCTGGGCTTGATGGACCCTTGGCCTGACCCAGCATGGCATGTTCTTATGAAATACTAATTTTGTCAAAAGTCTGGCCTTGTGATTGTTTATAGTCCCACCCCTGAGGGAGTGATTGAACAGATATATTCCAACTCCCCCATCCCTGAGCAGCACCTTGCCATCTCCTCCCTCTTTCAGGGACATTTCCCATCACCCTCCCCTCGGTGCTCTTCCATCCCCCACCCCCCCACCCCATCAGTGATGTCCTCTCCTTCCCACTCAGTGGTATCTTCTCTCCCCCCACCGCTTTAGGCCCATCAGTGGAACCTTCCTCTCTCCCCTTGCCCTAGAGAAGCAGTACTTCTCCACCCCTCCCAATCCCATCAGTGGAACCTTCCTCTCTCCCCTTGCCCTAGAGAAGCAGTACTTCTCCACCCCTCCCAATCCCATCAGTGGAACCTTCCTCTCTCCCCTTGCCCTAGAGAAGCAGTACTTCTCCACCCCTCCCAATCCCATCAGTGGAACCTTCCTCTCTCCCCTTGCCCTAGAGAAGCAGTACTTCTCCACCCCTCCCAGTCCCATCAGTGGAACCTTCCTCTCTCCCCTTGCCCTAGAGAAGCAGTACTTCTCCACCCCTCCCAGTCCCATCAGTGGAACCTTCCTCTCCCCCCTTGCCCTAGAGAAGCAGTACTTCTCCACCCCTCCCAGTCCCATCAGTGGAACCTTCCTCTCTCCCCTTGCCCTAGAGAAGCAGCACTTCTCCACCCCTCCCAGTCCCATCAGTGGAACCTTCCTCTCTCCCCTTGCCCTAGAGAAGCAGTACTTCTCCACCCCTCCCAATCCCATCAGTGGAACCTTCCTCTCCCCCCTTGCCCTAGAGAAGCAGTACTTCTCCACCCCTCCCAATCCCATCAGTGGAACCGTCCTCTCTCCCCTTGCCCTAGAGAAGCAGTACTTCTCCACTTTGCCACCCTCAGCGGTATTTTCTCCACCCTTTGTTCCTTAAGTGACACTTCTGCCCCAACTCAGCTAATGGTACCTTCCTTCCCTTCAGCTCATCAGGGTACCCTTCCCTCCCCTCCTTGCTTCTCAGTACAGCACCTTCCTTTCCCCCTTGCTCCTTTCCCTTCTCACTCCACACCCTCTCTTTGCCCTTTTGTCCTCCACGTTGCTTAAGAACATAAGAAGTTGCCATACTGGGTCAGACTGAGGGTCCACCAAGCCCAGCATCCTGTGGCCAATCCAGGCTAAAAGTACCTGGCAAGATCCCAAACAATAAATACATCCCATGCTACTAATGCCAGTAATAGCAGTGGCTATTCCCTAAGTCAATTTGATTAATAGCAGTTTATAGTCTTCTCCTCCAGGAACTTGTCTAAACCTTTTTTAAACCCAGCTAAACTAAGGACCCTTAACCACATCTTCTGGAAATGAATTCTAGAGCTTAACTGTGTGTTGAGAGAAAAATAATTTTCTCCAATTTGTTTTAAAATGTGCTAACTTCATGGAGTGCCCCCTAGTCTTTGTATTATCTGAAAGAGTAAATAAACAATTCACATTTACCTGTTCTAGATCTCTCACAATTTTATAGACCTCTATCATATTCCCCTTCAGCCGTCTCTTCTCCAAGTTGAACAGTCCTAACCTTTCTTTTCCTCACAGGGAAGCCATTCCATCCCCTTTGTTTGGCTGCCCTTCTCTGAACCTTTTCCGGTGCAACTATATCTTTCAGATGCAGCGACCAGAACTGCATGCAGTATTCAAGGCTGTTTCCTGCAATTTTTCTTCTCTGTTCCTTCTATCCTTTTCCTTCTCTCTTCCCTGTGCCTCTGTCCACCTCTCTCCCTGGGTCCCTCTATCCTTCTCCTCTCTGATCTTCTCCCTTCCCTGTGCCCCTCTGTCCTTCTCTCCCCTCCCAATGAAATAAAAACATGTTGCTAATATTGACATGTTATGTCCACTGTTGGTACTGCAGCCTCTTGCATTTTCAGTACAAGAATAGATAATTTCCCTTGAGGACGTAGAAGTAACAAAATAAAATAAAAAGTGTAGAGATAAACACGACCGATGGGTGAGAGGGTCCCAAGGAATCTCTGAAAATGTGTGGCAGAATGACCGTATGATGGTGAGTGAGATCTAAGAATTTTAAAATAAATACACAAACCTGCCCTTTCAATCCCAGCTCTAGCCAACGTCTCACCTGTCATGGGAGCCCAACAGATTCCCCAATATCAGCCTCACAGGGTTATTTGTGACTGATGTGGGTGAGGAGGCCGTGCCACCAATCCTGCCTGCTTACGAGATTTCCCAATGGAAACATGCGAGAGTCACCAATGACACCACAAAGCCTGGGATCTCATTGGCCTAGTTTGGCTATGACAGTGGTCTTTACTGGTTTTTATGTGAAGGCTACTTTGGATCCTGACTTGGGGAGGGAGAGAGAGTCACCCTTCAGTGGGAAAGCCAGGGTCACTAGTAAGCAGGGCTGAGGGACAGGGCCATGCCATGCCTGGGCTTGCCCTAATCCTCGCACGCAGGATGAGAAGCAGGTGGCTGGGCAGTGGGCATGCAGTGTGCCTTGCAGCACATCCCCCCTCCCTTCAAGTGGTAGCATGGGGGTGGGGACTCGCCAAAGAAGAAACAAAGTTGGTGTGTGCTTGGCAGAGTTCCCACCAGAGCTGCTGTGCGACGGAGACGGGCCTCACCTGGGGGTCCTTGAAAGCCGCCACTGGTCTACGGGCCTCACCCTGAAGAATACTCTATGTCATTTCAAATGATACCAACCACACCAATACCATGGACAATTCAGATCACAGTGTATGTGACAGAGCTAAAATGAACTAATGACAACCCAGTGCGTGAGACCTGATCTGTGAAATTATAGTTTAAATGGATCGATCAGACGTCAGTGCGTTTGGCCAGGTGTGTGGAGCAAATCTGAGCCAATGGCTAGGCACTGTCCTTCCCTTACCTCAAAGAAGTCATTCAGGGCATGGATGGGGTACAATAGGACCAGCAGCAGAAAGCTTGAGACGCCAACAACAGCAGCCACAAAAAAATCTGTGAGACACAAAAAAAAAAAAAAAGCAATCACAGCTCAGGAACCAAATCACAATTGATCAATCCTGTTGCTCCCACCTCCAACACATGCTCTTGGAAGTGGCAGAACAGTCAATGCCATCAGGCACTACAATCAGATCTTGTCCCTGCTGGCAGTGCATAGACCAATCGGATCTTCGAGCCTGTGACCTCACTTGTTCCAAGATGGCTGCCCCTAGAGAAGCTATTTGACATCTTTTTAAATAGAAACAGTAAAGAGAAATGGTTTAACCCTTTCATCAGCAGGTTCTATTTATTCATTGCAAGTTTCCAAAGCACTGTACTGTGCTGAGCATGTGCAATTGTCACTTTTTTCTTAAAGCACAGACTGTAAAAAAAAAAAAAACCAAAACCAAACAAACCCACACACCTCTTAAGACACAGCAGGGCCAGACTTTTAAAACACTTAGTCCCATGTTCACAGACTGGGAAGAAAGTCAGTTTTTTTTTTTTTTTTTACAAAGGTCTCCTTATGCCTCAGTCACAGACACTGTGTGCGACTTCAGAGGAGTCACTTTATCCCCCTGTCCCTCAGTTCTAATTTCCGCCTCTGTCACAGACTCTAGGTGGGACCTCAGCGAAGTGATTTTCTGTCTCTCTGCTTCAGTTTCATCAAAAAACTTTATTAAGAGCATAAAACAGATCAAATTACCTATAACAGGTGTTATCCTAAGACAGCAGGTCACCAACATCAGGTGGCTGACGTCATTCACTGGCGCCGACCAGCAAAGACTTGTAAAGCCCTCTGAGCATGTACAGCAGCTCCCATGGCCTGGAATCAAGCTAATGAGCTCCACTCTAGAAGCGAGAAGGCAGGGATATGTGCGATTGGTGAACTGCTGGCTGTCTTCAGCAAACATCTGTTAACAGGAAAGCCCAAGCAGTTCACCAGTCACATACACGGGACTCCCTAGCTAAGAAGGAAGGGGAAAACACTCACCCACTAACAGGGCAGATCAACGGTTTTTCTCTGGCTCCTAATGGAGCAAAAAAATACGCTCACTGTGGAGCCCCATGCGGACTTCCAGATGGGTTAAATGGGTTTTCAGACTGCTCTTTCACCCGAGGAAGTCACGTTTGAAAAAAAAAAAACAAAACTCCTCCGTGGCGCAGTTCTGCATAACTCCTCAACAGATGGGCCCCTCAAAGCAGCCATGGGAACACCCTTCCAAAGCTTGGGCAGAAGCAAAGGATACACTGTCTTCTAGCCAACTGGCCAAAGTTCTCTTTGAAACAGCAATCCCAAGCTTATTGGCGCAAAAAGCAACAAAAAAAGCCAAGTGGAACTTCTAAGCGCATTGGTGCTCTCTTGCAACCCAAGGTGTGCAGGCCTTGTTCATCTTTGTGAGCATGTGATTTTGGAAAAAGTGTTGGGATGATGACTGATCAAAGTGGAAACTGGACATAACCTTAGGAAGTAAATGATACATGCACACCCACCACCCCCTTATGATGCAATTCAGTATAAGACGGATAAGTCACTAGGACCTGAAGCTCTCACTCTGCAGGCTGAAGTAACTGCCACCAAAAAAGCAAACTTCCTGGTCTGATTCTTTGCCAGACAGGGGTCTGTTCCACCTTAGCATCCTCAGTTCAGAGACAGGTAACCACCTAGTCAATGGGGCCTGCAATCCCATCCTTATGAAACAGCCTAATAACTGAATCATCCTCCAGACCAGATAGGAGCTCCTCCTCTTCCAGGGAAGAACTCTCCCCATCCAGCTGACCATCAGAAGCTTCCAGAACAATCTCCCAAGGTGTTCCTGGGCCTTCAGAGCCCCTACAGGTCCTTTTAGAAGGGATATCCAGGGCCTGAGACAGTGAAAGGTCCCCCTTAGATCTAAGGGAGCCTGCGGATGTTGATGCCTCCCCTAAACTCTTATTCGCACAAAAGGCCTGGTGTAAAAAATGAAAAACTCTGGGGGGAAAAAATCTCCCCGAGCTCTCCTGGGGTGAGGCAACCAGTAGGCCCGATCTGAGATTGCCAGGTTCCAGATGAGAAGGAAGGTCCTCTGTCCTCCCCCGCCTGCTCGGTGGAGGACACAGTCCCGAAATCAGCTGAGAGTGACTGCTAGGTTTCCCCAGGGATTTCCCCCGAAAGCATCAAGGCCCCTTTTCTGACGTGCCGCACCTGCGGCCACGCTCTGCTCTGTCCATCCTCTCAGACCACTGCACTCACTCCCGGCACCTCAGCCTCACAGGCCCCCACCCGCTCTGACAGAGTGGGAGATCAGTGCGCCTTTCACACACAGCGGTGACTTGGCCCCCTCCCAAACACTGCAGCTCGAAGAAGCCCTGCCATGGGGCCCGATCCGACAACTCTCCCAGTGATATTCTCTGCACAGTGGTAGCCTCAATGTTACTCTCTCTATAAAAAAAACAAAAACACACCCACGTAAACAAATGGTGAAGAAAGAGACCAGAGAAACTTCCAATCCGTGATAGAAAGAGGCAACTGTCTTGTTTATTTATTTTTTTCCCCAATTCCTTCCCCCTTTCAGGCTCTACCTAGTCCCCATTGGGACCGGAGCTGGTAGACAGTGCTCGCTCTGTTGGCCGGAGCCAATAGCCTGGCCCTAGGTCCGCAGGAGCAAAGCTCCAACGTCGAGCAGCTGCACCATCAGGCCCCACCATCTGCTGGAGGCAGAAAATACTGGATTTTCCGGTGCTGCACCACCCCTAAATGGCAATGGTGTCACGGAGGGGGATGGGGGGGGTGGGAACTGTGTTCTCTACCTCCATCTGCTAGTGAGGGGGCGGGGGGGGGGGGGGGGAGGGAACAACCCATGAGACAAGCCTGGACTGGTGTAGCTGGACAACACGGTAAAGGCCGTTAGTTATATTCTGACTCAGGGCCCACGTATAGGGCTTGTTCTGGGCTGAGTTGCCATTAATTTCTTTACCTGACAGATAAGTGGCTCTAAGGACCATTGCACGTGAGATAGCAAATGTTGCTTACCTGATGTAACAGGTGTTCTCACAGGACAGCAGGATGTTAGTCCTCACAAATGGGTGACATCGAGGATGGAGCCCACCACGGAAAACTTCTGTCAAAGTTTAAACAGAACTTTGACTGGCCCCTACTGGGCATGCCCAGCAAGGCACTGACCCTGCAGCCAGCAGGGGTCTCCCTTCAGTCTGATTTCAAAGCTACAGGCAGTGCCTAAAAAGTAAAAATAAAACGAACCCAACACCGCGGGGTGGCGGGCGGGTTTCGTGAGGACTAACATCCTGCTGTCCTGTGAGAACACCTGTTACATCAGGTAAGCAACATTTGCTTTCTCACAGGACAAGCAGGATGGTAGTCCTCACAAATGGGTGAGTACCGAGCTAAGGATGTCCTGACTTGCACCAAATGCACCCAACAACGTGTAACAGGCACAACAAGTGGGGTGGAATTTGGGAAAGGGCATCCGCACCCTACCGGGAAGGTGGAAGGGTGTTGGTACGTCAGGTTGGAAAAAGGTGCTTTTACACGGTCTTGAAAAGGAATGCCAGCTTGCTGATAGCAAAAAGAAATGCAGTCCGCCAACCAGGAGGAAAGAGCCTGCTTACCCACACGTTGTCCTAACTTGTTAGGATGGAAGGAGACAAACAGTTGAGTGCTCTTCCTGTGAGCAACCGTACGGTCTAGATAAAAAGCTAGAGCCCGTTTACAGTCTAGGGTATGCAGAGTCTGTTCCCCAGAGTTGGAATGGGGCCTGGGAAAAAAGATAGGTAGTATGATGGATTGATTGATATGAAATTCAGAAACTACCTTAGATAAAAATTTAGGGTGAGTGCGGAGTACCGCCCTGTCTTGCAGGAGTTTAGTGTAAGGCGGATAGGTGACTAAGGCCTGTAACTCACTAACCCTGCGAGCTGAAGTAATGGCCAACAGGAATAATACTTTCCATGTGAGATACTTCAATGCACAGGAGTGCAGAGGTTCGAAAGGTGGTTTCATTAGACGACCAAGAACCAGATTAAGGTCCCAAGATGGGGCCGGAGGACGTAAGGGTGGCTTCAGATGGAGCAAGCCTTTAAGAAAGCGTGTCACCAGGGGTTGTACTGAAATAGGGACACCCTCTATACCTTTATGGAAGGCGGCTACCGCACTGACATGCATCCTAATGGAAGAGGTCTTTAGACCGGATTCTGATAGGTGCCATAAATAGTCCAAGAACTTAGAGATTGGACAGGAAAGGGGATCAAGGGACTGAGAAGTGCACCATGATGTGTACCTTTTCCATTTATTTTTGTAATTATATGTTTATTAATTGTACAACCAATACTCACACAAACAGATACTGCCAACAAGTGCAACAGCAAAGAATACAAAACCATAGAACATATACTTGTAGCCCCAGCAGTACATCTCAAGAAATAGGTTCTACAACGTTTTCCAGAAATATGGTAGAGATTAGAACCCCCCCCCCCAGATCCTTAACTCAACCACCATTGAGGTCAGTCCACTGTTGATAAAATCGCCAGTTCTTATGCAGCTTCGCCATTGAATCCCGTCTGGAAGCAGTCAGATACTCCATATAATATATCCATTTCACCCTCTGTAAGATAGCCTCCAGAGGCGGAGCTCCCTGATCTTTCCACCTGCGTGCTATTTCCCCCCGCACAGCTTGTGCCACTGCCCTCAGAAAGATTCTGTGCTCAGACGGAGTGTTATCGTCCGGAATATGAAGCAAAAGTTCTTTTGGTGTGAATGGGACCTGTACCCCTGTCACCTCCCCAAACCATTTTTCCACCTGCCCCCACAGTTGTTTAATAACCGAACACTCCCACCACATATGATAAAAATCCCCCTCCGCCCCACACTTCCTCCAGCACAAAGAATCCTTCCGTAGCCCCATCTGATGCATTTTATAAGGTGTAATATACCAGCGGTACAGCATCTTATACCCATTTTCCACCATAGAGGCGGAAGTGGAACATCGTCCAATAGCGGAGGAACAAACTTCCCAGTCGTCTTCCGTCAAGGGTCCTCCCAGATCACGCTCCCAGGCCTTAATATGCCAGGGAGTTGGGGTCACTGCTCCATTTAACAGGGCATAAAGTTTAGAAATTACCCCTTTCACTGCATGTGCTTTATCACAATAGCCCTCGAAAAGAGTTTTCCCCTTTAACAAATCCGCTCTCACCGCCTGTGATAGTAGTAAATGTCTCACCTGCAGATACGCATAATAATCGGAGGAGCCCAGCTGATACACACCTTTTCCATTTATATGAATAGGATCTTCTGGTGGAGGGCTTTCGTGAAGCTATCAGGACACGAGAAACCGAATCCGAAAGGTTAAAAGGCTGAAGGGCTAACCTTTCAACATCCATGCCGTCAGGGATAAGGCTTGGAGGTTGGGATGGAGGAGGCATCCGTCGTTTTGAGTGAGCAGATGCGGATCCGTTCCCAGAGGGATGTGCTTGCGGATGGAGAGATCCTGGAGTATGGGAAACCACACTTGGCGTGGCCAGTGGGGTGCTATCAGGATCATGGTTCCTCCGTCCTGGCGAAGCTTCACGAGAGTCCTTGACAGAAGAGGAAGTGGAGGGAATGCATAAAGCAGACCTGTCGTCCACTTGAGGGAGAAGGCATCCCTGGGCCGAGAATGCTGGCTCCGAATTAGAGAGCAGTAATCGTCCACTTTGTGGTTCTGAGGGGACGCAAAGAGGTCTATGCGGGGAAAACCCCACTTGTGAAACAGAGAGGTCGCTACCAGAGAATCGAGTGACCACTCGTGTGGTTTGAAGACACGGCTCAGCTGGTCTGCCAATACATTGTCTACTCCCGGCAAGTAAGTGGCCTTGAGGTACATGGAATGGGAGAGGGCTTCTGCCCAAATCTGCGCAGCTTCCTGACACAGAAGGAAGGAGCCTGTGCCTCCCTGCTTGTTTATGTACCACATGGCCACTTGGTTGTCTGTCTGGATTAAGATTATCTGATTCGATAGATGATCTTTGAAAGTTCTGAGCGCGTAGCGGATTGCTCGAAGTTCCAAGAAATTTATCTGGTGTTCGGCTTCCTCTGGTGACCATAACCCTTGGGTTTGCAATTCGTCCACATGGGCCCCCCAACCGATGTGGGAAGCATCGGTGGTTAGGAGTACCTGTGGATCTGGTAGGAGAAAGGGTAAGCCTTGAAGGAGGTTGACTTGAGTCGTCCACCAGGTTAAAGACAGGCGTAGCGCTTGTGTAACTGTGACAATGGAGGACAGAGGCTGAAAAGCCTGAATCCATTGGTGTCGTAGAGTCCATTGTGTTACTCTCATGGCTAGGCGGGTCAAGGGAGTGACTTGAACCGAAGATGCCATGTGTCCTAGGAGGATGAGGAATTGGCGAGCTGTGGCAGTGTGTTGAGACTGGAGCTGGCGAGCTAGGGACATGAGCGTTTGAACTCGTTGATGTGGAAGGTAGGCTTTTGCCTGTAAGGTGTCCAAGTCTGCTCCAATGAAGGATAAGGTTTGAGATGGGACTAAGCAAGATTTCTCGTAATTGACAAGAAACCCCAAGGAAAGGAGTGTGTGAATTGTCAACTTCAGGGAGGATTGAGCAAGTTGAGGGGTGGAGGCCCTGATTAGCCAATCGTCCAGATAGGGGTAGACGTGGACACCTTCCTTCCTGAGGAATGCTGCTACCACTACGAGACATTTGGTAAAGACCCGTGGAGCAGATGCCAGCCCGAAAGGTAGTACCCGGTATTGATAATGGTCGTGGCCTATCAGAAAACGCAGATACTTGCGATGAGATTGTGTTATCGCAATGTGGGTATAAGCATCCTTGAGGTCGAGAGAGCACAGCCAATCCCCCTTTCGTAAGAGAGGGAGCAAGGCGCCCAGGGTTACCATCTTGAACTTTTCTTTTTGCAGATACTTGTTGAGGGCTCGAAGGTCCAGAATTAGACGAAGTCCCCCTGATTTCTTTGGTATGAGGAAGTATCTGGAATAGAATCCTTTCCCTTGTTGACAAGGAGGGACGGGTTCTATAGCTTTTGATTGTAGCAGAAGGGATACTTCTTGTTGTAATTGAGTCAAATGGCTGGTTAGACTCCATGCCTGAAGGGGCGGGGAGTCTGGCGGAAGAGTTATGAAGTTGAGGTGGTAACCCTGTGCGATAATTGCTAGCACCCACTGATCTGAGGTGATCTGTTTCCAACGGTGTAAAAAGTGGTACAGACGACCTCCCACAGGGATGTGTGGAAGAGGGATTTGGCATGTGCTCAGTACAGGGAAGTCAAAGGCCCGCCGTAGGCCCAGGAGGTGGGGCTACAGTAGGTCTTTGCTTTCTCGGCTGACGCCTGCTGGAGGACCGTGCAGGACGAGCCCTAGCTGATGGAGGAAAGTAGCGACGTGGTCGAAAGAACGACTTCTTAGAGTCCTTCTTTGGTGGTTGCTTGGAGGACACCTCAGGCGGGACAGATGAGAGTTGTTTCAACATCTCATGGTGGTCTTTTAACTCCGCCACAATCTGTTGAATTTGCTCTCCAAACAAATTGTCGCCTAAGCAGGGTAAATCAGCAAGACGATCTTGGACCTCTGGACGAAGGTTGGAGGACTTTAACCAAGCCCAACGTCTAGCTGAGATGGCTGTGGCTGAAACCTTCGTGGAAGCATCGAATATGTCATAGGCAGTTCTGATGTCGTGCTTCCCTGCCTCAAATCCTTTGTGAAGAAGGGCTTGAAGCTGCGGTTGGTATTGGTCTGGTAATGTGTCAGCATAGTCTTGCATCTGCTTAAGGATGGCTCTGTTGTACTGAGTAATGTAAAGTTGATATGAAGCTATGCGTGAAATCAACATAGCTCCATGATATACCTTTCGTCCCACACTATCCAGGAATTTATTGTCCTTGGTAGGTGGAGTAGAAGAATGTGGTTTCAGACGCTTGGCCTTCTTTTGTGCGGACTCAACCACAACAGAGCGGTGATCCAGTTGAGGCTTTTGAAAACCTGGCGCTGACTGGACAAGGTATGTGGAGTCAGCCTTCTTGTTGACTGGAGAAACAGAGGAAGGAGATTCCCAGTTTTTCTTGAGCAGATCCAAAAACACCTGCTGAATAGGAATAGAAGCGATGATTTTTGGAGCATCCAGAAATTGAAGCAGTTCCATCATCTGGTGTCTGTCATCAGCTTCAGATTGTAGTTGAAAAGGTACAACCTCTGACATTTCTTTCACAAAATTAATGAAAGATAGATCCTCAGGAGGAGATCTTTTTCTACTCTCTGTAGGAGATGGTGGCGAAGGCAAATCTGTGTCAGAGGAGGTATCATCATCATCACCCCAGGTATCGTAGGGATCATGTGGGGCTTGTAGCCCTGATGGACCTGGCTGAGGCTGTGAAGGCATCGATGGAAGCCGAGATGGAATCGGTGCGGTAGGTGGAACTAGAAATGGCATCGATGGCTTCGGTGCTGCCGATGGAATCGGTGCCTGGCGCGGAATCGATGAAGCCGAAGGATAAATCGGTGGAGATATACCAGAAGGCACCGATGGAACTACCCCGGAAGGGGGAATTCGAAACGGTGTTTCTCCTGCCGATGAGAAACCAGTCGGAGACGGTGGTGTTGTCGATGGCACTGGAATCACCGATGGAAGGGCCGTCATGAGTGCCTCCATGCGGCTCAGTAGCGGTGCTAGCGCTTGCACCAGCGGCTCGGTGGTCGGGTCCCTCCTCGGTGGTGAAGCCAGTGCCGGCGTCGGTGCCGGGGGCGGCACTGGAACCGGTGCCGGAGACGGTGCCGATGGAGGTTGTAATTTCTTCATCGCTTTCTCGATGGCCTCCTGGACCAGCCGGTCCAGTTCTGCCCGGAGACCAGGGGTAACCATACCCGGCTCGACGGGAGAGGGAGGCTGAGGCAGGGCCGGAGGGACCACCGTAACCGGTGGGATCACGGCCCCCACACCCCGAGAGGGTGAGGGTTTCCTCGATGCCGGCGAACGAGACGTGGAGGGTGTCCGGTCTGTTCGCGGCTTCTTTGTCGGTGGCTCGGCTTGAGCAGAGGTCGATGGCTGTGGATCCTCGACAGGCCGAGACTTGTGCCGTCGATGGCGATGCTTTTCTTTCCGATCCCCTCGCCCATCCGGGGAAGGGACAGGAGTCGACGGCCAAGAAGCGATCGATGGCGGACGGTCACCGGAGGGTTGACGATGGTGGTACAACTTCGACGGTGCCGGTTCCGATGACGTCGATGCTATCGATGGCGTTGGGGTGGGTGCATGGAAGAGGAGCCCCATCTTCTCCATCCTGGCTTTGCGACCTTTGGGTGTCATTAAGGCACATTTGGTGCAAGTCAGGACATCATGCTCACTACCCAAACACATTACACAAACCCTGTGGGGGTCTGTGATGGACATAGTCCGGGTACAATCCGGACAACGACGGAACCCCCGTTGCCATGGCTGGAAGCCAAAATTTAGGCTGGGGATCGGTAAGTGCCAACAGGCCTCGAGGGCCAAAATCGACGGTAGTCGATGAAAAAAGGCAAAAAACTTACCGGGTTCCGTGAGATGACTAAAAAATTTGTCGAAGGGAGACCCCTGAGGGGCAAATTTTCTTAGGAAATTAATTTCCAAATTCCTGTCAGGAACGTGGTTAGAGAGCTCCTTTCACCGCGTGGCAACTGCTGCGCGGAAAAAAGAAGACTGAAGGGAGACCCCTGCTGGCTGCAGGGTCAGTGCCTTGCTGGGCATGCCCAGTAGGGGCCAGTCAAAGTTCTGTTTAAACTTTGACAGAAGTTTTCCGTGGTGGGCTCCATCCTCGATGTCACCCATTTGTGAGGACTACCATCCTGCTTGTCCTGTGAGAAATCCCAGCCTTAAAACCTAACCATGTCCCAGTATAGGAGGAGACCCTCCCTGTGTTCACATATTGTTATACTTCTCCTAGGTGACTAATATTTATCTGATTGGCCACATCAGCTCTGAAAACCAGTTTAAGGCATACCTATATTGCCCTCGGCACCAGGAGGTTTATGTGAAACTTTCTCCTGGAAGGACCAAGGACTCTGGGTTTGCTCCCCAGCCCGGGATGGACACAGCTGTGGGTTAGGATGATTAGGTATTACTGAATTCCCACAGGTACGCCCTTTGCCAACCTCAAAAGGGAGATCCACCATGACAATTAAAGCTTTTCTCCTCTCTGGTACTTTGATGCATTCCTAACCATACCAGAGGAAAAATATTAATTTGAGGCAGACCGTGCGGCTGTGGGAGTTACTACACGTGCTCAGTTGTGTCTACAAGTCTTTGCAGGAAAGCTCTGAAAGTGAAAGTGTTATGTCAGCCCCGCTGGATGAGGATCTTTGGGGATTAACCTGTTCTTCCCTCCCCTTCAAAAGCTCTATGGGACTCTGTCGGTCATGGCTTCCATGGGATGCTCTCTAGAGGTGGCTGCACACACCGAACAAGATGAAGGCGCCTCACACAGACGGGTCCCTGACCACGCCCTGCTTACAGTTATTGTAGGAGGGTTGGCGGAAGGGCCTGCCCTTGGTGAAGACGAATGCTACGATCAGGTACTGGAAGGAGGAGACGATGAACAGCGTCGTGTTCTCAAAGCTGATCACCCTGTCCACATCGCTTTCCAGCTGCGCGCTGGTGTTGGAGGCCACGGACCCATTCGGTGCCGACCACTCGCTCTCGTGCGAGCCATTCCTCGCTGGGCCACAAGCACTGCAAAAAGAATTAGGCGAGGATGAGAAGAGAGCCCCGGCAGCAGATCATGGGCTTCCTGGGGCTGGGAATGCTGCGCCAAAATTACTCACTTGGTCTCTGGGCTCCAGGGCTCGTACCACGGTTGTTCCCGCACCAGCACAAATGCGGTGACCTGGAAGCCCAGGGACAGCAGGATTTGGGTCAGGACGGACAGCAGCAGCTGCACAGACATGAGCCCCGTGGGGGGGCGCTGGGGCACCAGCTCCTTCCAGGAGCTATTCAGACTCACTGCAAAGGAGGAACAAAGGGGTTCAGAGCTACAAGAAGGAAGCGGTTGATCAGTTTGATGACAATTACAAAAACATTCAAATCGTCTTTTGCTAGCTAAACATTGGGTTAAGGAAACCTCACTTACTCTCTTTCTCTTTGGGGCATCAACAAATGACAGCGTGAGAAGGCGGAGGGTTTGCAAAACTATCGACTGGCTTGCAAAGATTTTATAATGTTCACCCTTCAGGTGTCAGAGAACACCTGAAAGAAGTGAAACTCTCTGAAGTGGAATTAGAAATTTGAGGTTTTTTTGTTCTTGGAGCATTTGATGAGCTTGTCCAGAGAATGTGGCTTTGAAAGCTCGAGTCGCCATGGGCAACTACTGTCTGCGTCACTAAATAAAATCAAAATAAATGTATAAACAGCGCTTCTTGCCTTGCTACTTATGATGTTGATGTTATCTGGCAACCATGTCTCTTATTCTAATCTCCTTTGCTGTAATATACTTGGAAAACTAAAATATTAAAAAAAAAAAGAAGAAAGTAGGAAGTACTGCTGGGGTATGGAGCCACACGGCTCTGTCAATGCACCTTGCTCCTGCCCTGCGGCACTCCCTGCTTATTCCAGGAAGGATTCCTCCGCCAGCTCTGCCAATACACCCCACCCCGCTACTCAAGTACTGAGCCCTCTGCCTCACTCCTGGCCCTACAGGACCCTCTGCTACTCCAGTCCCGAGACTGCCTCTCCCGCAATACAGCTCCTTCAATACACCACACCTCACGCCTGCCCTGCAGCATCCCCTCCTGTTCCCACTTAACGGGTGTTTTGCAGGCCATATCCATTTAATGAACCAACCTCACCCATCTGGGGAGTCATCAACTCTGTGTAGGGGCTTTGAGACTGGAGAGCTCATCACAGATTTATTAGTGCAAGCAAGTAAAAACGGTCTTAGCTGCAGCTTGTTCTGGGCGTTTCATTTTGCCCACAGAAGCATAGTATCCTTTGGGCAGAAGCCTGGACTTACTGGTGAACACCAAAGACATGATGATGAACAGGTCAATGAAGAGGTACTGCATATCCCCCAGGTTCCTCATGACCTGTGGAAGAAAGCAAGTGCGACACATGAGAGGGAACAAGTCCAGGCACACAGAGCACTAGACGAGGGTGCTGCAGGCCAGAAACAAAAAAAAAAATCGGCAACTTGCCAAGCCGAGCCCAGGGCGCCACAGGCTAAGAGCCCTGGCAACTTGCTAGGCCAAGTCCAGGTGCGTTGGTGACTTGCTGGGCTGAGCGCCCCGGGCACTGTAGGCTGGGAATGTCAGTGATCGACCAGGGGTGGGGGTGAAGGGCAAGGCCAGACTGTCTTTTGTGTGTTTATACAGCGCTGCGTATGTTGGGCAGTGCTGCAGAAATGTAAAGTAATAGCAGTAGTAGCAGTAAGGGAGAGAGGTACTTACAGAGTAGAGCAGCAGCACGCTCAGGTACTGGATGATGCTGTACAGCGCCATGAATTTAAAGACACAGAACGAGGTAATGAGGGCTGCTCTGCCTTCCCTGTGGGAGGAAGAGAGGGGGGGGGGGGGGTGTCATACAGATAGCGACACACCTACCAAACCTCACCCCCATTCACATAAGGAACACTCAGTTCTTTCACACCATGTGTCCCTGCCGACTTGCCCTGCTTTTTACTGGCAGGCCTGGTCCCTATCGCTGCCTGGCAAACTGGTCACTTGGACGCTTGACACCAGCTGCCTCCCTGCAGACAGGTGAGAAACACTCAGCCTTCATCCACAGCCCATGCCACCGGCTGGCGGACAGGCCTCACAAACACTCTGACTCCATGCAAAAGGGCGGGGGGGGGGGGGGGGGGGGGGGGGGGCTGATCCCCTTACCTGATGAGGATGGGCACACAGGAGATGTTGGTGACCTTGGAAGTGAACGGAGAGGCAACGGAAGCCTCCAGCTCAGAGAGGGAGATGCCAGCATGGGCTCTCTTCAGTGCCTGCAGAGAAGTGGAGAGATGTAGCGAAAATGCAGCCTGCGAGGGAGGCAGGGAAGGGGGGGAGTGAAAAAACGGAGGAGAAACTCACCCCACAGTCGTTGGCGCCATCTCCACACATCCCCACAAAGTAACTACAAGAGAGACGGAAGCCACTCGTCACTTCAAAGACAGCATGTACACAGCACTGTACTAGAGACTCACAAGGTGACACACACACAGAGCTGGGATTAGAACCACCACCCCATCTGTCGTTCCTGTGCAAAGGCAGAGCACTTACTCTACTCGCTGCAGGGCCTCCACCAGCTGAGTCTTCTGGTCTGGGGCCATGCGGGCATAGACTGTGCCACAAAGGAGCAGCTGTGGAGAGGTACAAGGGTTAGACACCTGCTCTCTTACACATTCCCATCCAGCTCTCCCTGCAAGGCCTCTCTCTTCCCATCTGGCTCTCATCAGGGCCCCTCCTTCAAGCAGGAGCCAAGCTGGGAACAGGCCCCAGGTCTGATGTCTGAGAAGCTGCAGCACTGACCTTTGGTAGAAGCTCAGGGAAGTGCTCAGAGATGACCGAGAAGGATTTACCACTCATAGCAAAGTGGTAAATAGTTTCCGGAACATTCCCTCGGATCGCAGGGATCTCGTCCTTCTCCAGCAGCACCCTCACCGCCTGCAGACCACGGAGAGAGCATGAGCGACAGAGATAGAGACCCCTAGCCCCAGTCATTTCTTTGAGCTGTCTAACTTGTCTGCGGGTTTGGAAGGCAGCGTGCAGCAGCCACGCTGTTGCCTTGACACGCAGACAGCCCCACTCCTCCCTTCCACCAGCTCTTACCTCCTTGTTGTGTGTGGGGATGATATGGGGGTTGGGTAACTCGTCGGCATACTGCCAGTGGATGGTGGCAGGCTGCCCGTCCCTGGGGGGGAGAGCCTCCGTAATGATGACTTTACCCCGTGGGGGAATCATCCCGCACTCCCGGGCGACAGCTACAGCAGTCAGCATGTTATCACCTGAGAGAGAAGCGAGAGGGATTACGTAAGAAACAGGCCACTGCATACTCAGCTCCTGTGGGAGTGTGTGTGTGTGAGAGAGAGAGAGACACAGAGGATTTACACAAGCCTCTCAACTCCTGTGTGTGAGAGAGAAAGGAGAGAGGTCTCACACCTGCTCAGTGCCCCCCTTTTTTTTCTTTTTGATGGCGTGAGTGTACATCCGTCAGACTCACCTGTGATCATCAGCGTGCGGATACAGGCTCGACGCAGCTCTTCCAGGACCGGGACAGTCTCGCTCTTCAGTTTGTTCTGCATCATAACCAGCCCCAGGAACTCCATCTTACATTCAATCACATCCCTGTGGGCACAGCCCGAGATCATCAGCAAAACAGAGAAAGAGCAGTCGGGGAGAGAGAGATCAGAAAGCCAGGGAAAGAGAAAAACTAAAACCGGACATCTTGAAGACATGAATTTTTGTTTTTTTAATAGCACTAAAAAAGTTCCATTTTAGGGGCTGCCGAGACAGTGAGGAAACTTAATTGAAAAAATTAAAAGAATAAAAGTACTGAATTGTAATGAACACACAGATATAAGGTACATGTCCGAGCCGAGGAGGCTCACAAGGCAACTCCCGCACATGCTCTGTAGAGCAAAAGCTCTATGAGCTGAGAGAGAAGGGTTCATTCAGCACCATGTTACACGGCTAATTCAGCCCTGCTTGTCGATGGAGAAATCTTAGGCTCTCCTAAATTGACTTTGGTTTAAAATCTACTGCATTTTCTGCCTCAAGTTTGCTTTGAAAAATACAATTTTTTTTGAAAAAAAAAAAAATGTACAGGAGGCAGGTCTAAACCCAGCTGCACTCCGCATGCTGTGAAATCCAGGACATGCTTTCAGCCAGACAGAGAACAACAACTTTAAGCCAAGCCCATTTATGCTGAGCAATCTCTATTAATTGCATAAATGGTTTCGCTAATTGTCCTCAGTATGACCAGACATGATCCTGACCAGTACAAGAACCCACGAACGATCCTGGCTATTATCTCTTCTGACCTTTGTAATGTTATTTTTATCCACCTCAAGGGTGAGGGGTGGGGGGCAATGTTCACTTTCCTGCATTTCTATAAGACATGGGGGTTCTTTTGTTCCCACAGATCTTGTAGGTAGTTTCAAAAAGAGATCCCACTCAGGCAGTTTACCTTTGAAAATCACCTACAAAGTACATGAGATTTGCCATTCTGGGTCAGACCAAAGCCCAGTATCCTGTTTCCAACAGGGACCTGGCAGGATCCCAAGGGTATTCCAAGAATAAGCAGTGGATTTCTGCAACTCTCCCTTAATAATGGTTTATGGACTTTTCCTCCAGGAACTTCTCCAAACCTTTTTTAAAAGGCAGCTACACCAATAGCTTTCACCACATCCCCTGGCAATGAATTCCAGAGCTTAATTATATGTTGAGTAACAAATATTTTCTCCTGTTAGATTTAAATGTACAACTTAGTAGCTTCATTGTGTGTCCCCTTGGCTTTGTACTTTTTGAAAGAGTAAACAACGGATTCATGTTTACTCATTCCACTCCTTTCATTTTATAGACTTATCATATCTCCTCTCAGCTGTCTCCTCTCCAAAGAGACCTACATACTGTGAGGCTGATATTTCTGTGGGCAGTAGAATGAGGCACACACCATGCAAACCTGAAAATCAATTCCTCCTCCACCAATCTCATCCCTGCTCCAGGGACAGCCTTTTCGTGCCACAGCTAAAATATACCCGGGTGCATTTACCAGCTCCATGGGGGAACAAGGAGTTACCAAGCTAGATTCCTTTGACACTTGCTCTTTTTATTCATTTCTTTAGGGACACATGTCCAAATTATCATGCCAAGAAGGTTCCTGAATATGAGAGAGAGAAAGAGAGAAAAAAAGAAAAAGAAAGAAAAAAGAGAGAAAGAAAAAAAAAGAGAAAAAAAAAAGAGAAAAAAGAAAAAGAAATGGAGTGAATGCTAGAGGCAGGGAGAGAGAGAGAAAGTGATAGAAGGAGGGAAAGAAACACACAGAGTGAAGGGCAGAGGCTGGAGATACTCAGATACCTGTTAACGCTCTGCACTCTGTGCCAAGTGAATTTCGGCTCCAGCTGGCGATGTGCCACAGCTATCACCCGCAGACCCTGGCGGGTGTAAGTCTCCAGGACCTGGGAAAAATTCTCTGGAACTGGGGAAGGACATCATAGGGCATAAGGAAAACAGCTCTAACCCATGGGTCACACACAATATGATCAGCCATAGGCCCATACTTTTGTTACAGACAGATGGAGAGACACGAGGCCCTGCAAGTCCTTCCCACCTCTGGACTACAGCAGGACATGATGCCCCATTAACCTCGCTTGTCTCTGAGCGACAGCGAGAGGAGAAAGACAGACCCCCCACAAGCCCCTCCCACTTCTGGGTTACAGTGAGGGAGGGGGACACATTGCCCCACAAGCCCCTCCCACCTCTGGGTTACAGTGAGAGGGAGAGACACATTGCCCCACAAGCCCCTCTCACCTCTGGGTTACAGTGAGGGAGAGACACATTGCCCCACAAGTCCCTCCCACATTGCCCCACAAGCCCCTCCCACCTCTGGGTTACAGTGAGGGAGAAAGGAAGAATAAGCTCCATGAACTCCTCCTGTCTCTGGATTACAGCGCGAGGCCCTGGAAACCCCCTTCTCTATATTAGTGTAAAATGGAGAAATGCCTCTTACCAGTTTCCCTCTTGCAAAGAGCTGCCACCGTCTCAGGTGCCCCCTTCATATAGGCGTCAAGTCTCTTCTGCCCCAGTGTTCGAGTCACCACACTCATGCGCTGCAGACTGGAGGAGAAGGGGAACTGAGTGATGATACCGATCTCATAGACCTTCTGAGGGCAGATCAAGAACAAAAACGAGAGGGTTAGAACCCCTGAAGAGCACAGACCCGAAAACTCTCCCCCCTCAGACCTGGGGCCATATTCAGCGCTCTGGAATCTCCCTCTCCAGTGCCCTCTTCTACAAGGAGAAATCGTTGCAAGCACACAGACAGCAGGCCAAGCAGCAGTGGAATTTCACTCCCATGTCCTCTGTGCAAAAGAAATCCAGATGTGTAGGCAGGGCTTGGCCGAGAATGTTTCACCTTCAGCATGTGCATGATTGGACTGAAGTGGGGCGGGGGGGAATATGTAAGCAGGAGGACCCAGGGTGGGCATTTGAGCCATTCACTAGGCCGGCATCCTATCCCTCCCAATCCTTGAAAAGAGGAGACAGACTCTCCTCCTCAGGACTGGCCCAACAGTGTCTGCAGGTATGATGACCTTAGTTTCTAGGGTTCAGAGGTCACAGGGGACGAATCGTAGGTGTAATGCAGGCGCTGAAGATGGGGGCATGCAACAAGTGGACACTTACCATGATTTCATGCAGCTCCTGAAAGACAAAGACAAAAACATCAGAGGCTTAGCTATTGCCATTTAGAGATCTAATACGATTCAGCAAAGAAAGTATTGCTGGATGTTCTATTGGGGTTAGCTGAAAGACTGGGTACATTACTTTTCAGGTGCGGTAGAATTTAGTTTGCTTATTGCGCTAGTATGAAATATTTGCTGCAGAGAATAATTGGTTTGGGAGGAGGGGGAGGTCATACAGAATTATGGAAGCCATCGGACTGTTATTTTAGCGATATTAAGGATTATCCAGATTGATCTGCCTAAGCTTTGTTTTGTTGTTAATATGGATTGTATTGAATTGCTTTATTTTTCCCTGTTGATTTGAACTTAACAGGTACATAACCCAATTTGGCTCTGAGAAGAAGAAAAAAAAAAAAAAAAGGAGCACTTCATGCCAACCAACTCACCTGCTAACCTCCCCACAGTTCTCACTAAGAGGTGAAAAAGGGGTGGCTGGACAATCATACAAAACGTGAGGTCTGCAAATACACATGTCCACATTTTTTAAACTATTTAGCCCAGAAAGTTCACTTCATGGTTTGTGCATAAAAGCATCTTTGCTCCAAATTCTGTAGAGAAAGCTCTTTGACACTTCCTTGGATTTCTTAATCTTCAATCTCGTTTACCCGGACACCAATCTACATTTCACACTCATCTGCTTCAGGGGTAATTCATTCTCTTTTCAAAAGACATCACCTGCCACAGCATCCAAACTATGGAAAACACACAAAGCCCTTTAGCAAACCAAACCGAAGCTCACGTCATCATCGCTCTGTACTGCCAACCAGCAAACCATCCCCCAAGTTTGAAACGTCCCTGATAAGCAGCGCGAATGGCCGACATAGGGTGGTACAATCAATACCACCAGTTCAAACTGCTCGCCAGCCGATCACGCTGCTTCTCGGAAGGGCCGTTTCAAAAACGGGGGAATGGTCTGATGTGTTCATCAGCCTACAGAAGACATCGCCTTTGTTTTGTAGCTGATGGGAAAAAAAAAAAAATTGTGTGATTTGTTTAGTACGGTGTCTATGTAGGTAAAATAAAAAGGATCCCGAGAACAAGGCAAACAGAACATCATAGCTATCTACGGGCTAGGAAAACCCAGTGTTGAGGTCGAGCACCGCTGAATCACTTGGAGAGTTTTCGGTAAGCAGTGGTGCGTGACCAAGCACTTCTGGACTGGCACAGTGGAGATCGTGTTGTGCTTCTTGCTTAGCCAAAACAGTCGATTTTTTGCTCCTCATGGGTTAAACCCCGATTTGAATAGGTTTGGTTTTTTTTTTTTTAATATCTTTTTGATTCAAGAAAATATTTCTGATCTGGACACAAGCTATTGCCTGCGTTGCTTCTACTTATAAATGGATTTAGTGTGGAGGGTTTTTTTTTCTCTTTTTAAGGAAATTAACAACAGATGAAAATACAGCTAGGTGATGCAGTCTCATAGGGGAGACACGTCAATACGTTTTAGTAGAACGGACTAATTCACCAATAAGTTTAACCCTTGAAATTTTCACCAGTCGGGATGCACAATGGCTGCCTCCTCAGCTCATACTGCCTTCACATCAATTAAAGAGATACGTAGGGCAGCCATGTGGCATTCAGTATGCACATCTGCATCCCACTACTGCTTAGAGGCCAACTCCTTTCAGGACAGTAAATTCAGCTAGTCAGTCCTCAGAAACCTGTTTTAAATGTACCGGTGCAATTAAACTCCTCCCTCGGTCGCCCTAAGAGCGGATTGCTTTGCAAAATATAAATGGGACGCCAAGAAAATCCTTAACTCGGGAGTCCCCACACGTGAGAGACGGTTCATCCTGCTTGTCCCTGGAGAAAATGAATTTGCTTACATGTAACTGGTGTAATCTCTCTTCAGCACAGTAAGTCATTTCCCATTCTCTCCCGTTCTCCACAGAGTTTATTCACTTCTGTATGCTGAACAGAATATCTCGTAAGATGGCAGACTATAGATCCTGAAATAAACCGCATCTATCAGTTTTGGTATCGACTGAGGGGGCTTTGCCGAGGTCTGCTTGGTGCTGGGTCATGCTGTCACCCACACGTGGGAAGGTTTATCCTGTTCATGGAGAACACCAGTTACAGGTAAGCAGCTTTTCCAGCCGAGAAAAAAAGTTTCAGAGACAGTGCAAGCTCTGAGAGCCCTTGCTGATAAGCCGAGCAACCAGGAAGAACCTGGGGAGCAGCGTCTTAGCTGATCTCATCAGGACTCCCACAACTGACAGAGAAAGGTGCGGAGTTTAGCTCTGCAGACATGATAAAGGTTATTGGGAAATTTCTTTTCTTTTTCCATGTCTGTTGTAATGCAATTTTATTTAATGTCTGCATTTTTTCATTTAAATCCAAGAATAACCTTGAGATAGGAAAAATCTACATGCTTAAAATACAAAGCAAGTAAATTCCTGCCTTATCAAACGAACAGAAGTATAGAACAAAAAGAATGCTACATCTGGTTAACTGTGTTAAAAGCCCAAAACCTGGGGACCCAAATCTCAAGAAATCAATGGAGCAATTTCCCCTTTCCCCTAAGAAATGACTGTGACCTACAAAACAAACAAACAACATTTTTTTTGACTCTGCACATGACTTCAGTGTTTTGTTCCCTTGAGGATCAGTCACCCCAAAGTCTTTCCTGGCCGAGGCACAGGAGTTTCTCAACTCCCATTGATTGCTGCCTCCCCTCCATCTGTCTGACTCGGCAGCTCTGCCAAGTTCTCAAGCAGGCCTCACGGAGTCCTAGATCAGGTCTCATGCTCTACTCCGGGAGGGGGCAACTTTTAATCATCATGAGCCCCTGTGAGGCCACCTTAGCTGTTCCAGTGGAGGGGGGAGGGGGCATAAGATTCCCAAACATTTCTTCCTACTCCAGCTCATTAGTGACTTCTATTGCAAGTCTTGTGATTTCTACAAAATGAATGACTCAAGGAAAGAAAAAGAAAACAAATACTGCAGTGTTCAGATACAGCAACAGTTGTGCCACATATTAACTCCACCGTGCTCAATGCTACAGTTTACTAATGTCCTTTGTTGGCCCTTACAACATGGGGAAGAGATCACAAGTTTTGCAGCATGACCATAAACCCCCCCAAACATGCTGTGATAAAAGCAGCCACTGAGCCCTTCCAGATTGGATAAAAACCTAACTCCCCCCCCCCCCGAATGCTCCAGCTCTCTGCCTCACCCAGACCTGATTCTCCGCACCTAGAAGCAGTGGCTCCATGAGCCTGGCCAGCAACGCCTCATGACAATCCCCCACCCACCTCCTCAAGGCACCATTTACTATACAGCTCACTGCCAGCAGTGGCTTGGCTTAACTCGACTACCTCTTTTGCTGCTTACTGGCTGCAGGTTGTAGGCAGAGGGAGAGAGTGCCACAGCCCAGTGGACTCAAGGTTTCCCCAACCAGGGTCTATTCCCTCAGCCCACTCCTAATGCAAGCGACACTAAGATTTGCAACACAGATTGCAAACCCTGAACAATACGCCCTTGGATTTTGTCCTCAGATATCTGAGAACTGGCATAGCCTCTCCCTATGTTTCTTCCATACTTGGGAAGATTCCACCGAGATACAACTAACCCAGTACCTCACTCATAAGCCAAAGTTACTTTCTTTAAAGAACTCCAGTAAATTCAGACTATCCCGTGGGGGGGGGGCGAAAGGAAGGAGTAGAAGTGGGAAGAGAGCAAGGTTCGACTTACTAGACGTCATCTGCAGTACCTGGGCTTCTCTGCTGAGTTCTTGATCAAAATCGTTGCATGAAAAGAAAATTCATGCAATGAAGGAAAGGAAGGAAATTCCCTCCGATACAGAATCGTTTGAAACACGGACCCATGTCGGGGCTTCTACATCTTAGAAGATTTTGCTGAAATCTGGGGCGACTATACCTTCTATGACATTTTGAGATATCTGCAATACTGGGGCGGATTTTAAATGCCCTGCGCGCCGGTGGCCTATTTTGCATAGGCCACCGGCGCGCGCAGAGCCCCGGGACATGCGCAAGTCCCCGGGCTTTGTAAAAGGGGCGTGTCAGGGGCGTGGCGTTTTGGGGGTGGCGACGCGGGCGTGGTTTCAGCCCGGGGGTGTTCCGGGGGCGTGGCCGCGGCCTCTGGACCAGCCCCCGGGACCAGAACATGGAGCGGGGCTGCCGGCCGGCTAGCGCAAAGTTACGCCTGCTTTCAGCAGGCGTAACTTTGCCGACAAAGGTGGGGGGGGGGGGGGGGTTAGGGAAGGGAAGGGAAAGTGCGGGAGAGGGCGAAAGAAAGTTCCCTCCGAGGCCGCTCCGATTTCAGA
Source organism: Rhinatrema bivittatum (assembly GCF_901001135.1). Taxonomy (NCBI): domain Eukaryota; kingdom Metazoa; phylum Chordata; class Amphibia; order Gymnophiona; family Rhinatrematidae; genus Rhinatrema; species Rhinatrema bivittatum. The sequence continues at coordinate 22,412,856 of NC_042630.1, forward strand.
GCGGCCTCGGAGGGAACAGGCGGCGCGCACAGGTTGCACAAATGTACACCCCCTTGCGCACGCCGACCCCAGATTTTATAAGATACGTGCGGCTACACGCGTATCTTATAAAATCCAGTGTACATTTGTTCGCGCCTGGTGCGCGAACAAAAGTACATGATCGCCAAATTTTTAAAATCTACCCCATTGTGTTTGAATGATCAGATAAGTGTTCCTTTTATTTACAAACTGAAAAAAATGCATACGAACGCACTCTGACCGATGATTATCTATAAGACAACGGAGACATATCCTGCTGGTAGTGCCTCGTATGACAGTCTGGGATTTTCATTAGTAGTCACCGACTGAGGAAACACTCTTGTTTTAATGTTGTATAATGGGGGGGTGCCATATAGAGTTTATTCCTGTGACCCTTGCAAGTCCTTAACCATATTTTTCGCTCTCCTTGTGCTTGACAGCCTTTCCAGGTGAAAAGAAAATTATTATTTACCTGCTAATTTTCGTTCCTGTAGTACCATGGATCAGTCCAGACAGTGGGTTATGTCCCCAATCCAGCAGATGGAGTCAGCACAAGCTTTGAGGGGGCGTATCCATATATACTACTACCCCCTCTGCAGGAGTTCAGTATCGAGTATATCAAAGCCCGAGTAGAAACCCCCGAAGGATCAAGTTTGTGGAAACAGATAATGAAAACAATTGTAACCGCAACAAGTAACTGCAAACATCCTACCAACTTGTAGGGAGCTGTGAAAAACAGCGAAAAGAAACAACTGCGAGCAAGAAGCAGCGCAGAGCTGAGCAGGATCAAGAACCCAAACGCGGTGGGCGTCTGGACTGATCCATGGTACTACAGGAACGAAAATTAGCAGGTAAATAATAATTTTCTTTTCCCTGTACGTACCTGGATCAGTCCAGACAGTGGGATGTACCCAAGCTTCCCTAAATCGGGTGGGGTCCTGCGAGGCCTGCTCGGAGAACCTGCTCGCCAAAGTGTCCAGAGACCGAAGAGGCGAGGTGCAGACGATAGTGCCTCGAGAACGTGTGTAACGATTTCCAGGTGGCTGCCCTACAAATTTCCTGCGAGGATACCGAGCGAACCTCCGCCCAGGAAGCCGCCTGAGAACGTGTAGAATGCGCTACGATTCCGGGTGGGGGAGTCCGACCCGCCCCAATGTAAGAAGCAGCAATGCCGGCCTTCAGCCATCTGGCAATGGTAGTCTTCGAGGCCTGAGACCCCTTCTTAGGACCGGCCCAGAGTACAAAGAGATGGTCAGAGGTTCGGAACTCATTTGTAGCCTCCAGATAGAGGCGCAGAGTGCGCTTGACATTCAAGAGACGGAGAGACTTCGGCTCTGAAGAAGAGAAGGACGGCAACTCCACCGTCTGGTTCACATGGAATGCAGAAACCACCTTCGGAAGGAAGGAGGGAACGGTGCGAAGCGAGACTCCAGAGTCAGAGAAACGGAGATAGGGCTCTCTACACGACAGAGCCTGCAGCTCCGAGATGCGCCGAGCGGAACAGATGGTCACAAGAAATACAGTCTTGAGAGTGAGATCCTTTATCGTTGCGCTGCGCAGCGGCTCGAACAGTGGTCCCGACAGGGAGCAAAGCACAAGGTTAAGACTCCAGGAGGGACAAGGGTCCCGCAACGGAGGACGCATATGCTTGACACCCTTGAGAAAACGAGCAATGTCAGGATACTGTAGAAGAGAGCCCCCATCGCTCCACAGCGAACCAAGGGCGGCCACCTGAACCCGTAGTGAATTATAGGCGAGCCCTTTTTCCACCCCCGCCTGTAGAAACTGAAGGATCTGAGGTACAGAAGCCTTAGCGGGTCTCGTGGCCTGGCTGGTACACCACAGCTCGAACACAGGTCGCCGACGTCGATGTCTTTCGTGCCCGCAATAGCGTGGATACTACCGCCTCCAGGTAGCCCCGACGCCGGAGGCGGCGCCTCTCAAAAGCCAGGCCGCAAGACAGAAGAGTTTTGTCTGCTCGAAAAATACCGGGCCCTGATGTAGGAGCTGGGGGAGGTGCCCCAGCCTGATTGGCCTGTCGATCACCAGCTGTAGCAGGTCCGCAAACCAGGGTCGCCTGGGCCATTCTGGGGTGACGAAAACCACGGTCCCCTGATGGCTTTCTATTCTGCGGAGCATCCTGCCCACCAGGGGCCATGGTGGAAAAGAAAGATATGGCGGCCACGGGAGGACCAGGGCATCCACTCCCTCCGCGCTCTCTCCGGCGACTGAAGAAGCGTGGAGCCTTGGCGTTGAGAGCGGACGCCATCAGATCCAAGTGGGGGGCCCCCCACCGATGAACGAGAAGTTGCATTGCTTTGTCGGAGAGAGACCACTCTCCGGGTCCAGCAGTTGACGACTGAGGAAGTCCGCCTGGACGTTGTCCACACCGGCGACGTGCGAGGCTGCTAGCCGGACGAGATGACGCTCCGCCCATTGCATCAGCAGCGCCGCCTCGAGCGCGACCTGCAGGCTGCGCGTGCCTCCTTGTCGGTTGATGTAGACCACGGTGGTAGCGTTGTCCGATAGGATTCTGACTTCTCGGTTCCGAAGAAGCGGGAGGAAATGTCGCAGAGCTAGCCGGACCGCTCTGGTTTCCAGACGGTTGATTGACCACTTTGCCTCCACCGTGGACCACGTCCCCTGCGTGGCGCTTCGATCACAGACTGCACCCCAGCCTGCTAGACTGGCATAGGTGGTCACCACCACCCAATTTGGCAGATCGAGGGACATGCCACGGGCCAGGTTCGGCGGATCCAACCACCAGCCCAGACTGTCCCTGGCATTCTGTGGGAGCGGGAGAATCATCTGATAGTCCTGCAATACTGGTTTCCAACGGGAGAAGAGCGCCCACTGTAAGGTCCTGAGGTGCGCGAAAGCCCAAGGTACAAGGTCGATGGTGGACCCCATCACTCCCAGGAGTTGCAGGTAGTCCCAGGAGGTGGGCTCTGGTAACGCAGAGAACCGTCGTGTGTGATCCCGCAAGGATTGAGCTTTGTCCTGGCGCAGAAAAACTTTGCCCAGTAGGGTGTCGAAAGTTGCCCCCCCAAAAAAAAACCCAAGCGTTGCGAGGGCATGAGGGAGCTCTTGGAGAAGTTCACTACCCATCCCAGGGAATGTAGAAACCGTACTACTCGAGTCACCGCTGAGCGTCCATGATCGAATGACTTCGCCCGGAGGAGCCAATCGTCCAGATAAGGATGAACCAGGATGCCCTCCTTCCGGAGAGCTGCCGCCACAACTACCATGATCTTGGTGAAGGTGTGCAGCGCCGGCGCCAATCCAAACGCGAGAGCCGTGAACTGAAAATGCTGGTCCAGAATTTTGAAACGAAGGAAACTGTGGTGGTCCGGGCGGATGGGAATGTGCAGGTAGGCCTCCGTTAAGTCCAGGGAGGCGAGGAACTCCCCCCGATGCACCGCCGCAATCACTGACCGGAGCGTTTCCATGCGGAACCGAACGACTCGAAGGGATTTGTTGACTTCCTTGAGGACTAGGATAGGCCGGAAGGAACCGTCCTTCTTTGGTACGACGAAATAGATGGAATAGTGGCCCGAGCCCACCTCTCCGAAGGGCACGGGCGCAGTAGCGCCTATCTCCCGGAGTCTGTCCAGAGTCAGCTGCACCGCTCCTCTCTTGAGGTCCGAGCCACAGGGGGAAAAGATGAACCTTCCCTGCGGGGGGCGGACAAATTCCAATGCGTAGCCGTGTTTTATGGTATCCAGGACCCACTGGTCCGAGGTGATCCGTGCCCACTCCGCTTAGAAATACGTTAGTCGGTCCCCAATCCTGGGGACAGGGGAGTGGGCGAGACTGGCATCATTGTGAAGACTTGGTATAGGGGTTCCCGGTTCCGGGAGTAGTGCGTGCGGGCCGATGCCCGCGGAAGGCGCGCAACCAGGGCTGAGACCTGGGGGCGGATGGCCGGGAGCCCGTCTGTCTGTAGCCCCTGTAGCGCCGTTGCGCTCTGGCTCTGGTCCGAGAAGAAGAAAACGCTCTGGATGGTCAAAACCTATCCTCCGGCAGCCGATGAACAGCGTTCTCCCCCAGGGACTTGATGATCTGGTCCAAATCCTCCCAGAAGAGGAACTTGCCCCTGAAGGGAAGAGAGCCCAGACTGGACTTAGAGGACGTATCAGACGCCCAATTGCGTAGCCACAGTAGTCGTCGTGCTGCCACTACCGAAACCATGGATCTTGTGAGGACCCGAAAAAGGTCGTACGAGGCGTCCGCCCCATACGCCACTGCGGCTTCTAGCCGATCTGCCTGGGCAGCCTCATCGGACGGCAGGTTCTGAGACGTGAGGAGTTGTTGCACCCAAAGGAGACTAGCCCGCTGGGCAAGCGAACTGCACATCACCGCCCGCATACCCAGAGCGGAGACCTCGAAAACCCGCTTAAGGAAAACTTCCAACTTACGATCCTGTGTGTCCCGCAACGCCGCACCTCCCGTCACTGGGATAGTCGTCCTCTTCGTGACCGCCGACACTGCGGAGTCCACCTTTGGGACCTTGATGAGGTCCAGAAAATCTTCGGGGAGCGGGTACAGCTTTTCCATAGCCCGGCTGCTCTTCAGGGAGGCCTCCGGGGTGTCCCATTCCCTGGTGAGAAGTTGTAAAAACGAGTCATGAATGGGAAAAGCCCGAGCCCTCGGCCGGAGTGCCGCCAGGACAGGATCTCCCTTCCTTGAAGAAGTGATGACAGCGGGAGCTACTGGGGCAGGCGGGTCTGGTGGCGGATCCAAATCTAATTCCTGGATGATCTGCGGGATGAGGTCGTCCAGCTCTTCCCTCTGGAAGAGGCGTAGGGTACGCGGATCATCCCCCTCCTGTGTGCCGTCCCCTTGTCCCCCGTCCGGGAGGTCAAGTCCATGTCCCGCTGGGTCTGGCACCGCCCCCACTGCCGCGGGCGTGGATCGGACCCGGGTAGGAAGGCGGGAGGCCCCCACTCCCGGAGGGTCGGGGGGGGCCGGCGTCGAGGGCGACATCCGAGGGATCTTAGGAGGGGGGGGGGGTCCCACAGGTGCTTCCAGCCCCTGCAGATAAGCGGTATGCATGAGCAGGATAAACTCCGGAGAGAACCCCGGCCTGCTCGGGTGCGCTTCGGGGGCGGCATGGTTCCTGCTCCCTGGCTCTGGGTGCTTGGTTCCTGCACCAAAATCGGGGGAACACCCCCGCTGGTAGAGTCCTCCAGGGATCCGTTCTCCCTCGTGGCCTCCAGGGATCCGTTCCCCCTCGTGGCCTGCGCCTCAGGGCGCTCAGAATGTAAAATGGCCGCTGTTCCCGCCAAAAATGGCGGAGTGGCCGGCCCGCACCGCCCGGGCAAAAAAGAGAAATCAGTCAGGGACTGTGAGGTACCTTCCCCCCCGGGAAGGCATCGTGCACAGATGCCCTCCCGGGAAATCCGGGACCCCGGGTCTCCGCAGGCCGCACAGCGGGATGGCCGCGGCATCGGGATCGCTGCAGGAGAAAAGAAAAAGCCACGGGGGGGGGGGGGGCCACGCGCACAAAGGCGCCGCTGCGGGGGGGCCCGGTCGGCCCGCACTGCCCGCTGTCTGAAAATATAGGAGGGTGCCGCGGGGGGGCCTTCCTGGCCACACGACCCGCCCCAGACATCTTTCCCTAAATGGCTCAGCAGCCCATGAGGAGCTGTAAAATGGCCGCGGGTGAGGGAGTAAAGAGCGAAGAGGCCGGCTCCACCGGCTTTCGCGGGCACCGGGGGCTGAGCTGTAAAGGAAAAAACTACAAAGGAAAAACAAACTTACCCCTGGCTGCAACGAGAAATAAACAGCAAGGCCGCAGAGAAGAGACAAGGAAGATAAGCCACTCCCCAGAAGTTGAAAGAACTCTGCCTTTTTTTTTTTTTTTTTTTTTTTTAAACTTAATACAAACTTGATACAAACTTGATCCACAGAAAAAGACAACAAGCAGCCATAATCAAGCAAGAAAGTGAAGGAAAAGGAGGGGAAGCCTGATTCCCCTACTCGCATCTGCTGGAGTCAGAAGATACTGAACTCCTGCAGAGGGGGTAGTAGTATATATGGATACGCCCCCTCAAAGCTTGTGCTGACTCCATCTGCTGGATTGGGGACATAACCCACTGTCTGGACTGATCCAGGTACGTACAGGGAACCTAGTGGTTTCTCATCGCAGGCCTCCATGGCGGATCAGGGCAATTTGAGATGTTTGAAAGAAAGGCCTCCATCAATACTTCTGCTGCTATGGGTTTTCCTGGCTACTCTAGGTTTCGTGCCCACACAAATAAAAACTAGAAATAGCTCTATTCTGACCTTAATATACCAAGCCTCTAACCTCAACTGCCAGAATGCTAACTAAGCAACTATGCCTGGAAACAGGTTCCCTTTGATAGCTCTGATTGGCCCCCAAAGAGGAGGTGCTGCCATGTTCTCAGATTCTGCTTAATTTTTCATATGAGAGGCAGGGTAGTTCCTTCCAAAATGTCACATTAGATCGGAAAATTGAAATGCCCAGAGATTATTCTAGAGCCAATTCCCCACCTAAGGGGAACTGACCTGGTCTACCTTGTTTTCTCTCCTTTGGTGACAAGGGTGATATCAATCCAAATGTTCAGGCCAATCTGGAATTGACACACACCCTCCTCCAGGAAGGGCCTTTCAACAATCAAACTTTCTCCATGTCTCAGGACACCATCATTTCTTTTCCTTTAATTACTGAATGTACAAGTTCTAATGTATGTCTGATATTAGCAGCTCATAAGCAACTGCCATACTGGGTCATACCAAGAGTCCATCAAGCCCAGTATCCTGTTTCCAACAGTGGCCAATCCAGGCTACAAGTACCTGGCAAGTACCCAAACATTAAACAGATCCCATGCTACTGATGCCAGTAATAGCAGTGGCTAATCCCTATGTCAACTTGATTAATAGCAGTTAATGGACTTCAACTATGAAATTATAAAAACCTTTTTTTAAACCCAGCTACACTAACTGCACTAACCACATCCTCTGGCAACAAATCCCAGAGCTTAATTGTGTGTTGAGTGAAAAAGAATTTTCTCTGATTAGTCTTAAATGTGCTACTTGCTAAATTCATGGAGTGCCCCCTAGTCCTTCTATTATCCAAAAGAGTAAATAACCGATTCAAATCTACCCATTCTAGACCTCTATGATCTTAAAGACCTCGATCATATCTCCCCTCAGCCATCTCTTCTCCAAGCTGAACAGCCCTAACCTCTTCAGCCTTTCCTCATAGGGGAGCTGTTCTATTCCCTTTATCATTTTGGTCGCCCTTCTCTGTACCTTCTCCATCGCAATTATATCTTTTTTGAGATGTGGCAACCAGAATAGTACACAGTATTCAAGGTGTGGTCTCACCATGGAGCGACAGAGGCATTATGACATTTTCCGTTCTATTAACCATTCCCTTCCTAATAATTCCTAACATTCTGTTTGCTTTTTTGACTGCCGCAGCACACTGAACCGACAATTTCAATGTGTTATCCACTATGACGCCTAGTTTTCTTTCTTGGGTGGTAGCTCCTAATATGGAACCCAACATTGAGTAACTATAGCATGGGTTATTTTTCCCTATAGGCAACACCTTGCACTTATCCACATTAAATTTCATCTGCCATTTCGATGTCCAATCTTCCAGTCTCACAAGGTCATCCTGAAATTTATCACAATCTGCTTGTGATTTAACTACTCTGAATAATTTTGTGTCATCTGCAAATTTAATCACCCTCACTCATTGTACCCCTTTCCAGGTCATTTATAAATATATTAAAAGGCACTGATCCAAGTACAGATCCCTGAGGCACTCCACTGTTTACTCTTTTCCACTGGGAAAATTGACCATTTAATCCTACACTCAGTTTCCTGTTTTTTAACCAGTTTGTAATCCACGAAAGGACATCGCCTCCTATCCTGTTACTTTTTAGTTTTCTTAGGAGTCTCTCATGGGGGACTTTGTTAAATGCCTTCTGAAAATCCATTTCACCTTTATCCATGTTTATTAACTCCTTCAAAAAAATGTAGCAGATTGGTGAGAAAGACTTCCCTTGATTAAATCCACGCTGGCTGTGTCTTTCTACATGTGCCGAGATTTTCTTTTTTTTTTAGAATGGATTCCATGATTTTTCCCAGCTCTGAAATCAGGCTCCCTGCTTGCATGGCCTCCCCACCTCAACCTTCACTGTTTGCTGCCATTTGCCTTTGAAAGTTTCCTCAGAATTCATCTCTTAGATAAAAAAAAACAACCCAAATCTCCTCTCTACAGATCTGTGTGTTGGAGCTAGAAAATCATTTTTAAAAATTGTGAAGCTTGCGTTGTTATGTGTATATCTGACATGCTGCACATTAAAAATAAATACAGAGAATTGTAGCATTTTATTAAGACATTAACTGGTTAACCCAGACTGCCCAGCCTTCTCTGAAAAACCTCTCACCATGTCCTCAGCGGGGGTCATCTCGGTGATTTGGTCCACTGGACGCACTACGGTGGGGAGAATCTGATCGTGCAGCGCCGTCTCCTCCACGGTTGGTTCCTCCAGGATCTGGGGAATGGGGGCAACACACAGGCAATGGGTGAGAGAGCTTGCCCTCACATTTACTCACAGGTAACATCATCATCAACACAAGCTTCCCTCACACCCTTCTCCACCACAGAACGGACACACGTAAGCAAGCCCCCTCCAGAACAGCTACAGTACAGGAAGCAGTACTACCAGCTTCCCTCACATACACACAAAAACAGGTGCAGCACAGACACCAGCAGGGCAAGCTCCCTTCACACTCTTGTCCCACCACAAATAGGTATAACAGAAGAAGCAGCAGTACAAGTTTCTCTTACACACACACACACACACACACACGAGAACAGGGGCAGCACAGTCAGCAGCAGTACGAGATTGCCTCACACTGCCACCTCCACCAAAGAACTGGCAGGGTTCAGGCAGAAGTTGGCCTTACATCTGGGACTCACCCACCCCGTCGCTTCAAACATTTTCAGATCCAGCGGGTCCCCCGAGATCTTCCCATCAATTGTGGTCAGAGTGTGGCAGGAGGCCATGGCCGCCACGAAGTGCGAGCGAACCAGGAGGCGGTCACGGACATCCTGCTGTGCCACGAGGAAGCTGTGGAGGAACACAGGCGACTTGAGAACATTTTAGAAGCTACTGCTCCTCTGGCTGCCAGGTAAAGAATGACTCCTGCTTCCAAGCCTCACAAATCTGGCAGCAGGTACTGGGCACTGCTGGGGCTGCAGACACTCTTAGTTACTTAGAATCCGTGCTGACATGTAATACATGACCATGTCCCCATCGGGGAAAGGAAGGAGAGAGCCGTATACAAGTCATCACTCACCGGCCGTCCTGAGCCAGATGGAAGCCCCACATATCCAGTCCGTCCTCCGTCAGCGTCCCCGTCTGTAACAGAGAGGGAGGGGAACCTTACTGTCACCCAGATGGACTGTGGAAGTTAGTAAGGGAGAGACACACGCGGGCAGACCATCTTAAGCAGAGCGTGGGACAGCCAGCCAACGAGAGCACGCGAGTACCTTATCAAAGCAGACAAGGTTAAGTTGTCCACAGATGTTAATGCGCTGGGGACTGATGGAGAAGATCCCGTTCCTCTTCAACCGGTGCTGTGCGTATACAATTCCAGCAGTCATCGCTGCAGGTAGCGCCGGCGGCACAGTGATTGTAATGATATCCAGGGTCTCCAGCAAGATGCGGCTTACCTTTTCCTGTAAGAGGAAAGGCAGGGGGGGGGGGGGAAATCAGAGACCCGCCCGACCGATCCTGCTGCTCTGGGGCTCCCTCTTACTCTCAGGGTCCCAACTCCATCTCTTCTGTCCTGTTCCTGCCCCTGGAGCTCCCCCTATCCCCCAGACACCCAAAGAACTGCAGCCTGCGCCCATGCTCTCTCGACGGGTCTTAAACCCAGAATATGCGGGACACACGCTCACCCCTTGCTGAGCGTTGGTAACGATCGAGTACAGCATTCCAACCCCAGCCAGCACCACCAGGCAGAGCAGGAAGCGATAGGCATCCCGGTACAGCTTAAAGTCCATAGGTTTCGGGTACAAGATGGAACAGACCAGCTGTCCTTTGGAGGTGGAGAAGCCTGAGGGAGAGAGAGAAAGCGTGTGAGACAGAAGTGGAGCCCTGCTGCGAGATCCTTCTCCCTCTTCTTGTCTACACCCAGCAGCAGTCACAGCAGGCCTGAAAACAAGACCAATAACAGCAGCAGCGACAAATACAGTGGGAGGCCCCAAAACAGGCTATTTTTCTAGGGCCATCTGTATGCAGATAGACAAGCGATGCCATACGTTCCTGACCATTGCCCTTTTTTCTTTATAAATGCAATTCAATATTACAAGTGCAGGGCTGAAAACTGCTAAATTTAACCAAAAACCTTAAAGTGCTGAGAGAAATGGCAGGCCCATAAAGATATTAAACTGCTGACTAAAAATCTGTATGAAACTGTAAAGTCCGCCCATCCATGGGCAAAAAAAATGCTAACACAAATTAAAAAAAAAAAAAGGAGGATGTGACATCACTGACTGAAATGGCTGCCTGAATGATAAACGCCATTCAGCTGCCAAATAAATATAAGCATAATCTTGGAGCAGGGGGAATTAAAGCAAGCATACCCAATAGATTTTAAGTTTGGCACCATCCCAATCTGATTCACATGGACTCCAGAAGGAAAACTGGTGGTCTGAGAGAAAGTCTTATCGAGCCTACAAAAATCAAAGCAGGAAGTAGGGGGGGGGGGGGGCGAGAAGATGGCTGCCAGAGCATGAAGAGTGCAGGGAGTATGAGCCCGACAGCCCCAGACAGGAGGAAGGTGATTGCAAGGAGCACAAAACATTTCGCCCGTGGCTCAGAGAGCTAAGATCTGACATTGCTGCAGTGAAAGAAGAATAACCAATAGAAACAGCTGCTGATTGCAAATTTAGGAAAATCGGGAACCACACAGTGGAGACTGACAGAGAAGACTATGGAGGAGCAGGCGGAGATTCCAGTTGAGCTACACTTCAGAAGCAAGTAAAGAAGACCGTGGAGGAGTTCTGCTTGCCCCATCTCAACGAGGACATAGGGGACCTAGAAGAGGTGCAATGGAGGGTAACAAAAATGATAAAGGAGATGAAATGATTCCCCTATTATGGAAGGCTATGCAGGCTGGGGCTCTTCAGCTTGGAAAAGACAGCTGAGAAGGGACAGGATAGAAGTTTATAAAGTCATGAGAGGGGTGGAATGCGTAATTAAAGGATGGTTATTTACCCTTTCAAATACTAAAACAAGGGAACATTCCCTGAAAACTAGCCACCAGCAAATTCAAAATGCTAATGGATTTTTTACTATCCCAATTTTCAATACATTTCAAAACAGTGTACAATAAAAATTAAATAATGAGATACAAATACAAAATCAAATAAAAGCAACATAAATGAAACAACATCTGCAAAACTAAAGTTAAAAAGAACTAATCCATAACTCAATCAATAGAATCAAGCCTTCACTAATTTTCTACATTTCATAAGCTTGCTCTCTGTCCGAAAGATCAATGGTAGAGAGTTCCACATAAGGGGAGCTTGGTATTGGAAGTTCTGTCTGGTGTCTTCTAACATAACCTCTTGCGGCAAAGGAATCCTTAATCAATCTTCCTGAGACCATCTCAAAACTCTCACTGGCTTGCATGGAAGCAGATTAGCCAGGTTTCTCTCCGACTAAGGCCTTATACACAAGGCAGAGTAATTCGAAAATGATCTTACAATGAGCTGGTAGCCAATGCAATTCTTGTAATAGTGGGGAGACATGGTCGGACTTAGAAGCATCAAATACAATTCTTGCTGCAGTATCCTGAAGGAACTGGGTTTTAAATTAGCCTCTGTAACACCTAGAGATAATGAGTGGCATTAACAGGAGCAAAAAATGTCCACTTCTGAATTAGGTCAAGATTTGGGAGGGAAAGATCCAGGCATTTCTTTAACAAACGTAATCAATGCCCTGGCTCATGTCGGAGAAGAACCTTTTATTGTCATTTGTAGTTCCGAGAGATATTCAACCTGGTCAGACGGCAATTCGGGAGGAGGGTTTCCTTTCTGAAAAGAAGCTGGAGGAGGACAAGGCTGCTCAAAGTATAATGGTTTGGGGAAAAAAGCATGAAAAATAAAAATCAAACCCCTGTGCAATCTCAGAGTCTATGTTGTTCTCTGATTTTTAACTGCAGAAATAAAATAACTGCTCCATTTATTGCCATCCCCCAGCCTATGAAGCGTTAACATTTATAAAACTAGATTGCGCGTTTGCTCGTTGTGCCAACCGAGTCTTCCCATTTTTCCTTGCCTCTAAGTGCTTTTGTTATCGGACTCTTGCACAGAAGACCAAACGCTGCCACCTAAGTCCATGGATATTCAGAGTCAGCTGCAAATATCCACGCATTCCCTCTTTTGCTTTTACCCACCACCTATGCTATTATCTGCCCTACCAACTTCCACAAAGGACCGAATCTACTCCAGAATCCACAGGAGCTGGACCAGGCCACCAACGCCTTATAATAGAGGGCAGGATGTGGGCGCCAGAGCCTTTCCACATTGCAATAAAAAGTGAAACGATGGATTGGTCAGAGAGGACATCCAGAACAGCCACATTACCAAAGAGAGGCGTTCGTAATAAGAAAAGAATCCAGGCAAGAACACGGACCGTGCCGAGCGCAATAAAAACGTGAACTCTCTCTTTTTCTGGACGCGGAACCACCCACCATGCGTCCATCAGCTGCCGCTCAGGCAGTGAAAAATTACCTCCCCGATACTCCCAACCTCTTAGGGATTCTTCTGCGGATTCACAATCAAATCTTTCCCTCGGCTGTGAAATTAAGATCACACCCCCCGTCCCAAGATTTTACAGTATTCATAAAGGAGACAACCCGGAGAATACATCAGGATAAAACTGGCGGCTAGGAGTATTGGGAGCGTAAGTATCGCACAAAGCATATTTCTCAGCAGCCATAGCTCCAAGCGAAATAACAAACGCCCCGCTCCCTCCCTCCCCAGAATCAGCACTATGTTTCTCCATATGAGAAGGAAAATTCTTCCCTATCAAAACAGCTGCGTCACAGTGCCTAGAAGAGAAGGAGGCTGCAAACCATGTCCCACCCTGTCCCTGCATAGTTTCTCATGTTCTTTCTTGTCCAAGTCAGTCTCCTGCAAGTAAACAATGTCAGCCTTAGATTTTCTAAGCACCTTTCAGAGGGTTTTTTCCCCCCTTTTTTTTTTTCTAAACTGTTTATTTTAAACCACACAGAACAAAATGTGAGCAATCCATCCCATCTCTTCTCATCGTTTCCTGCAGTACAATGAAGACCCGCACCCCAAAACACAGCAAATCACCCCCATTGTGTACGGATAGACTGTACCTCCCCCACACATCATTCTCGAGTTCTCTCCATTCCCAATAAGGCCCTCAGTCTCTTTTATAAATGGCCGCTTTATCTTTCAACTGGAACGTAAGCTTTTCCATCCACGCAGTTTCCGTAACCTTGCCTCTCCAACAGTGAAGAGAGGGAATCCGCTTCCACATCTGAGCCACCATCAAGCTCGCTGCGTGGAGGAGATGTCCCACCAATCTTCGATGACCTTGCATGCTGATCCTGTTCGGCCAACGGCCCAGTAGATATAACGCTGGCTCAGGCTCCAACGACTGAGAACATATGGTCGATCTGCAGTCTGTAACGCCCACCCAGAAATCCTGTAACTTCCGACACCCCCACCACATGTGAAAATAAGTTCCTTCTTTGCCGCATCCCCTCCAACACTCTGTCTCACGGTCACTAAATTCAGAAGAAAAAAAAAAGCAAGCGTGCAATCCAGTCTGCATACCAACTCGCCTTTTACAACAAATTGTAATTCTGCGAGAGTATTTCCAATCCCTGCCATCCCAGGCTTCGTTTAAATCTACATTCCACGGCTCCATCAGACAAGGAGAGGAACCAGAGCCCCCCCAGTTTGTTACTGAAATCAATTGAAGGGGCCTGGAAGTACAATATACCACCCCCTCCATGCCCGGCACACTCCTCCGAGATCAAATCAATCGATGCTGATGGAGTAATATCTCTTCGCAGGAGCGGAAAGAGGAATATCAAAGTCTCCCATCAGCTCCATAAAAGACTGTAACCGGTCATCCTCCACCAACTGACCCAAGTACCTCAATCCAGCCATCACCCAATGTTCCATGTCTGGGGAAAATGTGCATTGTGAAGCCTGGGGGTTTCATAACAAAGAGGTCATATAGGATCTGAGACCCTCTGGAATGGCTAGAGAGCACTGAACCACCCTCCAAGCCCTTAATCTTATGGTCCCTCAGTAATGCCTGTAGGCAAGGAGAGGAGGATGCTAAAACTCCTTCTCAACCTCTGTCCAGGCCTGAAGGGTCAGCTCCCATCCATTCCTGTAAGCATACTGAATGTGTTGGGTAATAGGGCATTTGTGGGATCTCCCACTGCTCTCTCGGAGATTGACACCCAACCTAGGGTGGGACAGTAATTCAGCTCGGGGTGTAATGGTGCCTCTTTCCCACGTGGGTAAGAGAACTGGAGCTGTTAATGAGAGTTCTGTCTTGATAAGGCTGCCTGGAGGGCTAAGCCCAAGATAACTTCTCCATCTACCGCGGCTGGTGTTTGGATATTCCCTGTTACCCTAGAAACAACACTGACTGCTTTGATTGCCCTGGAGAAACTTCTGTCTACTAGAATAAATAAACCTATGGCCTCTTTTGAACTTTTAAAATTTACAAGTTTGACCATTCATCTAAAATTCAAGAATAGTAAAAGAAAATTGATGTTCTGGAAGAGCAAATTACAATCTTACAAAAAAGAAAACAACCCATCCCCTTGCTTTGATTTGGGACAATGAAATATTATACTTTAAAATGAAAAGGAAGAACTTTTCAAGAAGATCTCATCTTAGTTTTATAAAATTTCCTTCTGTTTCTACAATAAATTACCTAGCCATGTGCTTTTTAGGTTGTCTCTTGAAATCTTAAGATTTCCCCCTGAGGAGCTTTGAGTTAGAAGGTCTACTATCGGCTGCAAAGTAGGACCGAGTAATTGTTTCTGTTCCCTCATTTGATTTTACTTCTACAACTGAGGGCATTGATTCCTTGACTTCCTCCAGACCCCAAGAGTTTCCATGTATTAGCGCTACATATCCTGACATTTATTTTTTTTTTTTTCAGAATTTGTGAGAAGTCCTTTCTGGGTCAAAGATTAGGTATTTTTCCAGATGTGACTAGAGTAACTCAAGCTAGATGGAAAGTATTTCTCCAGAAAAGACAGGGTGTTATTGCTTGGTGCTAGTTTTCAGCCAAGATTCCTTTGTAAATGTTATGTTAAGTTAGCTACAATAAGTTTATCTTTCAGGATCCTGAACATTTAGAAAAATGTCTTCTGGACAAGGAAGTGGTTCATTATGTTGAAAGTCATTCGTTTATAGCCAAGGAGATTTTTCCTCTAGTAATTTCTTCTGTGCTCCCCACTGAGGTGATCATTTTCTGCGTATAGACTACTTCTCTATACTGATTGTTACTTTTGAATTATATGATTGCAATTATTCTGTTTGGTTTATTTATTTATTTACCATTGCTTCTTGCTTTTTTGATTTTCTGTAAACTGAAAAAATTACAAATAGAAAAAGGGAACATTTTGTGCATTTATCACGAAGATTAAGGACTGAATGGGAATGTGGTGTAGTGGATAGGTAAATATATGAGGGATTTTCCCAGTTCCAAGACGCGATATATGCAAAAGAGTCAGATCTAAACTACAGAGATTGAGGGCTAGCTGGATTCTGTAGACCTTCCTATGGTTTCAGAACAGCGCAAAGAGTTTGGAGTCAGGAGCTTCAGAATTAGAGGTCATGGGGCAATTAAAGTTTTGAAAAATGATAAATCTTAAGGGTTAGATGGTCTTTCAGAGATTTGTTGATGGGGCCGCTGATGAATAAGTTTAACACATTGTTAGAAGATAGCGACATCATCATCTATTGTCTTAGCTGGCATTTCAGTTTTTCTCTAACAAGGTTAAAGATAAAATGGTGTGTGGATCCTATATCTAATGGATATTTTTCTTTTATCCATTTGTATTTTAATGGTACATTGTTAGGCCTTAATTTTATGTTTGATTGTAGTTATTTACAACCGTGTTATTTTATGAATTTTTCTTATTTTACTATTTATTAATTTTTAGGCCTTATTTTTTATGTTCATTTTTAGTTATTATTTTATGTATAAGAATGTTATGACTGCATTTGTGATTGTATTGATTGTTCTTATTTTTTTATTGTATTGTGAACCGTTATGATGGCTGTCTTAGTGACGGTATATAAAACCTAATAAATAAATACATACATTTCCCTGCTCAACATAGATAAACTTTAGCAAAATTACTAGCTACAAGGTTGTTTAAACTGACCCCAGAGTTAATAAAGCCAGATTGGTCTGGATGTACTAATAGGCAAACCTCCAACAAGAAAAGGCAGTTTTTAGCTTGATCTGCAAGCTAAAAATTAAGGTATTTCATCTGTATTCTGGCTATTGATACTGAAAAAGCCTTTGATAGAGTTCAATGGGATTTTCTCTTTTTACAGAAAATGGGCATTTGGTAGTAATTTTATATTGTACCAGAGGTATGTATTAAAATTAATGGAAGCTATTCAGACATTTTCCAGCTGAAGCAGGGAATGAGACATTACAAACCCTGCAGTAGGCGCGAGATAAGATGAATGTTTTATATATCTTACAGATTGAGGGGGCATTTAGATATACAAAGCAGCAGTTCCCCCAGAATGGGAAAAATGTCAGCTCATTCTTGGCGAAAGCCATAAGGAAGGCGATGCAAAGCAGAATAGCTTAAGGCACTTGGAATAGTACTTATAGTTCTTATGTTCTTATGTACTGGAGAGGAATTCCAGAAGTGGAGAATATCTTTTTCGTATCATTTCTTGGAGCTTTATATAAACTCCGTTCAGAAGAGAAGGAAATAGGTGCTTTCCTTGCTAGACTGTCTCCAGGGAATCTCGGACGATGCAATATAAGATCCATATGCCCATCTGATACAGAAATCCATTAAGATTCTATCCAAGGGAAAGAGCCCTGGCCCAGATGGGTATCTGTTGAATGGATGGCTCCATGTACGTTGTAGGCAAAGCTTGTACCTATATTATGAGACCGTCAAGTATTTACAAGTATGTCTTGCACAGGCCTGTAATATGACAGATGTGATGACAGTTTTAATTCACAAGAAAGGAAAGGGTGATGGAAATTGTCCTATTTCATTAACAAATGCAGAGTCTGGAGAACTTTTTGCCAGACATTGTCAGTGCATTAAGATATCAACAAGACCTATAATCATTTAGAATTTTTGTTTTTAAAGAAATTGTATTTCTTGTAAAGTTTACAGACTGGATTGGGGCTCTTGTGCTAGAATTTTGGCAAATGACCTCTGTATTCTTGTATTAAGTGGTACCAGGCAGAGGTGTACCATCTCTTCTTTTGTTGGATATCACTATAAAGCCAGTAGCACAAATGGTTAGATTCCTTTGGTATCAGGAGTTTTTGATGAGAGACAGGCAGCCAAACAAAATCTTGCTTTATAACGGATGATATGCTGCTCTCTCTTTCAGATCTTGAGAGTTCAGCATCTTTCTTACTGACTGTTCTGGCTGGCTTCTGGATATAAGATCAACTACTCAAAGGTGGAGATATTTCCAACTGGGCCTAGGTCCCAGATCCCTCAATATTCAGATTCAAGATCTCACCTATTGGCTTCCAATACCTGGCATTTCACCTCCAATTCTGTAACGGAAAGGTACAGTATTGGAGATGAAACTCTAAGCACAAAGGAAGAGTGGATTCTGGGGGTGATTGGCCACCTTAAGATCATTAGATACAAACAGGTGGATAAAGCTTGGCTGCATAGGGAGAGGACTGGTCAGCAGGAAAAGGGAGGTGATATTGCCCCTGTTTAGGTCACTGTGTACAGTTCTGGAGACCACACCTTCAAAAGGATATAAACAGGATGGAGTCGGTCCTGAGGGGGCTACTGAAATGGTCAGTGGTTTTCGTTCTAAAGAATATGGGGATAGACTTCAAGGTCTAAACATGTGCACTCTGGAGGAAAGATGAGAGAGAAAGGAAATAGAATAGAGATAATCTAATACCTCAAAAGATTTCCATGCACAGGAGCTGAGCCTCTTTCAATGGAAAGGAGGCTCTAGGGGTCAAGGGATGGAGGCTGAAAGGGGTAGACTCAGGAATAATCTTAGGAAATATTTCTGTACAGGGAGGGTGGTGGATGTAGAGAACAACCTCCCAGTGGAGGTGGTGGAGACAAAAACTGTATCTGAATTCAAGAAAGCATTGGAGAAATACAGGGGATCTCCAAGGGTGTGATGAGAATTACAATGCTAAATTAATTGGATGGACAGGCAGACTGGATGGGCCATGCAGGCTTTTTCCGCTATCATGTTTCTATGTTCTATATTAGGAGTCTTTTTCAGTCCAACTATGCAAAAAAATAAATATAAAAAAAAAATAAAAACTTCAGCAACTAGAGGGATCTACATACCTCGAGCTAAGATAGATAAACCTACTCCAAATAAAATGTTTTCTGCATATGCTAGGTAGCATTATGAAAACAGTACTCCATGTCCACCCTGAATAGACAGCTGTCTAGTTTTATACTGTTACACTCGGCGGCTCGCAGGACAATCCCGCGAGCCGCCTCACTCACCCCAGGGCTCTCCTCTTTGAGGCGGGGACACCATGCCCCCCCCCAGGGCACGCGTGTAAAGCAGACCCACTGGTGGGAAGGCTCTCACAGCGCATTCCAATGACCCTGCCGGCCCTGTACTACCTAGTGCACACGACTCCCGAGGATTGACTCTTACTTCCCGTCTGTGATCTTGATTCCTGGTTTGCCTCGTCCGAGGGCCAAACCCAGGAGTCTGGACTGATCCGGGTACGTACAGGGGAACTGCCTGCCGCCTGGAACTGACCACGCTCGTCTGCTGCCTTCCCCGACCTTGGCCTGCTCACAGCTCCTCCGGTCTGCTGCCTGTCCTGACCCCGCTGTGACCTCAGACTCTCGTTTTACTGGTCTGCCCTGCTGGCAACCAGAACCTAAGGGCTTAAAGCTGCGAGGGAGGCGGCTGGTGTAGGTGAAGCTCCAGTCTGTCCCACCCCAGGGCATGTTTGCCTGCTGTCAGCGTGGACCTCGCAGGTTTGCCTCCAAGGCAGCAGCAACAAAGGCTCATCCCCCTCCACCACCCATCACACGTGTGTCATATTAGGAAACGCTGGACAGAACACGGGTTTCTTCTGTATTTATTTATAGGGCACAGGTTTATTTACAGAAAAGTTAGTCCAACAGTCCATTACTCACTGTGGATTGTTTGTCCAGGTCTCTTCATGCCAGCTTGCTTCACCAGCGTTGCAGGTCAGAGTCTAACTCCCCCACGTGGCCCTCAGCCATGTAGCTGCCTGATCACTGGGCCTCCCCCCAGCAACCGCTTCTGAAGTCCTCCAAGGACCGGTCTGGATTAAATTGGGGCTGCCTCGTTGGCATAGCACCAGCCATCAAGCAGAGCCTGGCTCAAGGCCCACCAGATAACACCGGGGTAGTATGGCTCCTAGAAGGAGCTTAAGAACGCGGAGCCATGCCCCTACATTTGGACTATCTAGTTTGAAAATCAATTTTTGGGCGGCATGCTTCGCTTGTCTGAGGGACTGGTACAGGAGGGAACCTGTGAGTCTTGGGTGTTGCTGCAGAGAGCTTAGAGCTCCCTGTATCCTTGATGTGTCCCCAAAGAGCAGATTGGGGGCATAGGACTATGAGAGTTTCCCAGCCAGTTTGCCTTGAGACCCAGTCAGGTGTACTACTGGCTGACGCTCACATCCAGGTCAGCATTTGGGCTCTACTCTCAGCACCTCACAGAGCGGTGGCTATTAAATATGCAGAAACTCCTTTCAGAGCCCACGCATACTTCTCCTTCCTAGCTACAGCATGAGCCATGGACAGCATGAAGGGCATGGAGAGCTAGGCTGTTTCATGGAGAGCACACACAGCACCTCCTTTGGGTCCTTCCAGGCTCAGGCTGAGGGAGACTGGGAGAAAGTGTGCTGTGAACACCTCATGCAACTCACTCTGTGCTGCGAGGAGGCCTGGCAGCCAGGGCAGCGAGCCAAGCCAGCTGCCTGCATTCTCCTGCATAGAGAAGGAGCTGGAGAGAGCTCTGATGGGATGGGTTAGAGAGACGAGGCCATGTGGTGGGCAGAAGAGCAGAGGGAAAGTAAATGACAGCTGAGAACGGAGCGGCTCTGCTCTTACACAGAGGGGCCAAATTGTAGCTGAACCTCACAAGGAATTATCACTAAAAAAACACGCTGAAGCTATCAAAGATGGGAATTGATGAATCGTCTTTTACCTACAGCCCGTTCCCACTACAGCTTCATTGTGAAAAAGATGCCCCTGAACTCTCTGCCTGGAATAGGCAAGTTTTTGAAATTGCCATTATCAAGGTCACATAGGATTCTAGTTCTCCTTTCAAAGCAAATGATATGATTTGTGATAATTCCTGAAAGAAATACAGAGTTTAATAACCTCTCTCCTGTGGACTTTTCAACCAAACTCTTATATGTGGGTTTTTGGAGTTTGGATCTGCTTTAGATCCCTACCAGGATCTATCCATGTGATTTGGCATTTGGCACAGTGTATAAATAAGACAGGCAAGGTCTACTTGATATTTAGAGTGAATGAAGAAGATTATTATTATTTTTTTTTTTTATAATTTTACTCATTTTTTCATTTGATGCGAGATCATTTATTTTTGTCTGTTTTCTCTAAATAAAGTTTGAAAATAAAAAAAAAAACAAAACAAAAACAGTTTTGACCTTTCATAGTGACATCATGCGCCAGAAGCTTCCACCCCCAAAGGGCATACAACTGCCCCTCTTCTTCCACGTGCCCTCTCCGGCCTTCATACCTGTGCGAACCACCACGGCACGGACGGTCTCGCCACTGTAGTACCGTGTCTGGATGACGGCGGTGCCGCAGAAGAGGGTGTGACGGCGGTGCTCCTCTGGGCTGTATGTCTCCTCCTGTGCTTCCCCATTGCCAACCGGCGTGGGGCAGTGAAGGCTCGTCTTCGTGACCGGCACGCTTTCACCTGCGTGGGGGGGGGGGAGTCATACAGGTTACGCTCACAGTAACACGTCACATGCATGCACGGTTCCTTGCTGGTCACACCCAGCTGTGCACAAGGTGCATGACATGAGCTGCACAATACTGCGCCCGCAAATACACACACGGGCAGATTTATCAAAGTCTGCCGCAGTGCAAAACATGCGTCGGACATATCAGCGAAAACCTCTGTATTTTCAATAGGAAAAAAGCCAGAGCAAAACTGAAGTTTGGCACAGGAACAAATGGTGATAAACCTGCTACAAAAAGATAGGCCTGGGGGATCTCGGGAGCTCATCTAGAATCACTGAACAGGGTTGGAAATGAATGCAGCGGTCATCTAGAATCATAAAATTGGAAGAGGGGGGTTATAAGGACTTATCTAGCCCCATCTCTACCTAAACCAGCTCCCATGTGCTTCTCATCTGTCCTTAAAAACCCAGAACTCATTCAAACGCTAAAAGAAATGTTTCAAAACGACCACCGGCCCGTGATGTTGCAGGGCACTCGCACTGGCTAGCCAGTTCTCAAAAGGCAGATTACCTGGACTGCGGACACGCTGCCCCTGCCATTTCTGTGCGTGGCCACTTAGGGGTGCAACAGCGTGCGTACGTGTGGTCAATCCAAAAAAGCACGCAGGCCGCTTCCCTGCCCCCCCCCCCCCCCCCCGGGGAATGCCACTGTCTAATTCAGCTAAAAAAGTAGAAACGCTGTGAAAGCTCGCACAGAGCGGCTCCAAAGGACGGCTTTCGGCCAGGGCAAGCTCCCCAGTTAGCGGTGGAGTGTACAGACTGCTCAGTTTATTCGTTTGGGTGTTTTGTTATTGCTTGAATTTCTTTTATGATTTACTTGCATTTATAAATCACTTGGCTGTTTGGGAAGGCGGGCTAGGAGTGTAAAAAGCAGAATGAAAATAGAGGCTTTTGAAAATTATGCCCTTTATAAAACCTGCCCTGCCCTTAAAGACACACAGCATTAATAAATGATGGCAGGCAGCCATGGAGCAGTGACCGCTGGTGAGATATCGCTCCTTATCCAGGACAGCTTTGGTTGGCTTCCTCCTTCACACCTCACCCTCCTGGCACAAAAGCACCCGGGATCCCCTCTTTAGTTCCCAGCCTGCCTCTTTCCCTTCCCGTGTCTCACCGCAAAGCTCGGGAATGATCTGTGTCCGCCTTTTCTCCAAAACTACAAAAAGCCAGGTCATGTAGGCCTCTTACCAGATAAGAGGTCCCTGGTACAGGTGCATGCACCTGCACAAGCACTTTGATGAAATGACTGCACCGCCATAGTTCCAACCTTCCCCCCGCCCCTCACCTGTCAGCATGCTCTCGTTCACAATGCAAGTGCCGCTGATTAACACTGCGTCGCAGGGGAGCAGCATCCCATTGGCCGGCACAACGATGACATCACCAGGTACCAGGTCCGTGGAGAAGGTTTCTTCTGTCTCTGCGGAAAGGATGCAGCCTTTAGACGGAGGGGGGGGGGGGGGGGGGGGGGGGGGGGGGAGAATCACCTTTCCCCACCTCGCACTGTGCAAGAGCGACTGGGTGTCCCAAAGGTGGACGGATTCGGGAGACAGGCTCCCCTGCCTGCGTGCCCCACCCTGGAGCGAGTCGCTCATTTCCCTGGGCCTCGGTTCTGGAATCCAGATACAGATGTTTGCTGCCATTCACCCTAGAGGTGGCTGCACGTATACCGAAATGTGGGTGCTAGGTGGTTTATATGAATCCTAGGCACTGTTCATTTTGCATCTCATGACTCACCAAATTACCACATGGAGGCACCAGTCAGATGCTGCAATAGTCAGTGAGCAACTGAATTTCCAGAGCTTAATCTCAGCGCACTGCCTGCTAACCACATCGCCATGCACATAGTTAAGGCCTGGTTTGCCCTCCCGGAGGAGACTGCACCTGGTGTCCCTTCCCGGTCTTGCCGATAGTCTCCAGCTCACCGTGGTCTCCCCTGCACACCGTCACCCGCATCACGTTGTGAGCTGCCACCATGTCATGCAAAACCACGAATTGCTGCAAGGGGGGGAAAGAGGAAGAGCAGAGCTTATCCAGGGGGGCAGGAGGACTGCAACCCCAGCCAGCTCTCATCAAGAGGTCCCCGCCGATGAGGCCTCTTCCCCAACTCCTCATCTGGTTCCCATCGGGGATCTTCCCCCTGCAAGGCCTCTCTTCTGCCCCCTCCCACTCGCCCTCCCCCAGTGAGACCACTCCTGACTCTTCCCATGCCAGCTCTAGATACCCCCTCTGACTGAGAGAGCACAATGCAGCCCCATCCAGACAGTGGGTGGTAGTGTCCAGCTGCCTTCCCTCTCCCCTGTTTCCCCTGCCAGTGGTTAGGAGCGTGAACCTTTTTCTTTACCTTCCGGACAGTGTAGAGGGAGGCGGAGATGGAAAGCACAGACATAAAGAGGATGGCAGAGGCATAGTAGTAATAATCGTCGCAGGACCACAGGATAACACTGAAGACTTGGAAAACGTAGAATGGATTCAGCACCTGCGAAAGAAGCAGATGCTAGAGAGAGATGCCACAACCATACAGATATTCCACCAGGATGTGACATCTGTGGGCACTTTGAACAGAGATTAAGAGGCACCAGGAGGCTAGTGTGTCTTCGTGCATGACAGAACGACTTCTCGTACGCGTTTGTTTCAGAGAGCTGCTCATCTCGCCAAAGGCATGTCCGGTGCCATTTTTATATAATAGCACCGCACCACATGCAACCACACCCCTGCACCGTGTAATCCTGCGCTGCTGCACCACATGCAACGTTCTTGACCAAATAGCTAACCCTGTGTTAACAATGCTGCAAACCAGGGTCCCACGGTCTTGTGAATCTGGCCACCCAGCCACTATAGTCTCACCTCCTTGATCAACAGTTTCAGGACTGAAGGCACTTTTACTTCGATCTGATTGGCCCCATAGAACAGCTTCCTGAGACAGGGAGAGACACATGGTTAGAGCCAGCACCGTTCAGACACACCCCATCAGAAGCGGCACAGCACAGGAGACTGGGAGAGGATCTGGCGCTGCTCACCACAAGGGAGTTCGGTTTCCTATCAGGGCCATGCTATCGGGCCCCATGAGAACAGCTGAGCGATGGCTTAGTGCATGCAAGAACAGAGACAGCTCCACAGGAGACAATCACAGACGTCAGAGGAAGGAGTCCAGGCATTGGAAGGGGGAAGACAAGAGAGAAATCCTACGCTCACCGATACTCCTGCGCAGTTCGGCTGAGCCCTGCACCATGGCGGTGATGAATGGCAGAGCAGGGCACACCTTCCTCCAGTGCAGCCAGCCGGCGGAAGCACTGTGTGCCTGGGTCCCACAGGTACTTCACGTTGTGGTAGATGAAGTATCGAATCTGAAAGGGAAAAAACAGAAAGGCCGAGCAGGGGATTTTTACAGGGCAAGTACCTGCATTCTACAAGTAGGCATGTCCCGTTAATTCATACATCCTCTCCCCCCTTCCCTCCTCACTTTTCTCTGCATTGGGACACAGGATGTCGGGAGAAGGCCCTGCTCACACTCCCAGTTCTGCATCTGCGGGACAGGAGCAGCCCTGGACTCTCCATGCTCGGGAAAGCCCAAAGGGTCAGAGCCCGGCGTGTTCAGAGTGCGGACTCTCACCCGGAACCAGCTGTGAAACTCATCCTGCAAACAAAAAAAAACAAAAACAAAACAAGAATTGCTGGCAAGCAGGTAGAGGGCTCAGAATCCACAAGGCAGATGCATCCCACGCTACGACACCAGGTATTCCGCAACGCACTTATTTTAACAAAATTTTAGATTCTGCTTTTCCCCCAGGAGACCAAAGCAAATTACAGCAATGGAAAATGCCCTCAATACGATACCCTCTCCTACATTAAAACAAATACTAAATTTAAAAAACATTAAATAGAAAATAAAGCTATAAAATAGCCTCATCTAGATACATTAGCCCAAAACTCATGACATACGCCCAGCTAACAACTCACAATCACACCACTGACCACACCCAGCCTGCAGCCACAGGTTCCAAGGATATCGAACCTGAAGACAGGTCAACTTGAAAAGCCAACATTTTACACCACAGCTTTTCAAAAAGACAGAAATCCTGGTTCTTCCTGGATCTCGCGCCGTACAGTATTCCACAGTGTGGAAGCAATCCCACAAAATTCCTTGTTTCTAGTCTCCACTAAATTTTTCTTCGCTGGGACCTGGGTACACATCCCTCTCAACTTCTCCCCTTCCTGCTTCTGTCCATACCTCCCTCCAGCCTTCTTCCTCTCTCACTACCTCCCCCATTACCCCCCCCAGCCCTCTGACCCTACCTCGCTCCCCCCTGCACTCCTAAGACACCCCCCCTCCCCCATTTCCTGGCCTCACCGTGGCACGCAGGAGCAGGATCCAGGAGTCTCGAAGTGGTACCTCAGAGCAGGTCCACTTCACGCTCCATTCTGGGAACCAGTAGAGGAAGAGGAGGAGGAAGCCAAAGGAACAGAGGGTGCCCAGCGAGACCAGCACCAGCTTCCAGCGACACAGCTGGTAGCCAGACACCTCCTGCAACCAGAAAGGAAG
Source organism: Rhinatrema bivittatum (assembly GCF_901001135.1). Lineage (NCBI taxonomy): Eukaryota > Metazoa > Chordata > Amphibia > Gymnophiona > Rhinatrematidae > Rhinatrema > Rhinatrema bivittatum. Next base: position 22,438,665 of record NC_042630.1, read on the forward strand.
GATGTCACAACCTTAAGACAGTGAAGGGAGACCGTCCTGGTCAGGGTCTTCCTTTCCAGCTCGCAACATGGAAAAGGCCTAGGGCCCACAGCAGAGGAGCAGATCTGCATCAGTACCTCTTATTCCAACAAGTGGCCTCAAGGGCGCTCTTTTAACCTGGGTCCTGAAGTAAAGGCAAGAACCGAATCCAAACTTGGGTACAAGACCTTCCTTACAGAAATAGGATGGTTTTTGCATAGGAGATAAGAGAGCAGACAATCGGTTGATGCCAGAACCATCAGGGTGCATATGAGTGGCCATGATCTGCAGCACCCCTCTCCCTCAGTCAAGGCCTGGGCAGTTCATCCCCCAGCACTCACTAGTTCCTCCTCCTCTCCCCCGTCGCTGCGGATGTATTTCTTAGCCGGTCTCTCCATGTCTCCTTCCTGTGAGCCACTCTGCTACCCCACCGCCACAAGCCTGCAAGAGACAAGGAACAAGAGGGTCTCTGGATAGAAGCAGCAGGCCAGTCCTGCCAGCGGAGCATGCTGGGGGGTGGAGGGTGTCTATGGACATCACCTGGGTGCAAACGTTTAGGCAGCCCTGGTCAAACTGTGCCTTTCAATGACTGTGTGTGAACAGAAGCTGACACCGCCTTAAATACTTAGAAATGAAAAACCACTGCTAGCAGAAACCAAAACACTGTAACATCACCGATATACCTGCACAGTGAGACCAGCACTCAAAACGGCAGGAAATATTATAGAGAGACCCTTCATGTGCAAAAACATAGCATTGCTTCAAAGCGTGATCATAAGGGCCGCATCAATCACAATTCTCGCTAAAACAGTTTTCCCCTCAGGAACTTGCTCAACAGAACCTCCCTAAAAGCAGAAATATCCTCAAAATACTGGACAGTGTCAGGAATTTAGAATGAGATTAAATATCCCAAGATAAGTCAGGACTATAAAGTTGAGCTTTAAAACTGTTTGTATTGAAACTCAGCACATGGGTTCTAAATGTGTAGACATTTTTTGTAAACTCTCGATGCAGCAAGCTAATGGTTTGCTACTACACTGGAAACGAAAAAAAATGTACACAAACCAGAAATGCGTGCAAAGAGAAAAGACAGCACACAGGAAAACAGGATAAAATGATTTTGTGAACAAAAATGCTTTCACAGAACTATTTTTGTGCATAAATCAAATTTTATGAAAGAAAACATGGATTTGTGCATATAAGTCTATTTTTTTGGGCATGAATACATCTGTTCAGTGCAGAGAGCATTTTTTTGTGCAGCTTCAGGCCACAGGCTAACATTAGCCCTGGAAACTTTACTCCAGCTTGGACTAGGCAGTGTATATATATATATATATATATATATATATATATATATATATATATATATATATATATATATATATATATATATATATATATATTTGTTTTTTTTAATGCTGGAAACTTAAGGACAGACATCACACACCTCTCTGCATTGGGGGCAATAGCTAATTTTATTTAAAAGGATCTATTACCCGCGCCTTCCAATGTTTGCTGTGGGTTACAAATACAATCATAACGAAAACAATAAGAGTAAAACATATTTATAAATAAACATATATAATAAAACATGAGAGAGAGTCTGGCCTGGGAATTAAAGCCTGACCGAGAAGAGGAAGAGGGCAGAACGAATGTAAAGTGAAGGGGTTCAAAGGTTATGGTTCGCATAGGTCTTTAAATGCTTGCTTGAATAGACGGCGCTCTAGAGCTGTCTTGAATTCCTTGTTATTAGATAATGATCTCAAGCACAGAGGAATGGAATTCCGTATAATTGGACCTGCAATGGAAAAGGCCCGTTCACGAGTCACTGCAAGCCTGGTAGCCCTGGGAGAGGAAACTGGTAAGAGAAATTGATTTTTGGATCTGAGATTACGTGAGAAAACATAGAAATGTAAAATAGCTGATAGTAAAAGCCCATGACTATTATGTATAAAACTATGAAAGGCGGATACAATTTTATATTGAATTCTCCAATGTATAGGTAACCAATGTAAAGTAAATAGAACCGGAGAGATATGCTCATGTAATTTTTTTTTGTTGGTTATTAGGTGCATGGCTGCATTTTGTACCAGTTGAAGGGGTCTGATGAACAATTGGGGTAATGCCATCATTAGCATGGAATTTTCACGCGAGGGTGTTAAACATACATTGCCATGCACCAAACGCCTTGCTGCATCAGCAGTAACGTTTGCACAACCAAAGTTAAACTGCATAGACCTCTCAGATTATGATTGCTCTGCGTCTTAACAACTGTGGCCTCCTCTAAGAAGCAGCTGTCTGAGCATTTAAAAATGCATGTAATTCACTTTTCTAAAGCAAGGAAGGACTATATAAAAAAAATTATTCTACCACCGCTTTCTGCTAGCAATTTCAATTGCCAGAAGCATTGTTAAGAAATGGAAGTTACATGGAACTGTTAAAGGAAAAGTAAGTTTGCTTACCGTAAACGGTGTTTTCCGTAGATAGCAGGATGAATTAGCTATGCTGTCTGTCTGGGATGTCTCTCCATGCGGCTAGGCAGAGCTTGACAAAGCTGACAGAGCTTTGCTCTGTGACCGGTTGCACATCCTTTCCCGCGCAGCACCATCTTTTCCTAAGTCTATTCCAAAGCAGGTCCGCGAAGCTTGAAGTAGAGACTATCCGGGGAAGCAGGCGGGTCAGTATGGCTAATTCATCCTGCTATCTACAGACAACACCGTTTACGACAAGCAAACTTGCTTTTTTCCCCCACAGATAAACAGGCTGAATTAGCCATACTGTCTGGGAGTTCCCAGATGAAGGTTGTGAACGCAGAATGAAGGGTCCCTGAGGGAACATGGACTCAGTTCACAAGGCAGAGTTTGACGGGCTGCGCTCAACCTGGTCCACACCAGCAGCAGGCTCTTTATGTGGTCCCTGACTGGAGTATGGATCTGCCCATCACTGCATCCACAGCAAGTGAAAGTATAGAGCGAAGACTACGTAGCTGCCTTGCATATAGCCATTATTGAAACCTCACGCAGGTAAGCCACTGACGCTGCCATTGCTCTCACTTGATGAGCCTTTGGCAAATTGGTGAGGGTCTCTGATCTTTTAAGATAACAGAACTGAATGCACTGCGAAATCCAAGTCAAGAGAGTCCTCTTGGAGACCAGCAGACCCAAAGCATTTGGGTTGAAAGGAAAAAAAAAAAACAAAAAACAGTTGTGAGACTCTAGATGCGGAGTGCATCCTACGCTTATAATAGGCCAAGGCTTGTTCTTGTGCGGTTTCGGAAAGAAAGTTGGTAGGGTAATGGCTTGATTGATGTGAAATGCTGAAACTACCTTGGATAGGAATGAGGGGTGTGTCCATAAAGTCACCTTGTCATGGTGAAATTCAAGATAAGGTGAGTCGTGGACCAGAGCCTGCAGCTCGCTGACTCTTCTGGCAGAGGTCAGAGCAACTAAAAATAAAACCTTCCATGACAGATTTCATTTGAGCAGTCTCTAGAGGCTCGAAAGGAGGAAGTGTCAGTTGTTCCAGAACTAGGTTGAGATCCCACAGAACAGGTGGTTTGTGAACTGGAGGGTGCAGTTATAGAATGCCCTTCATAAACCGGGAAACCAGAGGGTGGTTGGACACCGGTAAGCCATTGCAGAGATGATGGCAGGCTGCAATGGCTCTGACGTTGACCCTCATCGAAGCTGTCACCAGTCCCGCTTGTTAGACGGAACGGAAATACTGTAAAAGGAGTTCCGGCGAGCAGGAGAAGGGGTCTACACCCTTGTCACACCAAGCCGAGTATCTGAGTCTCTTGCCTTGATAGTTCCATCTAGTAGAAGACTTTCTGGATGACACCGGCATTTCTTGCATCTCCAAAGGCAAGTGCAGGTGGCTTAATACCATCCTTTCAACCTCCTCGCTGTGAGCTGCAGCGAGGAATGCATGGGATGAAGCAAGGTGCCCCTGTCCTGCAACAGTAGATCTGCACTGTGGCCAAGGGGGAATGGGTGGCTCAATGGAGAGATGCACAAGATAGGCGTACCACGGTTGTCTTGGCCAAGTCGGAGCTATCAGGATGAGGTTGGCCACATCCCCAATACACGTCTGTAAAGTTCGATATGAGCGGGATCGGGGGGTAAGCATAGAGTCCTCCTGTCCACGATAGGAGAAATGCGTCTTGTGCAAGTCGTTTCTGGCTGGCTTAGACCAAGCAGAATGTCTGCACCTTCCTGTTGCGTTCCGTCACGAAAGGGTCTACTTGCGGAACGCCCCAAGCTTGGAAGAGAACCTCCACCATGTCCTGGCAATGTTCCCACTTGTGTGGATGGAAGATTCAGCTTAAATTTGTCTGCTCTGGAGTTCTCCACCCCAGGTAGGTAGGATGCCTGAAGAATGATGGAGAGCTCCTTGGCCCATTCTAGGATGTGCACCACTTCCCTGCATAGCATCCAGGAACCGGACCCGCCTTCCTTTTTTATGCAGAACATCGCAACCTGATTGTCTGCGTGGCCCATGACATTTCTCCCTCGTAGGAAGGCCTTTAACGTACATATGGCATTCCCTATCACTCAGAGCTCTAGGAGGTTTATCTATTGGAGACTTTCCCAGCGAGACCAGAGCCCTTGTATTTGTAAGTGTTCTAAATGGGCTCCCCACCCAATGCCTGAGGCGACCATGGTGAGGATTAACTGATGAGTCGGGGGGCAAAGCGGAGACCCGACAGAGAGCTGCAGGGCATAACCACCAGTTGAGGTTTGCTCTCATGCTACGGGTTACATTTACTGATCGGGATAGCAGATTTGAGATCTGTGTCCATTGTGCCTTGAGCCCCCATTGCAGGCACCGTATGTGCGAATGAGTATGTGGCACCACATAGGTGGCTGCCACCATATGACCCAACAGGGTCAAGATTGGGCGGGCAGAAGTGTGAGCAGAGTCTCTGAGCTGTATGGCCAGGGTGCACAGTGTGTGTGTCCTGTTCGCCGGAAGGAACGCTCTGCCCTGAGCCATACTTATGCAGGCCCTAATGAACTGCAGGTTTTGCATTGGTTGGAGACTGGATTTTTCATAATTGATGATCAAGCCAAGACCCTCCAGACACTGGATTGTAGTCTATAGACTGTTCTGAAGGATGGTCAGTCGAAGTGCCACTAGCAACCAGTCGTCAAGGTATGGGAACAACTGGATTCCTTGTTTCCTGAGATGGGCCACTGCTACTGCTAAGCATTTGGTGAAGACTTTCGGGGCAGACGAGAGACCAGAGGGGAGCACCTTGTACTGGAAGTGGTGTTTGTTGACATGAAAACACAGGTAACGCCAGGAGGAACAGTGCATAGGATTGTGAGTACGCATACTTGAGGTCCAGCAAACACATCCAATCGCTGGGTTGTAGAAAAGGAAGGATGGACTTGAGAGATGTCATCTTGAATTTCTCCTTCTTCAGGAACTTGTTGAGAATTCATAAGTCCAGGATTGGGCTAAGTCCTCCCAATTATTTGGGGATGAGGAAGTATTGGGAGCAGAACCCCTGGACCAGCTGAGCGCCGGAGACCCACTGGATCGAACGCTGTTGTCAAAGTTTGGAGACCTCTTCCTGAAGCCAGTGACAATTCCCTGACCTGGACCAATGTGGGCTCACTCGGTGGGGAAGATGCAGTGTGTTCTTGAAATTCAGAGAATAACCCTCTCTGACAACATTGAGTAACCAACGGTCAGAACTGATTGCTTCCCAAGAGCGGTAGAAACGGGAAATCCTCCCTCCTACGTATAGCAGCAAAGGTGGCCCAGATGCTTGGTCACGGATTGCTCCTTGGGGGGACACCAACACCACCACCACTATGTTTTGTTCCTTTAATTAGGCGTTCTTGCAGCGCGTTGACACTGGGCCCGAAGGGACATGCGGCCGAGGTCCTGGCATGCCGCCTGGTTGTGGTCCGGTCTGAGGCACAAACAACAACAATAGTTGTGCCCGTTCTGTGACCATTATTTTGCTGCACTGGTAGAATCTGAAGTCAGGTGGTCTCGGAGGCAGGTTTCCTTCTTTTTTTTTTTTTTTTTTTAAACTGTGCTCTGAGGGAAGAGAGAAAGGCTCTGTGTGCAGCCTGCAGCGCGGAAAGAACAGACTGAGGAGAAGATGGCGCCGCATGGGAAAGGGCGCGCAGCCGCACACACAGCGCAAAGCTCTGTCAAGCTCCACCTAGCGATGTCCCTCCACCCGGACAGCATGGCTAATTCAGTCTGCTTATCTGTGGGGGGAAAAAGGCAAGATCTGGAAGACCAAGAAAAATCTGACAAAGCTGCCTGAAAATTGTGCAAAACAGAATGCCCAGATAACGGCAAATGACCTGCTAAAAAGTTAACACTGGAGTATTTGTCTATATTACAGCACTGCTTACACAATGATCATGAAGATCACAGAAAGAAACCGTTTCTGTAATCTCCTCACAAATCTCAGCATCTAAAGTGTGCAAAACAAACCCTTGACAAGCCTGAAACCTTTCAGCAGTGCTTTGAACTTGAAAAGTAACTTACTGTTTGGCCACAACCACACAAGATCCTGCAGCTTCCATTTCTTAACAATTTATTTCATTTCATTGTATTTCTGAATTGCTTTCCAAATAAAATTGCCCAAAACAATGTCCAAGCATAACATACATAATTCCATAAAAATAAAAACAAATGTACAACAACAAATACACAACAATATTCTGACAGTTGAACTAGCAGCTAGCCAGAAGCATTTAGAGATATTTGTACAGCCTCTCTGTTTATAAAAGAGTGAATTATCTTCACTTTCAAATGCTCAAAAGAGCTGAAGGCCTAACAAACTAAAATCAACCTTTCCAGCCTGGACTTTTCTTTTAAAAAGTAGTAACGAATCAACTGGAAGGGTGGCCAAACTTTTACACATTGCATATTCTCTGTTATTTTCAAACTGTTGAAATTGGAAACTTAAAATTTAAAACTGTAGAAAGATGTCAGATTTAACTTTGTGGCAATTAAGTGGAGACGCTGAGCGGTATACTGAGAGGTGGCGAACCAAACGAGGATGGTAGAGCGCTAGGGTTCTCGGATCCTTGTGAAAGGTGAGCGAATGAAAATCAATCAATAAATGAAGAAACATTTTTTGAAAGCATTTCCACCTTTTATTTGCAAAGTACTGGAAAGATTTCGGTCCCCTGTCGGGAGGGACAGAAGCCCAGAAGAATCAACTAGTGATTGCGTGTCCCGGCAGGTTACTGCGTAGTTGGATCCAGACGCGCACGGAGGAAATGCAGACCGTGATTCAGGGGACCGAAATCTTTCCAGTACTTTGCAAATAAAAGGTGGAAATGCTTTCAAAATTGTTTTCTCTTCAATTATTGATTCACACACCTTTCACAAAGATCCAAGAACCCTAGCGCTATACCATCTTCATTATGTTTAAACTTTGTACCATCTAGAGGTTGCGTCAGCTTCTGTTCACTTAGAGATTCACTGAAACATACAGTTTAACCAGAGGTACCTAAACTCTTGCACACATCGCCCAAAAAGTCATTTTCAAACAGGTACTGGGGTACTTTTGGCATGGTGGTTCAGGATGTGGTAGCTGGTGTATGAAGAGCTTTGGAGATGGGGAGAGATGTTTATAGCTAGGGGTACAAGGGTGCTTCCTTGCGGAGAAGATGACCTCATGGAGGTTGGGGAGCAGGTGAGGATGCTCAGAGAGCATTGAAGTAGCTAGACAAGGGATGGGGAAGACATCCATCTTTGCTCCCTGGTGAGCTGTTGGGTTCTCAGAAGCATCACCCCACAGCCTGAGGAGCAGCGGCCTCCTCAGCAGCACTCCCGCCCCTCTCCTTCCCCTCAAAACCCACACGGGGGTGATGCTGACTCACGGCAGCTTCTGTCACTCTGTCAGCTGAAGGGCCCCTGATCGATGCTCCACACTCTCTGGAGACGGGTCAGAGTATGCAGGCACTGCGGAAGAAAGCAGATTTAGTTCAGCGAGGCCTGCCTGACTCTGCTCTCCACTGCCTTGTGCAGACACTAACTTCAGACTCTGCTTCCTAAACAGCTTCAGGCCACTGTTATCACACAAGCATGGAAACTTTCTGTTGCTCAGAACCTGGAGGCAGGTGATAAGCATGTGTGCAAGACCCATAAAAATCTGACTTCTTGTCAGCTACAGGCTCAGAGTCTGGAGAATCGTCCATTCTACAGGGAGATAAAGTGATCTACCCTAATGTCAACAAGGAAAGACAGTTGCAAAGCAGGGATTAGTACTCATGTCATAGAAGAAAACAGCACTGAAGGTTTACTACCACGTCGCCCAACCAACATGGTGACGCAGGCAATGAAATACTAGGAGATATTAGACTACTAAAGTATGGAAATAATAATGGGAGACTTCAATTACCCCCAACATTGATTGGATTAGCATCTCATCTGGGCATGACAAGGAGATTAAGTTTCTGGACATCATAAATAACTGCTTCATGAAGCCACTGGTCTTAAACAACAAGGGGCTTAACTTTAGATCTAGTTCACTAGAATGCAGAATTTGGTACAAGAGATAACAGTGGTGGAGCCTCTTGGCAACAGTGATCATAATATCATCAAATCTGAGATAGTCACTGGAGTGATAAAATAACTTTAAAAAGGAAGACTACAATAAGATAAGGAAATTAGTTATAAAAGACTAAAAGGAAAAGTTACAAGGGTTAAAAGTCTGTATGAGGAATGGAAAATGTTAAAAACACTATTTTGGAAGCCCAGATAAAATGCATTTTGCACATTAAGAAAGGTCAAAACAACAAGCAACCACCTGCATGGCTAAATGGTGCTATGAAAAAGGCTATCAAAGACAAAAAAAATGTCATTTAAAAAATGGAAAAAACAGGGCCAAGAGGAAAATAGATAGACACATAAGCATTGACAAATTAGATGTAAAACACTAATAAAGCAAGCCAAAACAGAATCTGAAGTCAGTTAGGAAAAAGGTAAAAACTAATACAATCTTTTTCAAGTATATTAAAAACAAAAGCCTGCAAGAGAGTCTGTTGGGCTGTTATATGACCAAGGGGTAGGGTGGGTGGAGGTGAAAAGAATGAATATAAGAAGTTGCCATACTGGGCCAGCATCTTATTTCCAATAGTGGCCAATCCAGGCTACAAAAGTACCTATCAAGTACCCAAACATTAAGTAGATCCTATGCTACTAATGCCAGTAATAGCAGTGGCCATTCCCTAAGTAAATTTGATTAATAGCAATTAATGGGCTTCTCCTCCAAGAAGAGTACTTATGGACGAGAAGGCCATAGCAAAAAAAAAAAAAAAAAGTTAAATGAATTCTTCACTTCAGTCATTTCAAATGAGGATGATGGGGAGATACCCACATTTGAACCATTTTTTGTGGGTAACATCTCAAAGGAACTAAATCAAGTCAGTATGAATCTGTAAGTAGTATTAGACAAATTAAATAGTAGCAAATCACCAGAATATGATATTCATCCCAGAGTTCTAAAAAGAAACTCAATATGAAATTGGAGACCTACTACTTACAATCTTTAACCTATCATTCAAATCTGCCCTTTTACCTGAAAACAGGAAGCTAGCAAGTGGAAGACCAATTTTCAAAAAGGGCTCCAAAGCAAGTTACCATTGCATCCCACTAGTGGAGTTCTCTTGTACCGACACCACCATCTCTTGTCACCTTATCCACTACAATGCCTTATGTAGTGTTTGAGGGAGGAGAGCTTGGCTGAGAATATTTAAAACCTTTTTTTTTTTTTTGCACCATTCTTCATCTGAGGCTGGATCCTCAGCCAGGCCTCCTCGTACTGACTTAGAAAATAGCCACTGCTATTACTGGCATCAATAGCATGGGACAGGCTTAGTGTTTGGGTACTTGCCAGGTTCTTATGGCCTGGATTGGCCACTGTTGGAAACAGGATGCTGGGCTTGATGGACCCTTGGTCTGACCCAGTATGGCATGTTCTTATGGATTTTTAATTTAGCTTTATTGACCCAGGCAGTATCTGGAGTAAATCAAGCCTATAACAGAAGGATGCCCATGCAACTGCTTTGGCTCAGCGCACCTCATGACCCCCTCCGCTAAATTTAAGCAGATTTTTAAATTAGGGAGGTGTCTTGCTGGGTTTTGTTTGTTTTTTTTTTGTTTGCTTGCTTTTACTAGGGTGGAAATCTGTTTTATTATGCAAAGCAATTTTAAAAGGATTTTATTTGTTCCACTTCTTCAAAGATGTGTTTTAATATATGCGCCTTTTATTTAACTTGTAAAGTGTATTTTGAATATATTTTGTAGCATCTGTATATGTGATCTGCTTAGGGCTAAATTATGATAAATGGAACATCAAACAGAAATAAATAAAATATCGCCAGGGAGTCTCTGAAGCTATTTCTATTTGCCTTTTCTTTGGCGACGAGACACGTGTTCAGCATGGAGGCTATTTGGATGGCTACTGAAGGGCTGGGTAAGTCCCAGACACGGCAGTTCTTATAACTGTAAGCTTAGCTGCAAACTGGCCCAGGAGGTTGAACTTGCAAATTTTGACAAGAAGCAGGATGTTTTGAGAAATAAAAAAAAACTGAGAAGTCTCAACAAAATGAGACTTTTTAGTCTAGGACAAGTTTCTGCAAAATAGGTTGGAGAATTTAAAAAAAATACATATAAACATGCAAACATAGGCCAAATTAAACTTTCTAAATCCAACAGGAAACGTTTGAAGTATTTCCTCGAAATTCTAAACACTCTTATGGAAGCAATCCCAGCAGTTGCTGGGGATGTATTTTCCTCCATCCAAAAAAAGCTTCTAAAAGCAATTTGAACTGTCCCAAATGTCAGACAGCCTTGATCTGACAGCTTTTCTCCAATTTCAATCTGTTCCGGGAACTTTAATTGCGAATGTGTTGTTGGAGCCAGAGAGAAGAGATATTAATGGAATTATTTTTTTCGTTCCTTAATCTTAAGAAAATAATTTTTCTAGATGTGGCAAAAGCAAAGAGTCACACAAAAGAAAGCAGATCCTATTGTTGAGACCAAGAATATTATAAGTCAGCGTTATGTTTGTGTTCTCCTGCCAAACTCTCAGGCTCACTCCTCTCTTGTCCCAAGCGCCCTTGTATTTGCTTGTAGAGTTCTTTAAGGGCATTTTCCCTCGAGATGCCGTGGAGCAGTTTGAGTGGGTTCAGAAGGACGGAGGCCATGATCATTGGGCAAGACGTAGATTTGGAGTCCATACAGGATTCAGTACACCCAGTCCCCACTGAATAGGTTCTGGCATAGACCAGTCAAATTGTGGTTGATGTCGCTGGAGCCATGGTAGGCCTAACACAACCGTAAGATGAGTGGCACAGTGGACTGCTGTATGAAATTCCCCCTGGAGCTGGAATTCCCCAAGGCCCGAGAGAAGAAACAGATGGAAGATGCTACAACGTGACCAGCATGAGAAAATGGGAGGTCGAAGTGGTTAAGCCCAGGTGACTCTGGGCATGGTAAGGTTTTCCTTCTCTCCAGACATTGAGCCGCACAGTATAAGCAGAGACCTAGTTGTCTGCGTCAGATTCTCTCCTCAGGTGCCAAACGAGAGCGGCCGAATTGCATGGGCTCTTCTGGTGGCAGAGTCACTGGCGTGATAGAGTCAGGCGGAGTCCAGGTTACAGTCCTCTGCCGAGTGACCCTCTCGGGCGCGCTCCTGGAGACGTCTATCTTCCCCGTGAGGTCAGGTGGGCGAGACCCCCTTCAAAGAAGATAGTAAGACAGATTTCCCGCCCATTATACTCCGTTGCCAGGATGCGGGTGCCTTGTCAGAGGGGGAGTAAATCAGAACTCCTGATAGTCACGGGACCAGGCTGCTCAAAGACCGTCTTTAAACAGCTCAGTAAAGCGTCGGTCGCTCTGCAGCAATGGATCTGCACGCGCCCAGAGTGGCGAGGCCCATGCTAGGGCCTTCCCGTCCAGTAACCAACGATGCTCTCTCACACACACAGTTCTGCCCACTAGGGTTGCGCAGCCCAAACGTTTTCAGTTAGGTTGTTTCGTTTGTTCAGGGGTTTGTTTTTTTCCATTTTAGGGCAGGGGAAGGGGGGGGGGGGGCTGTTTCATTTTTTTTCATCCCTGCTAAACCAGTCTGGAGCTGCCATGTGAAAGAATGCCCTTATAATCCTAACCTGCTTTATTTGCTCTTTTGTTACTCAGGCTGAACAGCATCCCGCTAGTCAAGGTCATGCGGTGGAGGACTGAGGAGGGATCTTTATATACTGGGAGGAGATGTAAAGAATGAGTTTCCCCAGTAACTCCCTTTTAACTGAAGTCGAACCACCTCCCAGCGCGTGGGGGCTGGAGGGGAGGGACTGATTGTGGCTGCGCACCACCGAGGCCTACGTACCGGAGACCCAACCCAGGATCCTGGGCCGGAAAGGTGGACTGCCAGCAGCCGGGGGGGGGGGGGGGGGGGGGGGGGGGGACTCACGTTCAGGTCCGACTGGTTTTTCCTGCAGCCCAGAGGAAACTTTATAGCAGGTCTCTCTCCCGCCTGCAGAGCGTCCCATGGCGACGGCGGCAGCCCCTTCGCCTCTCCTGCCTGCACAGCCACCCACGGCACCGACGGCGGGGCAGCTGTGCTCATGGTTTATTAGTCACCAGTTGGAAGAGTCCCTCAGGCGGGAGCCAAACCTGCAAGACCCCTTGACGTCACAGTGGGTCTCTCTGCAAAGATGGAAAAATATTTAGAAAACTTGAGCACCTGTCAACATTTTTTTTTAGAAGCCAGAGAAACTCCTTAGAAACTTTTTTTTTGCGCTTATTTTGATCCTTTTTTTGCCTTCACTGTGTGCTTACTTTGCATGTTTCCTCCCCTTTGGAATCCAGACGCACTGCTTGCACGGGCAGGGCATGGGCTGAACGCACCTGCCCCACTGCACCGGCAGCCACGGGATGCAGTCACTGACAGCCGCGATGGAGCAGGAGCCTGCTTTCAGGCCAAATAATAGCAAAACAGACACCTTGCCCCGATTCATCAGCACACTGGAGCAGAGGGAAGTTACCCAAACCAAGGGGATCACTTAACCCCTCCCTCACACCATGATCCTGAGGTCCAGAGTCCTGTACTTAACCCCTTCTAAGTCCCTTCGCTTATCCAGCTCTGGGCGGATAGTGATGTTCATGCAGCGTGCTGCCTGCCACTCCTCTGGCCTGGGTGACGTGACAGGTGTACTGGATGCTAATTTTAAAGAGATAAAGAAGGCAGGTAACTTCCTTTTGAAATAGCAGTAAATCAGTGGGAAAGGGCCTGGAGTATTTTTCACCTGCTCCCTTCATGCAAGGGATTGAAAGGGCCCATACCCTACATGCACTATTTTCCTATCCCAGCTTAAACCCGCCTCCGGGTATGTCTCCTCGCAGTCCAGCCACGTGCTATGGAAGACCCCCAGCAGGGGCAGAGGAGACCCATTGTAAACCACGCCATCCTAGCCAGGAAAATGGCTTAAAAAAAAAAAAAAGTCCTCAAAAGTCTCTCTCCCCTCCTTCCACCCCCACCTGCCAAATGCAGAGAGCCATTTTCTGGGCCTCCCTCAGTTGAAGGGAGTGTAGGATTCTGGCCAGAGACCTAGCCTGGAGGGTGAAGGAAGCTGATCCAGCAGCCCGAGTCTCTCAAGCCACCCTGTGAGGGTGGGAGCCTGAACAGGACAAAAGTGGTGAAGAGCTAAGGCTGCTGCAGGGAAGAGTTCCTGCGTTCTAGGGACGCAATCCAGGCCCAGGCGCCAGAGATGCAGGGCACAGCCTCGTGGTAAAAGCCGTGCCCACTCAGGATTTCCCCACTCCCCCTCCTCCGCTGTCTGGCATGGGGGGAGAGCGAGAGCATGTCACCACCATACATATTTATAGCGCCGGTTGATCTTGCAAATGGCAGTGCTGCGTCGCCAAGAGAATGGGTGTGGGTGCCCATAAGGCAGGTCCCATTTCTCCGACAATACATCTTTATTGCTCTTGGCCTCCACTTTTAGGGATGTGTCAGGAACTCTTCCCACCGTGTGGAGAAAAAAAAAAAATATATATATCTATATCTATATCATATATATATATGCTTTGACCTCAGCCTTCTCCCAGAAATTAATATTTAAAAAAATAAAAATGGGACCTATATCCACACCCTAGCCTGGAGGGGTTTTTCTTTGCTGGCAATACTTAAAAAACAACTCAGCTGTATGCTAAGAACATTCATACAGTGCCAAGTGGTTGCTTTTGGTGTTAAGACGTCGGCACCTTCCACCCGGGTAAAAATAGAGTTAACCTGCCATACCCAGGGAAGGGTGTTCATAGCCACCAGAAGTCGGTGCCCACTTTGGGCTGCACAGGTATATTTTCTATTCAAAGATGCACCCGCGTTATACCACTGCTCAACACCGTGTAAGTCTGCACACGTACTTTTAGCCTCGCAGGCCGACACTCAAACAGAACGCACTCGGGCATCATGAGAGCATAACGTGTGCCGTGCTGGATCCGACCGAGGGTCCAGCTCTGTCCAGCATCTTCTCTCTAACAGTGGCCAATCTGGGCCACGGCTATCCGGCTTCCCCCCACACCCCCCCAAGTCTGCCTGGCTGAGGGACTTCTCCTCCAGAACTTGTCCACAGCCCTTTTAAACACCGCCATGCTAGAGACCAGGACCACATCCTCCCGCAATAAATTCCACAGCTTTTTTTTGGTTTTGTTTTAGATATGCTACCTGTTACTTTCATGGTGTGTCTCCTAGTTTTAATACAATCTGAAAAGGAACAGTTATCTATCCTATTTACCAGCTCCTCCCCACTCATGATTTTATAAGCATGGTAACAGAGTACTGCCCCCACCCTCCATCGTCTCTTCTCCAAGCCGAAGAGCCCTAACCTGTGTAGCCTTTCATAAAGAAGCCACTCCATCCCCTTAATCATTTTTGTCACTCTCCTCTTCACCCCATCCTTCTGGAGATGGGGCTGGATCCCCAGACCTGCCCACAGTACTCGAGGTGCAGTTGTACCGTCGATCAATACAGAGGCATTGTATGCTAGTCATCGTTTTATTTGCCGCTGCAAATCATTCTTCACGTTCTGTTTGCTTTTTTGGCCACCGCCATACACCGAGCTGAGGATTTCAAGGTGACTCCAAGATCCTTATGGTTACCTAGAGTTAGGATGGCTTTTCCCTATGGGCTTCACTTTGCGCTTGTCCACATTACATTTCATAGGTCAACTCTGCAGGCTCGCAAGGTCCTTCTGCAGTTCTCACAGCATGCTTGTGTTTCAACGACTCTGAATATATTTCTGTCACCTCACTTCCTTTCCCAGATCATTAATGAGTAAGTTAAACAGCAGTTCCAGTACAGACCCTTGGGGCATGCCACTATATCTTTCTCCAGTGGGAAGGAGTAGCCTAGTGGCTAGAGCAGCAGGCTAAGAACCAGAGAAACCTGGGTTCAAATCCCACGGCTGCACTTTGAGACTTTACCCAAGTCACTTTACCCTCCATTGCCTCAGGGGAAAACTTAAGATTGTGAGCCCTCTGGGGATAGGGAAATACCTACAGTACCTGAATGCAATCTGCGCTGAAAAGGTGAAATAAAAATCAAATAAATAAAATGTAGTTCTACTGCTTCCTGTCTGTGGGGCTTATCCCATGATTTTTTAGTTTTCGCGGGAGTCTCTCATGGAGGACTTAACGCTTTCTGAAAATCCAAATATACTCTATTGCTTGGCTCACCTTTATCCACATGCTTATGCACACCTTCAAAGATTTGTAATAGGTTAAGTCAAAGCACAACATCCTTTTGCTAAATCCACACGGACTTTCCCCCATTAAGCCATGTTTAAATGACAAGTAATTTTGTTCTTAACCATAGTTTCCACCATCTTACCCAGTACCAATGGCAGGTTCACTTGGGTCACCCTTGGAGGCCTTCCTGAACATTGACGTTACATTTGCCACCCTCCAGTGTTTAGGAACAGAGGCAGATTTGAAACTGCAGAACTACTCCTACTGGCGTTCCTGTAGAACTGTTACTATTTAGTTTGTCAATTAGCACCTCTTTCAGAGTCCCACTGATTTGATGCAGTTCCTCTGAATCATCTCCTACAAAGACTGGTTCAAGTGTTGGCATCTCCCCATCCAAAGACTGAAGTAAAGAATTAATTTGGTGTTCATGCTATGGCCTTATCCTCCCTGAGCACCCCTTACACTTCCTGGTCATCTAATGGCCCAGTTCACTCCCTTACAGGTGTCTTGTTTTTAATGTGCTTGAAAAAGTTTTTATTAGCTAAAATTCTCTGGTACTGCTTTAACAACATTTTACATCTAATTTTTTCAGCATTGTGGTTTAAGAGCTTGTGTGAAGGACCACAATGCTGAAAAACTTTTGGCAGAAGTTTCATGGTTGGTTTACAGCAGAGAAATAAGCGTGTCAACATGAGATAAGTACATTGCCTAATATAAAATATTTGGAGAAGAAAATATCATAAAATCTGTGTGAATTACGTTGAAGAGACTTGTGGATATTGATATATGTCATTAAGACAACTATAATAGTTTTAACTCATGGGTGAAATTAGCACAAAAAAAATAATCAAAAAATTATGTTCTAATATGGACTGACCGATGATTATATATAAGGCTGAGTGACATTGGCTGTCTAACCACACAATGATGCCTAGTATGATGGTCAAATATTCTACAATAGCATCGTAAAGGTTGTTATGAATGAGGAAGTGGGTCATCAGTGGAAGTTAATCTAATGCCATACATTAACTCTCCCATCTTCATTTTTAGACTTCTGGCATTTACATATAGACACCTAAACATATTCTTTCACAAGTCACTTACCAGAAGTTGATTCACAATTTGAAATTGGTTTCTCTACACATCTTTACTATCAGAACAACCTAATCTCCCTTTTTTAATGGTATCCTTTGAGGATATCCTGCTCCAAATGACTGTCACGTTTTCCTCCACCATCTAGTTTAAAAGCTGCTCTAGCTTTTCTATAAATGTTCATGCCAGCAGATGGGTTCTAATTTAAGATGGAGCCATCCGGCCGGCAGAGGTCTCCTCCCTTCCCCAAATGTTTCGAGGTTTCTAATGAATATAAAACCCACCTCCCTGCACAATTGTCTCATCCACACATTGAGATTCCAGAGCTCAGCTTACCTCTAGGGTCCTGCGTATGGAACCCGCAAGATCCTGGATTTTGGTTTAATCACCTAGAAACCTAAATATAGCCTTCAGACTTTTCTATGTCACTGGTACTCACATGTACCAAGACAGCTGGATCCTCCCACTCTAAAATCTTATGCGTGAACTCCACTACCTTTTGTTTGAACATTGGCTAGATTTGTGCAGGTTGAGAAGTATAAATATGCTATGCCAGTTAGGCACCCTACTGAATATGCATCTGTCAACCACTGAAAGATTTTTTTTTAATACAATCACACTCCGTTTCATGATCAAGTAACAACTGCCCATCCACAGATTTATTTTGCTAATACAAGGATTACTGGTGAAATCTTATGTATGTCATAAATTGTTTCGCCACCTGTGGTTTAACTTGCTTGAATGGCCTCAGACATGCTTCCTTAGTCAACAGACAGTCCCTATGCACATACATGTAGCAACACTCACTAGTAAAACATGACATCACACAGCATGTTACCACCCATTAGCATCTTTCACAGGCAATATAGTCTAAGAACATAAGACGTGCCATGCTGGATCAGACCAAGGTCCATCGAGCTCAGCATCTTGTCTCCAACAGTGGCCAGCCTGTGTCACAAGTACCTGGCAGTGCTGAGAAAAAGGATTGAAACTATTATAAAAATCAACAATAAGGAATCACCATCTACAAATTCCGCTCTTGGCGTACCACAAGGTTCATCCCTATCACCTACCCTTTTCAATATTTACCTCCTTCCCCTTTGCCAACTGTTAACTAGTCTTAACCTCATTCACTACATCTACGCAGACGATGTTCAGATTTTGATTCCCATAACAGAATCTATTAACAAATCCCTCGCACTCTGGAACAACAGCTTACAAGCCATCACTAATCTCCTCAACAGTCTAAATCTGGTCATCAATGCATCTAAGACTGAATTCCTATTCATTTCCTCCAACCAAGAAAACCTCTCATCTCAGATTCATCACAAACACCTTCTCACCCACTCTCATGTGAGAGACCTTGGAGTAATTATAGACAACCGTCTTAACCTAAAGAATATGATCAAAACCACAACTAAAGAGTGCTTCTACAGACTTCAGGTGTTAAAAAGACTCAAACCTCTCCTATATTTTCATGACTTTAGGACTGTTCTCCAATCTCTAATATTTGCCAAAATTGACTACTGCAGCTCTCTCCTCACCGGCCTACCAAGCTCTACAACCAAGCCCTTACAGATGATACAGAACGCTTCAGCAAGAATTTTGACAAGCACCAACCAGAGAGACCATATTACGCCCATCCTCCGTAATCTTCACTGGTTACCAGTCAGTTACAGGGCTCTACACAAATCGCTAACTCTAATCCACAAATCAATTCATAACCTCCTCCATCTCGACCTCGAATTCCCACTCAAACTCCACACTTCCAACAGACCAATGAGGGAAACCTACAAAGGAACTCTACAAGCCCCGCCATCTAAAGCCACACGACTCATCTCTACCAGGGACCGAGCTTTTTCTACAGCAGGTCCATCCATCTGGAACAACCTCCCCTCAGAACTCAGAATGGAACCGTGCCTAACTACATTTAAAAAAAAACTCAAAACTTGGCTCTTCTTACAAGCTTTCCCTGATCCATCAAACTTTCACTAGATAACTACTCAGCTTTTGAATATGGAACTTCGCCCCGCCAATATTCACCTCATTTACTAGTTTGGACATATCACAATGTACTTAATTTAATACCTTCTTAAGGCTTCTCTTTTTCCAGCTGAACCAGCTTCCAAGTTCAAGGTCCTTGTTATTATGTAACTTTTTGCTTCTCTGCTCTTGTCTCTTACCACAAAATTTGCTCCTTATGTTATGTTACGTTATACTGATCTACCCCTGTTCGATGTAAACCGACCTGATATGGTATTCAACCTTGAAGGTCGGTATAGAAAAATGTTAAATAAATAAAGAACAAAATTCCTGAACATATAATTATGCAAAGTTGTTAAATCACAAGAGGACTGTGAGAAGTTGCAAGAGGACCTTGTGAAATAGAGACTGGGCATCCAGATGGCAGCTGGCATTTAATGTGGATAAGTGCAGAGTGATGGACATAGGGAAGAGGAACTCAAATCAGTTACATGAATCAAGGTTCCATACTGGGAGTGGAAAAAAATCTAGATGTCATCATGGCTAATATGTTGAAATCCTCTGTCCAGTGTGCGGCGACTGCTAAGAAAGCAAATAGAATGCTAGGAATTATTAAGAAAGGAATGGAGAATAAAGCAGAGAATATCATGACGACTGTATTGCTCCATGGTTCAACTGCACCTTGAATACTGCAAGCAGTTCTGGTCACCACATCTCAAAAAAAGACATTTATTTATTATTTATATACCGTCTGTCTGACAAACAATGAAGACGGTGTACGTAGCGGTCGTATGATATACATCCAAAATTTCAGTCAGTTAAGCCTCTTTAAAAAAAAAAAAATATATTTAAACACATTAAAATAAACTATAAGATACATTGTAAAAATTAAAACGTCCTTAAGATACGGTAACAATTTAGAGTAGTAAGTAATATAAAATCTAATATTAACTTTAATAAATAACAAGAATAGCAAAAATTTAATATCAATAAAATATAAACATAGAATAACAAAATAATGTAACATAACCATCATGAACACATATTTAGTTAAATATAATATGCCTACATTGCAACACTAATTATTTCTTTTATTAGTCTTATTGTAGAAGGTAATTCAATTTAACTGTCGGTTAAATGATTAATGGTTGGGTATTGGTTAAATTATAGGCCTGTTTGAACAGTAGTGTTTAATCTTTTCTTAAATATTTTTATGTCTTTCTGCATTCTAAGTTCAAGGGGTAAAGTATTCCATAACTTCGCCCCTGCTATGGAGATTGCGTGTTCTCTAACTTCAGAAAGATGGGCAGATCTAATGGATGGAATCACGAGTAGTCCTTTATTCGCGGATCGAAGATTTCGATGGGGTGTATGTATACGTAATGATGCATTTAACCATTCTGTCTGTTCACAGTTTATGGATTTGAATAAAGTACATAAGATTTTATATTCAATCCTTTGTTTAATCGGAAGCCAGTGGAGGTCTATTAGAGTCAGAGTAATATGTTCATATTTCCTTCCTCCACATAGCAGAATTAGAAAAAAAAAATACAGAGAAGGGTGACCAAAATGATAAAGGGGATGGAACAATTCCCCTATGAGGAAAGATTAAAGAGGTTAGGGCTCTTTTGCTTGGAGAAGAAACAGGGGAGGGGAGATATGAGAGGTCTATAAAATGAGGGGAGTGGAATGGAACAGATAAACCCGAATCAGTTGTTTACCCTTTCAAAAAGTACAAAAAGACTAGGGGACATGCAATGAAATTACCAAGTAGTATATTTAAGACAAATAGGAGAAAATACTTTTTTACTCAGTGCATAATAAAACTCAAATTCATTGCTGGAGGATGTGGTAAGAGATGTTTGTGTAGCTGGGTTTAAAAACGTTTTAGACAAATTCCTGGTAGAAATATCCATAAACCATTATTAAAGTGGACCAGGGGAAATCCACTGGTTGTCCCTGGGATAAGCAGTATGAAATCTACTGAACTTAGGAATCCCGGCAGGTACTTGGGACCTGGATTGGCCACTGTTGGAAACAAGATGCTGGGCTTGATTGACCTTTGTTCTGACACAGCATGGCAAAACTCGTTCTTATATTTCACTCCCATGGATAAGCACTGACTTTCCCAGTCTCAGACACATACATATTAATGACAAATCACAAACACTAATGACACATGCTAATGAGACATTAAAAACTGTACACATTAGCTATGTATATGTACAGGAGATCAGCAATACACTAACAGGCAGTACAATCAGTAGCACACATATATTGGTCAGCGACAGACACATTCTCTCTTTCAAAACAACATTTTTTTTTTTATTGATCTTTAGTCTACTCTTTTTGAGCCTCAGACCATGTCCTCTTGTTCTACAACTTCCTTTAACACCGAAAAACGTTTCTCGTGGCCTATTTATACATTAGAATTATTTGACAGTCTCACACTCCTCTAAGAGCTTGCTCAAGTTATGTGTGAACCTCCTGTATAGGGCGGTATAAAAGCCCTACTGAAATACAACTACACCCCATTCATTGGCAGCCGCTGATCTGATTCTCAAGTCACCCGGAGCAATGGCTCCGCAGAGTCTGACACGATCTTACCGAGCTGCCCGCTAGATTCACCGTACACTGCAGCTCCCTTTCCTTCAGAAGAGCCTCCGTCACTGAGGTCGGTCTAACCGGCCTGCAGTCACCAACCAACCTCCTCCCTTCCCCCGCTTCCATGAGCAACGAACAGAGTCAGGGTCTCCCTCACTCACCCAGTCCGGTCTCCACATCACATCTCCCGGCAATGGCACCGTCTGGGGAGCGGCGGAGGCAGCTCAGAGCGCGTCCCGGAGAGCACCGGAGCCCCAAAACCCGAAAGACCGAGACACGCTCACGAAGCGCGGCAACGCCAAGCACACACTGACTTCACCTCGCCGCATGACGGGACTCCTAGTACCTCCTGCCAGGGCCGTCTGACAGGCAGTGATCTCATGCCGCGGCATGCCGGGACTTGTAGTACACGCAGGACCGTCCGACAGGCACCGGACGTGATCTCATACCGGGGGCCGTCGAATAGAACTAGAACCGGACATAACCTCATCTCGGGGCATGTCGGAATTTGTAGTACCTCCAGTCAGAGAATGCCGACAGAGACCGGATGCAACATTACAGATTGGAAGTATACTTAGAGGGGGGGGGCACACTACGTTCGTTTGACAGAAACTGGATGTGACCACACGTCGTGGCATGTACGGATTTACACACGATTTATATGAAAGAAGAGAAAAAGAGAGAGCACGGTATCCATTGACCGAGAAGAAATTATGTGATGCCATTTATCAGCATGCCAGGACCCGGAGTCTTCTATGAGCAAGGCAGGGCGACGGACATCTTGTAGTCCGACGGGCCGGGCGCGACGTTCCCTCGCAGCAGGCCGGGATTTGGAGTCTTCGCTAAGCGGCGTGATCATAGAACGTTTCCGCCGGCCAATCAGCGCCCAGTTTCAAGGACATTTTTTGTCGACAACACATGAACGTTTGCCCTGGTCGATCGGCCTCTATTAAAAAAAAAATGTAATCGAGAATAAATGTAAACTCATTTTAATGTAATTTTACTTTCTCATAGTGCCACCTCCTTGGCAATGTGTCCGGTCTTCTGCTAATCAAGTTGTGCAAGCGCTGTCTTTACTTAAAGGCCATCAATCACGTCCAGTTCAGCAACTTATTAAAAAAGCAGCTGACAAACTTATTACTCTGCTTTTGCTCCTTTAGTTATGCGTTATCTGGAGAGTTAGGTTTAAAATTATTACATTTATTTTTTTGTTTGAACTTGTTTATTAAACTATAATAAAATGCATTACAAGTAATATTAAATCCATGTCAAGCCCTTCAGTGGATTGTGCCTTTTGTCTTAAAATCGTATCGCCCATGCTGCACTCTTCCTTTTCGAGACCTTCTGTATTTTCCATCCTTTAAACTCCTGAGATTGACTGAATCTCGTAAACTGCTCCTACTCTTTGTAATGGTGCCGACTTCTCAGCGCGGGGGAACCTACAGAGCTTATGGTACACGGCTGGCTTAATTCTTCCGTGCATTGCATGGACTGTGCCTTGGGGGGGGACCTGCATTGCATGCACTGGACCTTGGGGGGGGGGGGGGACCTGCTGAGGCAGCCAGCAGGAAGAGAGTCACCAGGTTGGCAGGGCCCGCTGCAGAGGTCCCTGGGGGGAAGTGTGGTAAATTCGGCGGTAAGAAGCAGGATGTTCACAGGAACACCCCTCCTCCACTTTCTCCCATGGTCCAATCTGCATTGAAGGGCCAGGAACAGGAGGGAGAGTCTGAAGGGAGCATGCAGCCGAGGATTCCACGGATCTGGAAGATTTTTCAGTGGACTTTGTTCTGCTCCTTCACAAGGCCTATTTGGCTAGGACAGGAGCAGGGGGGAAGCAACCCGTGGGCCGGCAGCTGCAACTTCTTTCTAAGAGAGTTAAGATGGCCCTATATGGAAGGTCTGGAGGCTTGCTCGGACACCTGGGCCTCGAACGGGCCGCAGGAGAGGAAAAGGACGACTCGGATGACCTACAGGAGGATCCGGGGGATAACGGTCCTGTGAGTGACGATTCTCATGGCAATCCAGATGCCGATCCAGTGCCTATGGTGGAAAGAGGAGTTGCGGCCTCTTATTCCGCAGGTCCTGGAGGAATTAGGAATTAAGGTCTCTCAAGAGGAGTTGGATAATGAAGGGATACACCCAGTGGTGGATGGGCCTCATGGTCCCCCTAGGGCTTTTCCAGTGCCAAAAAGGTGAAGAAGTTAGTGAATAGGAATGGGTTTCTCCTGTGGTGGGCAATGACAAAATTATACCCTTTGACGGAGGAGACCCAAAAGTAGATGCTTCAGTCTCCGTGGTGACCAAAAAGACGACCATCCCAGTGGCAGGGTCG
Organism: Rhinatrema bivittatum; assembly: GCF_901001135.1. Classification (NCBI taxonomy): domain Eukaryota; kingdom Metazoa; phylum Chordata; class Amphibia; order Gymnophiona; family Rhinatrematidae; genus Rhinatrema; species Rhinatrema bivittatum. The sequence continues at coordinate 22,462,429 of NC_042630.1, forward strand.
GCCGCGCTGAAGGATGCGCAAGATTGTAAATTGGAGATTCAGTTAAACCGGATGTTTGAGGTTTCCGCCTTGAGTCTGCATGTGGCTGTCTGTGGTAGTCTGATGCAGAGGGCTTGTTTATGCTGGGTATAGAAGGCTTAGGGAAAGGACTCCTCCCAGGCAGCCAATTCCATGCAGGCAGCTCAGTTGGAGGCCGGGGTAGCCTACGTGGTGGATGCACTGTATAATTTGGTTTGCACGTCAGCCAGAAATATGGTCTCAGCAGTTGCGGCTCACAGGCTATTGTGGTTGTGAAACTGGTCAGTGGATAAATGGTCCAAGACTCAGCTCTGTAATCTCCCCTTTAAGGGGAAGCTGCTTTTCAGGGAGGATCTTGACCAGCTGATGAAACATCTGGGGAAATCAAAAGGAAATAGGGTGCCAGAGGATAAGAAGAGTGGCAAGAATAATTTTCCGTCCTGTCCCCATTTTCAGGATACGAGGCACTTTCGGTCCGGCAAGAGTTCTTTAGCCTCTGGGCAGAAGCAAATCTCGGGAAGGCAGTAGTCCTTTCGGGGTGTCCGAAGACCCTCCAGTGATTCTTCCGGTCAGGGGGCCGGAGGAGGAAAATCCTCACAATTAGTCCAGAAAGGTCCACTCTTCCGTAGAGGCAATAAGAGGGAAGATTAGACCGCTTTTACGGGGAACAAGATCACGTCAGACTAATAGATCCTGGAGGTAGTAAAAGATAGTTATGCTTTAGAATTTTCATGCCCTATCAGAGAAGCCTTCCTGGAGTCTCGTTGCTCATCCTGAAGCAAGCGAGAGGCAGTTCAGAATACACTGCATCGGTTACTAAGGCTGGATGCAATTGTTCCAGCCCCGCCAACTGAGCAGGGTCAGGGAAGGTACTCGATTTATTTCATGGTTCCCAAAAAGGAGGGCACTTTTTGGACTATTCTGGATCTACAGAAGGTCAATTTGGCTCTGCGAGTCTCACGTTTTCGCATGGAAACATTGCAGACGGTGATAGCAGCGGTCCACAGGGGAGAGTTTCTGGCATTGATGGACCTGACAGAAGCCTATCTTCATATCCCTATCTGCGCAGAGCATCGAGTTACTGAGGTTCATGGTATTAGGGCAGCATTTCCAGCTTTGGGCTCTCCCTTTGGGGCTAGCGACGATGACGCGGATGTTCACCAAGGTGATGGTGGTGGTGGTGACGGCCCTAAGAAGGAAGGGGATTCTGGATCACCCTTATCTGGATGACTGGCTCATCTGGGCAAAGTTGGAGGAGAAATGCTGGTGGGTCATGGAAAGGCTGCGATCGCTGGGTTGGGTGATAAACCTGGCGAAAAGTGATCTAGTGCCGACCCGGTCTTTGGAATGCCTGGGGCCACGATTCGACACCTGGATTGGACGAGTATTCCTGATTTTAGAGAGAGTAGTGAAGTTGCAGGTGCAATTAATTCATTTATTGCACCTCTCAGTGGCCAGGGTCTAGGATTATTTGCAGGTGCTGGACTCCAGGGCTTCCACGCTAGATTTAGTGCCATGGGCATTTGCTCACAGGCGATCGTTCCAGAAGGTGCTTTTGTCCCGTTGGGATCTGTTGTCAGAAGAGTATCATCTTCTTTTACCTCTGTAGGGGGAATCCAAATCCATTCTTTCATGATGGCTGTCATGCGACAAATTGGAAAAGAGGGTGGATGTGGAGACTCCGGTTATAGTAGGGATGCGAGCGCATACTACTAGGATGCAAGCAACCTCCTGGGCAGATTGTCAGCTGGTGTCGCCTCAGAAGATCTGTAGAGCTGTGACGTGGCCTACGCTTCACACTTTCACCAGATGTTATCGACTGGATGTTCGGGAGTGGGAAAACGTGACGTATGGGGAGAGTGTCTTGCGAGCGGGTCTTTCGGAGTCCTGCTCAGAGTAGGGGAGCTTGGGTACATCCCACTTGTCTGGACTGATCTGGGGTATGAACAGGAAAGGAAAATTGTTTTTTACCTGCTAATTTTCATTCCTGGAATACCCCAGATCAGTCCAGAGGCCCAACCCTTGCTTCCGAAAGATTGTTATAACTGTGATTAAGATCTAATTCAGAGCTTTCCACATGTATATAGGCTGAGCCAATGGTGCCAACTGGTTTTTCCAATTGCTTTTTGAGGGTAGGGGCTCCAGTTCAGGAGTCTCCAAACCTGAGTTCTCTGTTTGTCATGGAAGGGGTAAGATTATTGAACTGGAAAGTTTTATCCTCTACATTGGCTTGGGTACAGGTCAACACTGAGGCACTGCAGGTGGCACTCTTGGTTAAGTAGCAGTGCCTGAAAAGCTTTTATTCTCTGCCTCCATCTGCTGGCAGGGATGCATAAATTCACTTGTCTGGACTGATCCGTGGTACTTCGGGAACGAAAATTAGCAGGTAAGAGTCAATTTTCCTTTTCCTATGATCTGAAGAGAGAAACTTCCCTCTTACAATTCAGGAAGCAATTTAAGACTTTTTTTTTTAATTGTCACTGGCCTTTGTGGATTTTGATCATCTCTAACATGGTAATGGTTGATTTTCTTACAGTTGCTTGGGGCAGGTCCGCTCAGTAAATTCCTAGCCCGGAGAGAAACATCGTGCAGCCTGTTTTGTCATTCTGAGCGCTGTTTCCTGATGGTTCAGGAACAAGTTGTTGTGGAAGTGTATGACTAATTTAAATGAAATATCTTGGGCAATGAGTGCAGCATGTTTTCTTATTTTGATTTTAAAATCTTTTATGTTATATGAGGTCTTAAGGCTATGATTGTTTTATTTTGTGACTGTAAGCTGTGATCCTCTGTAGAGTTTGATATGTGGAGTACGCATTTTTTAAATAAATAAATTGGCTTACTAACCAACAAAACACCTCCGCTGGGAGTGGCCTTGGGATTTGAACTGTCTCTTTTTCTGGTTCGTAGTCTGCTGCTCTAGCCACTAGGCTACCTACTCCTTTTTGTATGGCTCCTTGTAGATTATTTTGAAACACATTTTTCTACCAATGCCAACCTTGACATGGAAACCGTGGGCTGGATCGCTGAGCTAGAAGAAGGAAGGGAGGATTCCTGTCTGCTTGGGCGAGTTTAAAATCCGGCTACTGCAGAAACTTTCCAACGGATATCCTAAAAACAGACTGGTTAGCCTAGTGGTTTTCAAACATTTTTTCCTCAGGAATCAATTAAAAAAATCATTTACTCTCAGTCCTGCACAGGTGTTCCCCAGCCCTCATTGCTCATTTTCACTCCCATCCCCTCACCAGGGTCCAGTTCTCACTTTTACACCACACCTTGCTCACTTTCCCCATCCCTGCCCTCTGCTCATTCTCACCACCTCTCTCCCCTCCCAAAAGCCCTCCTTCATTCACTATCTAATGCCCCTCAGCACATCTGTCACTTTGAGCTGCAGGGAGCCTGTACTCTTGGGCTTTTCGGCCCTGGTCACGAGAACAGCACTGAGAGTACAGGTATTGCAGTTTGAGCCATGCAGTACCTTTAGCCTCAGGGCTGTTTTCTCAGTGAGATCTTTCAAGCCAAGAGTACAGGCACCGCATGGCTCAAAGGGACTGAGCTGCACAGAGAAGGAGCATCAGAAATGGGGCTACAACCCAGTACTGGGTTATAACCCTAAGACTGAAAACTGATGAGTTGGTACTTGCGTTAAACAAGCTGGGAAAAGTCTTCCTCTCTGAAGTATTAATGCATTCCTTGTGAGCAGTACAGCTTGCACTGATCTACTGTCCACCTGTGTCCATGTGCTTCCTGCACTCTGCCAGCAGACTTGCTCACAGACGAATAGGCTTGGGCATGGAAAGGTGTCCGTCTACGTTGCTCCTTGATTGCCAACTGCAGACGCATACACAGATATCACGGATACACCGGACAGATAAAAACAATCACCCTTTGCTGCATTCTTTACCCAGTGACAGATTTAGGTTTTAGCCCCCTCCCCCATCATTCCATCCCTATTCCTGCACAGGACAGGAGGGAGGAGTTGAATAATGGAGCAGAGCAGCTTTTCTTTGCTCTACTCTGTTTTTTTCAACCTCAGCCCTTTCCCTCCTGTTCTCTGCACGTTTGCCTGGGAAGGGAGGGGATGGAGCAGGAAGCAAAGCACTGTTCACTGCTGAGTGAGATTCAGACTTTTGCAGCCCCTTGGTATTGTTGGTGCTGTTGCCTTCCCTACTTCCCCTCCCTGCACTGGACGGGAGAGGAGGGGATGGATTAGGGAGCAAAGCAGCTTTCTTTGCTGTTCTTTGACTGCTTTCTCACCCTTCCTCTTCTGTTTTCTGCATGCCACTTGGGAAGAGAGTGGCTGAGCAGGAAGCAGAGGGCTGCTTCTGGGAAGCAATAAAAATCAATTGGACTGTTGCTCAGAGCTTTTTGCCTCCTTAGGCATAGGCTTACTGTACATAGTGGCAAGTCTGGGCCTATCTTAACTTCATACACAAAATAATGTATAATACCTATTGCTGACTTACCTTCCAGAAATCTATGTATTCAGCTTAGCACGTAATGGTTTGTTCCAGCCACTAGGTGGCAGTCAAGCATTGAGAATACCCTGTGTCTGCATTTGCTCTGGGACTCTGTGTCTATATAACCATCATGTGTAGGCCACAGCCTCGGACTGAGCCTGCATTAATCGTACCTCCTACCTGTCTAATCCCTTTTTGAACTTGGTTACCCTCTTTCTCTCCCTAAAGTCAGTGCCGTGCATGCCATACCTCGTGGCATGAAACTGAGAAACATGACGGCAGAAAAAGACCATATGACCCATCCAGTCTGCCCATCCATCCAATTTTAATTATTTATTTTATTTGGAAGCTTTTATATACCGGTATTAGTGTGAAACATCATATCGGTTTACATCAAAACTGAAGATTGAAAATTACATAGAACAGGGTAGGGGAATAATAAGGACTAAAAGATAACAGTAATTGATTAAAGGATAGGCAGAGAGAAAAGGAACAAATAATGCATAACAAATAACATGATTATATCATTACATGAAAATGATTTAAAAACAATTAATTTAGCATTATAATTATCACGTCCTTAGAGATCCTCTGTCATACCATTCCTATTTATACCATCTTTTGACACTCCAATACTACAACTATTTATGATATCGTTATGGCCCTGTTCCTCTACCCATGTTGCAACCATTACTTCCTATGACATCTCTCTAATCATCTACTGTACCTGTCATAATTTATTTGTAAACCGATGTGATATGTACTTGTCATAATGTATTTGTAAACCGATGTCATATGTAAATCGAACACCGGTATATAAAAGCAAACAAACAAACAAAATAAATAACTATTTATCCCATGCTTTCTTGAATTCAGATACTGGTTTTGTCTCCACCACTTCCACTGGGAGGCTGTTCCATGCATCTGCCACCCTCTGCTGCCACCTAGTGGGTATGAGTGCTTAGTGCCTCTACAAATCAGGCGTATCCTGGCTCATGCCATAAGAAGCAGGACCAGGCAGGCTGCCGAGAAACAAGCCTAAACCCCACACCGAGGGTTGACTCATTCTTGCAGGAGCTAAGTTTAGAAAAAGAAAGAGCAATTGTTTCACGATCAAAACAAGAAATCATTCTTGTGATGAGGAAGAACAAGCAAACAAACATTTCATCACGTTTAATCCATGTGATGGCACACAATAGAAGTCTTACAAATGAAACCTACAGAATTAGCATTTCCAGCCCCCGCACTCTTTGTATTTTGCTGGAGTCTCCTCTGGCAGTTTCAGCCCCTTTGCATTTTTCGGGAGTCTCCTATTTTCAGCCCCTGCACTCTGGACATTTTGCTGGAGTCTCCCCTGGCGTTTTGGGGCCCCGGTGCTCTGCATTTTGCTGGAGTCTCCTCTGGGTATTACATGAAACCTGCCCTGCACCCCACTCTCTATTTGCCAGAGTCTCCTGCAGCCTTTTCATCCCCTGCGCTCCGTTGCTATTTTCAGTTCCTGCACTTTGCTGGAGACTTCTCCAGCAATTTCAGCCCCTAATTTAGAAATATTACCTAGTGTAAGCCAGGAAAAGCTTCCATTTAACACCATTCTTTCCTTTTTCAAAAGTTACACTACTAGAAATTCAAGACATAGCCCAGTATTAGAGCAGTGAGCTAATAACCAGGGACGCCAGGGTTTAAATCCCGCTGCCACTCCTCGTGACCTTGGGCAAATCACTCCACCCTCCATTGCCTCGAGTACAAACTTAGGGTCTCGCTTACCAAGGCTTTTTTCCCCATTCTATGTCCATAGGGGGGGAAAAAACCGTAGTAAATCAAGCCCTCGGGACAAGGAGTTACTAATTGTACCCGAATATAACTTGCCGTCAGCTACCAATGGAAAGGCATGAGCTGAATCTAAAGCAATAAAATAAACACTATTTGTTGGAGCAGGATGAGTCATACATTGAAATAGATTTATTGCCACACAAGCTGCTGACATATTCCACGTAGCTGGGTAGGCTTCAGTTGGCGCAACTTGTCAAGGCCTTCCTCTATAAACCAGGACCGTCGTGCCCAATGCCAGCACAGTGGAGCGAATGCCAACTAACACTGGCTTTCCAAGGCCATATGCTTAAAATCCAGCAGTGGCTGGCCTCGGTGTAAGGATGTGGGTCCTCTGTGCTGCGCTTGTGCTTACGACCTACAACCCTTAACGTGGCTAGAGTGTGATCCCCTCCCTTACAGATTTTCAACAAGACTTCTTGGTGCAATTCGGGTGTCTAGTTTCCTTTATCTAGTCCAATGCCATTAATGTATGCCCCCCCCTCCCCCAATCCCTTCATACTTCCAGCCTGAGGCCTCTAAGATGAAGGCTACCCATCCTGTCAGTCTCCTGCCATGCAAGGCCTTCAGAGACACTTCAGTCCAAAGTCCATCCATGTCCCAGTGTTCGGTTCTGGGCTGGAAAGGATTTGGGCTAGTGGGGACTGTGGCTTGAAGCAGAGATTCGGTGACTTCTCCGCTGCCAGCCTACAGGTTTTAACCAGCTCTCCTCCTCACTTGTTCTGCCCCCAAACCTCATCCTGAGGTGTGTGAACTGTGGAAAACCTCTGATGTCTTGTGAAGTCTCCGGGATGAGGAGGGGGAGTGGAAGACGGCGTGGGAGTCTGTTCTGGGCTGGTGGCAGGGGCACCAGCTCTTTTTTCTCCTGCTCTTCCATCGGGCCTGCCGGCGCAGAGACCTCATCTCTTCCTGCCTCAGGACATCTCTGATCTCGGCGGTGACCAGCTGCAGCATGTAGAAAATCTCCCGCAGAAAGGCCTCCTCTCTCGCGACGGAGGCACTAGCGCAGGCGTGCATGACATCGCTGGAGGAGAGGCTGGACCTGCTGGTGCTGGTGGGATTCGTGACCAAGCAACGAGGGCAAACCTGGGGAAAAGAGAGAAGGGTCAGAATGAGCCATCTGGCTCTCGTCAGGGATAATCTCTAACCAGAATGACTCTGCTACCATCACAGGGAGATCTTCTTGCTACTCTAGACAGAGACCTCCTCGCTTTCACAGAAAAGACTGTGGACTTTATTACTGTCTTAGGAGACGGGACCCCTCACTGTAACGAGAGAGATGCCATCACTTTCTCAGGTGAGATTCTGTCACTGCACTGGGACTTTTCTTCCGATGAGATATTGGGAATGCTTGGCTGAAGGAAATGACTCCCGTGAATGCTGCAGTTAGATACCTTGCAAGCACCGTTCTTCCAGCGCACCCACAGGACCCGGGCAGCACAGAGCAGCAGCAGAGCCAGTGCACTAGTCAGCAGGCAGCACAGCAGACTTCCCTGCCCCTGCAGCGGGAGCTCTGCCTCTGTCCTTGCGCCCGGGGGAACCCAAGGCTTGCTCAGCATCCCTAGATTCGCTGCAGGGACTCCCATGGTGCCTCCGGCTCTGCGACCCTTCACTTGCCAGCGGGTGGAAGCAGGACTGCCTCAGGCAGGATGGCTTCCAGGAATGAGACAGACAGACTTACGGCAGAGTAGGGAACCTGTGATGTGGCAAAGAAAAAAACCCAGCACGGCCAAGCAACAACATTCTGTGCCTTCCAGGATCTAGATTCCTGGTGCCTCTTATGATGTCATAGGACCCCGTTATGTCAGAACTGCCTTGTAATGGGGTGGCTTCCTTCTAGTCTGTTCTGAATCCTGTGGGAGATTTATCTAAATTCCATTCTGCTGTGTTATAAATTACTGCATCCGCTGCTAATAAAGATAATACTTTTATAGTACAACTGGATGTATGCACACTGACAATGATAATAAGTATTCAGGTACAAGTCCTTGCCCCAAAGAGCTTACCTTCTAAGAGGGTACCAGAGACAACATGATTTGCCCAGGGTGTGTCAAGGAGAGAAATGGGATTTGAACCCTGGCACTCAGCCTATTGCTCTAACCACTAGGCCGCTCTTCCTCCCTGCCTGAAATAAGGAGAGAGGGCTGTAAAGCCGAATATAGAGAGGGAGCTGTATTCCTGAGTACGTGGTGGAAGGGGAAGGGGCTGTATCATTGAGTGTCTGGTGTTGAGGGAGGGGGCTGCAGCACTAGGAGTGCCTGGGGAACAAGTTCTCTTTCTCCACTGGACTGAATGGTCGGGGATCTGCCAAGTGTTGCATCATATGTGCTTGGCTGTAAGGCTGTAGTGTCTGTATAGTGAGGACAGCAGGATCTCTGCCCAGAAAGGCTCACTGTGAAAAGGCAGCGGGGGCAAAGGGGCAAGGGATCAATGGGGAGGGGATCAGGAAAGATCTGTTTTCCCACAAGCTAGCCTGTCTTGCACTGGTGACCGCACAAAGGCCGATTCAGTAAACGCCCACTCTCCCGGCACACGCACAGGCCACTCGCCTGTGTGCGCGATACAGTATTCAAATGAGGCCTGACGGTAGAAACGGGCAAAAGGAGGCGCTAGGGACACTAGCGCGTCCCTAGCGCCTCCTTTTTGACAGGAGCGGCGGCTGTCAGCGGGTTTGACAGCCGACGCTCAATTTTGCCGGCATCGGTTCTCGAGCCCGCTGACAGCCACGGGCTCGGAAACCAGACGCCGGCAAAATTGAGCGTCCGGTTTTTGACCCGACAGCTGCTGGCCGACTTCCATTTTTTTTAACTTTTTTTACTCTTCGGGACCTCCGACTTAATATCGCCATGATATTAAGTCGGAGGGTGCACAGAAAAGCAGTTTTTACTGCTTTTCTGTGCACTTTCCTGGTGCCGGAAGAAATTAGCGCCGACCTTTGGGTAGGCGCTAATTTCTGAAAGTAAAATGTGCGGCTTGGCTGCACATTTTACTTTCTGAATCGCGCACGAATACCTAATAGGGCTGTCAACATGCATTTGCATGTTGAGGGTGCTATTAGGTTCGGTGGGTTGGATGCGCGTTTTTCGCCCCTTACTGAATAAGGGGTAAGGGAAAACGCGCGTCCAATAGCAGGTTAACAGTGCGCTCCGATGGAGCGCACTGTACTGTATCGGCCTGTTAGTGGCTTATTTGTTCACCCTGAGCATGCACAAAGCCATGCAGGGGTGTTTGTTGCACTGAAACTACTGGGGCTTCTGCTCACCTTTCCAATTTAAGGCTGCAGTCCTGGTCTGCTTATGGCTTGGGCTCTAGCTCCTTAGGTTGCCAGTTGGCTCTGTGTTTTCAAAACAGGTTGATCCAGTCCTGGTTTTACTACACTGCATGCATAGACTTCTTTAAGAAAATTGGGAACTATGAGTCCAGGCATGCAGTGGAGCAAAACCAGAACTGGATCAGCCTGGCCCTTCTGACATGGAATCGTTGACAACCCTATTAGGGGTGCTGCTAAAGCAGCACTCATATCCTCATCTTCCTGGGGGAGTCTAATCCAAGAATTGCTCTGACAGTGACACCTACTGACCAGTCAGTAACGGTCCTGGAAGGAGCTCTAACAGTGACCCTAGTGACCAGTCAGTGACATGCTTGAAGGAGCTCAGAAGGTGATACCTAGTGACCAGTCATTGATGGTGTTGGAAAGAGCTGTGACAGTGATCCTAGTGACTGGTCAGCGATGATGTCGGAGGGAGCTCTGTCAGGGATCCTAGTGACTGGTCTGAGAGACTGGTCTGAGAGAGCTCTGACAGTTATCCTCATGACTGGTCAGCAAAGGTGTCTGAGGGAGCTCTGTCAGGGATCCTAGTGACTGGTCAGTGATCAGCCTGAGAGAGCTCTGACAGTTATCCTCATGACCGGTCAGCTATGGTGTTGGTGGGAGCTCTGCAGGGATCCTAGCGACCGGTCAGCACTGGTGTTGGAAGAAGTGCTGTCAGTGATCCTAGTGACTGGTCAGCGGCTGTATTGGAAGGAGCTCTGACAGTGATCCTAGTGACCAGTCAGCTATGGTGTTAGAAGGAGTTCTGACAGGGATCCTAGTGACGGGTCAGCGATGGTGTCGGAGGGAGCTCTGACAGTGACATATTCTCTCAGCTGCGATCACCCAGTATTTCTCCTCAAGGAATGATCTCTGCAGAACTACAATGTCCTGATTTTAGGAATGTTTGTCCTGGTTCCCCACCATGAGCAGGGGAGCGTTCGGGTCATAAATCTTTTAAATAAATAAATAAACATCAGCATACACCAAGACAGCAGTTCAGTGCATATAATTTGTTAAGGCAGAACAGATGATTTTATTTTGCTCTCTGCAGATATCTACATACACCTGGAAATTAAAAAGACATATCAAGAGGACGGGATACTGGAAACTCGAATAGCAGCGAGAAACATGCTTTACTTTCCCACTTACAGCCTTTCACATGCACATACAATGGTCATCTCCAGGCTGGTAAGTGACTCTGTTTCTGGGGGAAGCTTGACCTGATTTTTTTTTTAACTTAGATCCCCAGGACACATGTGAATTTGGCACTACAAGACTTAAATTGCATCACGGATATGGAAGGGGGGTAGGGGGTGTCAGAAAGGCATGTGATCGCACTAAAGTCTTCCTCCGGGATCAGGGTCAGCACCTGTAGATCTCGTGCCCTTTCCTAATGTCCTGGGACCTGACGTTCCCCTCTGGGAGGACTTGTGAGATCCCTAAGCTTGGGCAAGGATCCCGCTGACAGCTGAGGCTGCCACCTCATGTCTCAGCACGAGGTTAAGGGCTGTTTGGTGGCAGAGCCTCTCACAGGCCGCCAGCAACCCCAGCCTAGAGAGAGGCCGCGAATCCGCAGAGGGAAGAGCACTGCAGCGCATGCCCTGTTGAGCTGCAATGCTGCACATCCCTGGGTAGCAGCATGCTCAGTGTGGGCAAGGATGCACTGCCTCTTTGGAAATATCTTTCTTCCTGCATGAGTAGGTTCTCCCCGTGGGGCTCAGACAGGCATGGGGTCTGCGTGCAGAGCAGCCACCATTAACCAAGGCACAAATAAAGTCTGCAAGGCAGAGTTGACGGCTTCCATCGGCACTTCTGCAGTAAAAAGCCTGGGTTGGTGTACGAAGTGAAGACATAGGCTCACTTATTTTGGGGGCAGTGGGCAGAAGCTGTCTTGTATCCTTAATCAATAAAGCTTCTTTAAATTAAAAAAAAAAAAAGAGCCCGAGGTTTGCCCTGTGACTCACTGGTAATACTGGGTGCTCCGATGCAGGTTAAATTCCCAGATCCCTCTTACTTTCCCCAGGGTGGCGAGGGCTGGGAAGGCTGCAGAGGTGGCATTCACAGCCACTTAGGGAGGGGGGGAGAGGGGCCAGGAGTCTCAGCCTCATCACGACAGTGTCATCGGCAAAGGATGCTCACAGTGCATCTGGCTGGGGGAGATTGCAAGGCTAGAAGAAGTAGCCTGGGTGATTGTGAATGAATGAACAGGGTGCTGGAGCCCAGCAGAGGCAGCTGCCAACAGAACTGGAAGGCCAAAGAAGCCAAAGGAGGAAACTGCAAGGCCATCAGTTCTGAAGGGGGGGGGGGGGGGGGGGGGGGGGTTGGCAGGGCTGGATATGCGAGATGTCAGCACCTGCAGCCGACAGGAAGGGCACCTGTGGCTCTCCGGGACAGCCCGATCCAGTCCAGGTTTTACCCAATCGCCTGTCTCTAGGCCCAGACTTCTGCACGGCAGTGTGGGCAGCAGCTGGGAAATGCAGGGCTGAAAGGGACGCTGCCTCCTCTCTCTCCATCCCGGTGGCCCTTGCCCTTCATTCTAAGCGCCGCTCAGCATGAGCAGCAGTGTCCTGTTGCACCCGCCTCCTTAAAGGGGTAGGAATGGACTAGCGGCATTTGGAGCACCGGAGAATCACCACCAGCCCATCCCTGCATCTTCAAATGGGGTTGTGCAGCAGCTGAAGGAGAGGGCTCCCCTGCAGAGGAGGCAGCGCCCCTTTCACTACGGCGCTTCCTTGGAAGGCTCCCTGCTCCCCTGCCTGCCGCTGAATCCTTGGAGGGGCCCTTCCTCCCTCTGCCCCCAGATTACGAGAAGTTAAAGCCAACACTGCGTCGCTAAGAATAGACAAATGCACCGAGGGTACAATCGGGTCCAGCTCAGCCTGCCCCTGATGACCTGGCATCAGCAGGTGAATAATTTGATCCATTCTGAGTTTTACACTGTACGGCATTGCATGCACGGGGGGGGGGGGGGGGGGAGTAAAACCAGGACTGGATCAATCCTTTTAAGCTGACTCTACATTCAGCTCATTGGTGACATGGCCTATTGTAACACCCTGTCTTTGGAGGGGTAAAGCTGAGGATCCCACAAGCAGAGCTGCCCAGTTACTGTTCCAGGAGGGAGTTTTTACACCAATCTGCGATATCTAACAACCTTATCCTGATGCATTATGGGACCTGCAGCACTGAATTCAATGGGTAGAATCAGGGCCTTACAAATACCATCGTGCTTTGGGATATAAGTTCAAAACCAGAACAAGCCAAAAAGTCTCCCTCCTAGAACTGGGTAACTTTGCAGCTCTGCACAAAGGTATACTGACTTGTTAAATTCTGACTCAGGCATAGGGATTTTCCAGTGCCACCCCAGCTGACCAGTATGAAATGCAGGCTGGGACTGCAAGGGTAGACAACCTCGTGAACACCTACCTGTTTGGGTTTTCAGGATTCTCATAGTGAATAAGCATGAGATAGAGCTGCAGGCATGCTGCTTCAATTGTATGCAAATCTATCGTGCATATTTATTCATGAAAACCCGAGCAGATGGGTGTCTATGAGTGCTGGAGATTACCCAACCCTGAGAAATGGGGAGGAGAGCAACCAGGGGGCAAGAAGGGGATGAAATGAGGCAGAAACTAATCAACCGGAGGGGCAGCAGAGCCTACTGCCCAGTCTCATGGGCTGCACATTCAAAGGTGCAATACCGTGCTTAGCCAACGCAGCAGCCCGACTGGTTGAGCACCCAAAGTGCTTAAGAATGCATAGCCAAGCCATCAACCTGAGCGGCTGATCATGTAAAGTGCTTCATAATACCCAGCCAGTCCAGCCATCCGATTGGCCCAAGGCACCACAGAATGGGCTGTATAACTGTAGCCTTGTTTGCAATGCATCATGGGAAATAAAACATAGCTCACTGCATTGAACCCTAAGTGCCATGTGGCTGAAGAGACCACTGGAAGTCATGGAGAATAAGGGAAGAGGGTGGATGGGAGGGTTCTTGGTTTGGGCTGAGTGCTCTAAAACAGAGGTCCAGCTGTTCTTGTTATAAATCCAGACCACCTTCTGCTTGCAGGGAGTTTCCAACTGCTGTGCTGCTCTCTTGAAAGCGATGCATACCAAGCCTAGCATGGAGCTACAACCCATGCTAAGCTCACCAAAAGCAAAGGAGAACAGCCTTCTCCACAGTTTAGGCTCATCTGTTCTGTCCTAGGGAATGGCAGTTCTCCTTTAACCAGTGGTACCAGGCTAGCATTGTGACATCGTCAATGGGCTGATCCAGTCCTGGTCTTACTCCTGGTGCAGCTCTGGACTTATAGTTCCAGGGTCTCCAAGAAAAGCAGAAATGCCAAGTGCAGAGAGGCAGCTGAAGATCTGGGTCATCTGATTACCCTGCCATTAATAGTACAGCCCCGATTATGGAGGAAACAGCAGTTCTCAGCTGACATGACACACATGGATTTCAGCCTGAGTAAAAGGCAGTTCTCCTTTTCAACATTACACATGGTTCCAGTCAGAGAGAATAGCAGTTCTTCAGACTTATTGCAGGCTGCAGAGAAAGCTCCCTTAACAGGGCCAACTCGTACACCACACGGCCCTGGCAGTGACAAATGCCTGCTTCAAGAGAGATCCAGGCCTGCCAACAGTTCTGAAAGTCTGAGGTCGGATTTCCTCCTCATCCTCTTCTGACACTCCTGTTTTGAGTTGATGAGTTTGGGGTAAGGAGGTGGTGGATCCAGACCTCCACATGGAGTCCTGTTGATTGGCTCCCCCTGTGGAGTGGGGGCTCAGGAAGTCCTCCCCATTTCCTCTCGCTCTCTCTCTCTCCCCGGCTCTCCCCAGAGCAGTAGCGGGAGGCATCAAGCGGAACCAGCATTCACAGGCGGCCCCAGGCCCAGTCTGGTGCCTTGAAGCCGGGTCTGCAGCTCAGAAAGCTGTTCGGGACTGGCAAGGGATCGAAGCAGTGAGTTTTCCTGTTCCAGGAGCAAGTTGCGGTCCATTAGGTCTTTGATCTGCTCCCTCAGCACCTCCACCTCCTCCCTCACGGCAAACATAAGATGACTCTTTACCAAGTCCTGAGAAACAGAGGAAGAGGTAGAATTACAAAAAAGTCACACTCCCAGGATGTCTCATAGACTTAAGGAAATCTCAGGTCCAGTGGACACACAACACACACACACTGCCCTACCACAGAACAGGCACAGCACACGCAGCAGAAGCGCAAGCTTCATACCCACCCACACACAAACACACACATTGCCCCACATCACAGAATAGGCACAGCACAGGCAGCAGCAATACAAGCTTTACACACACACACACTGCCCCATTACAGAACAGGCACAGCACAGTCAGCAACAGTGCAAGATTCACACACACTGCCCCACTACAGAACAGGCACAGCACAGGCAGCAGCAGTACAAGCTTCATAGCCACCCATACACAAACACACACATTGCCCCACATCACAGAATAGGCACAGCACAGCACAGGCAGCAACAGTACAAGCTTTACACACACACACACTTCCCCATTATAGAACAGGCACAGCACAGGTAGCAACAGTGCAAGATTCACACACACAAACACACTGCCCCATCATAGAACAGGCACAGCACACGCAGCAGAAGCACAAGTTTCATACCCACCCACACACAAATACACACCTTGCCCCACATCACAGAATAGGCACAGCACAGCACAGGCAGCAGCAGTACAAGCTTTACACACACACACACACACACACACACTGCCCCATTACAGAACAGGCACAGCACAGGTAGCAACAGTGCAAGATTCACACACACAAACACACACACACACACACACACACACTGCCCCATCACAGAATAGGCATAGCACAGCACAGGCAGCAGCAGTACAAGCTTTACACACACACACACACACACACACTGCCCCATTACAGAACAGGCACAGCACAGGCAGCAACAGTGAAAGATTCACACACACACACACTGCTCCATCACAGAATAGGCACAGCACAGGCAGCAGCAGTACATGCTTTACACAGACAAACATACATACACACACATACACACACACACACACACACACACTGCTTCTCCAGAGAACAGGTACAGCACAGGCAGCAGTAGTGCAAGCTTCACACACCCCCACACTGCCCCATTACAGAATAGGTACAGCATTTGCAGCAGCAGTGCAAGCTTTTCTCACACACACACACACACAAACACACACTGCCCATCAGAGAATAGGCACAGCACAGCACGGGCAGCAGCAGTACAAGCTTTACACAAAAACACACACGCACACTGCCCCATCACAGAACAGGCACAGCACAGCATGGGCAGCAGCAGTACAAGCTTTACACACAAACACACACACACACTGCTCCTCCACAGAACAGGCACAGCACGGACAGCAGAACAGGCACAGCATGGGCAGGAGCAGTGCAAACTTCACACACACACAAACAAGCACACACACTGCTCCTCTACAGAACAGGCACAGCACGGACAGCAGAACAGGCACAGCATGGGCAGCAGCAGTGCAGCTTCACACAGACACACACTTCCCCATCACAGAACAGGCACAGCACAGCACAGGCAGCAGCAGTACAAGCTTCACACAGACACACACGTAGCCCCACCACAGGATAAGTACAGCACAGCTGGATCCCTCTGCCTGCCCCATGAGGTATCCAGCCTTAGTAGTGACAGAGGCTGCCTCTCTGTTTCCATCCCTTGAGCCATTTAGTCCCAGAGATGACAGGCTCTGTGTCCCTGAGCCACCCATTCATAAAACTGACAGATTCTGTGTCCCTAACGTTACCAGCAGTACCTGTCTCATTTCAGCAGAGCAGCCAGGTTGTGGGCTGGTGACAGCCATTAGCAGGAGAAGCCGTTTCAGACTCTCAACTCTCAGGTGGAAAGCCTCTTTATAAACCTTCCCGCACAGGCTCTGCTTTATATACTCAGTTATTAATAATCCGGCTCAACCAGCCAACCAAAACTCAGCATTCACTAGAAAGAGCCGCTGCCTCATTTCCCGTTGGCCAGTGGGAAGGAAATGCTAGCCACAGCTTGGTTCAGCAGCCTTCTCAGTGAGGCAAGGCTTCGCAAATTCACAAACCAGAGAGTTGGGGGGGGGGGGGGGGGGAAATAAACACTTGAGACTGAGTGGGGGTCTTGGTTTTAAATGCCAAACATTTTCATGGGATCAGACTTGTCTTTAAACTTTGTTTGCGGAGCCCAAATCTACACAACACCTGAGGTAGAGGGCAATGGGATATTCTGGAATAGCATGGGGTGCAGGGGCTCACTGTACTGGCACAAATGGGAGGCTGTGGAGGGGCACTGCGAGGGAGCAGCCCCAGAGGGCAAAATATTGATAATCCTTCCAGGTCCTTAAGATCTGTTCATCGGGGTCTGCTAGTGGCACCTTCTGCGCAACTTTCCCACCTCGTTGAAACCCGTACCCAGGCAGGTCTCAGTCGCCGGTCCGTTATTCAGAACAGCTCCGCATCATGACTGATCCGCAGGCACTTAAAAAGGCTTTAAAAATGTTTCTTTGCGCAAATGCCTTCGATTCAGCAGATTAGCTCAAATAGGCAAGAACTTCTGAACTGGATCCCTCCCGACTTCTGTTTTTTGTTTTAATAATCCATACTGATTGCTGGTCGCTTGCTGATAGTTACCGACACAATGCTTCTCTCTGGCCCCCTTCATTATATTTGCTATTTTACTGATAGCCTTGATCACTCTCTATGGAATTGCCATTGTCATTAGGTTTTTAATATATGTTGTTTTGTTATGTTAACTGTACCCCAAGGGTGTGGGTTAAAAATCTTTCGAAAGCAAATAAATACAAATAAAAGGCAATGAAGGCCCCATGACTCCCCCCCCCCCCCCCCACACACATAAACACTCTGCTTCCCTCTTCAAAAAGGATGTCCAGAAAGGTGAAAGGGAGAAAGGAAGACCCTGGCCAGAGGTCCTCTCCCTCGAGGCTGGAAATGGTGATCCCCGTCTACTCCGGAGGAGAGAAGGGAAGAGAAGACACCTTCAAGGTGGAGAAGCTATGGGGCCTCTGCGAGGAGCTGGGTGCAGAACAGGGGCCTGGCCAGAGGTTTTCAGGTGAGCTGACCCAGAGGACAGGGCTTGTTGCCCAAATAATACAGGAGGGCCAGTACGCACCCGGGGGGGGGGGGAGTGGGGCTGGCTAATCAGCTGAGAAACCCTGCCGAGTCCACCTCTCAGCACTGGAACAGCAGGGAGTGCACCGGCAGAGCTGTGGGGAGGTTTCTCGCTGTGGGAATATCAGGAGGGGCCTGGAGGCAGGGCTAAGGCGCATTGACAGAGCTGGGTCTGGTGGGGAGGGAAGGTCTCAGTACAGGTCAGGAGTGATAGGTGGGATAGGTCTCAGAACAGGAGTAACAGGGAAGCACTGCAAGGTAGGCTGGAGGTGTACTGGCAGAGCTGGGTGTGGGCGAGCTGAACTGAGTGGTCCTGAATAGGTGACCATGAGATCTGGGCCTTGTGGGAAGAGCTGCCAGAGAACCTAAATACCCACTAAATCCATTTACGGATATGTCACTACGAATATGGGGGCAGGGGGATAACTTATGGGCAAATGCCAGGAATGAGGGAGGGGTGCTTGCTTGCTCTCCTTGGACTTACATCTGCGGTATTTCCCAGGTGGGAGAAGGCAGGTCTCTGAAGGCTAGAGATGATGTTTGAGGGGGCTAAGATCTTCACCTGCAACAATTATGTATGAGAGAGCAGTTACCAGTTACAGACCGGCTTGGATAGTCACAGGTACGTCTTTTTCTTTTTTCTGAATCAGAAGGAAATTAAGCTGCTTTTGCACAGAGGAAAAAGTGGCTGTGAAAATATGGGTTGTAAAAAACTTATAAGTTATTTCTAAGTGATATGAGCTGCTTCTTAAACTCATCAACGGGTAGCGGAAACATGAGCTTCTATGGGAGAGAGAAGGGAGCTGAAGAAGAGTGGGATATAATTAGACTGACTATAGCTAAGCCCCCTCTCTCTGCTAATACACTTGAAAAGAGTTACAAAGTCCATCTCCAGTGGTATTTGATTCCACGGTGAACAAAATGCATCCTCAAATTTCAGATAAGTGTTGGCAAAACTGTGCTCATGTGGGCACCATGTCCCGTACATGGTGGGAGGGTCCTGAAGTCGTGAATTATTTGGTTTCCTGTTTGATATAACTGGAACTACCCCTCCATGGGATCCAAAAATGTTTCTCTTCTGTATGCGAATGCCAGATGACCTGATCAAATCGAAGTGGATGAATTAGGCAGCGCTTTACCGCCGCTAAATGCAAAAACTGCATTTTATCGAAAAATGCTCATTTCATCTTGGCGTACTCGCTTTTGAAACCTATATCGCATAGAGTTTTTGGCAGCACTGTGTAGGGACACCGTTTTTCCCTTTCAGTTTGCATAGGGATCCTTTGAAAGCTCTGTAATAGGAGGAATTATAATTCCAGTATGGGATTACTTAGGTTTCGTATTAAACTATGTGATGGAATTGGGGGGGTGGGGATGGGCATGGGGGGGGAGTTAAAAATGGGGAAACTGTACTATTCCTGTTTAGCTGAGCTGTTTGAAATTGTATTATTGGATTTGCTTCTGTTGGACTGTGCATATACTTATTGTGGCTCTGGAATCAATAAAAAAAATCTTTAATTAAAAAAAAGAGCTGCTAAAGGAGCCCTCTGAGCCTACTCAAAGGCATCGACAGAGCCAAATGCTCAAAAGGCGTCAAAGTGAACAGACGTAAATGATCCCCACCATTGAACCTGGACCAGTGTTTCAGAGAGGAGAAGGAATGGGCGAGAGCATAGGGAAAGGCCGGGGCACTGGAATATGCAAAATCCACGGAAAAAGAGCTGGGCCGGCAAACAAAGGAAGACACGAGGCAAAAGCACAAATATAGGGGGTAAGACGCGTCACCTGAACAGCCGCACATAGATCGAAACCTGACGAAGGAGAGCGGAGAAATGATCATCGCAGCACAAGAAAAGGGACCACACAGAAAATGTGCACAACAAGACAAAAAAACACCTGGCAAACTCGACAAATGCAGATTCTGTGGCCCAGAAGAAGAGGTTTACCCACCCCGCTGACGGGTGCGACGGACGGACATCAGAAGGACGATGGGCAGAAAGGCACAGCAAGGCAGCATGGCTCATCCGCTGGAAAGTGTGTAAATGCTAATGCATCACGGAACCAGAGAAATACTGGAGTCACGACCCCAAGAGAACTGTATTCCCATTCCAACTGATAAAAAACCTCAGTGCTTAAAACCAGATACAGTGGTACAGGACATAAACCCCCCCCACATAAACAGCATTGCTAACAGATGGGTCAGTACCACGCGACAATGCTGTTCTACGTATGGAGAGACAGAAGATCATCAAATACCAAGAGACCAGAACAATGTTTCAATTATCTCGGGCAGCACCGGCCTAGTTATAAAGAACTTTGAAGTGCATCTCAACATGTTGCCTGTATATATTACATGCTATGAGCTACAGAAGGATGCTCGTTGGCACAATGCAGGTATTACGAATAGCACTAACAGTAAACCTGAGGGACTGAGATCACACCCAACATACCTTGGTGTAAGAGTGAGATTCAAAAAGAGAACAAACATCTGACTATCAAAGCCATAATTGGAACGTGGAGGGGGTGGAGGAGAGGAAGATGTTCACGTGATGGAGTAGCCACAAGCAGCAGCAGGTTGAATTGGCTCCTGCTCTCCCAACTCAGTAATGACCTCAGCTATGAAATCTATGCCCTGCTTGCCGCCTGCCTTGACCTCTATCTATCGCCTGGTAACTGTCTCACTGCAACCTGTCCAGACTGTGGCCTTGCCCCGGACTTTCTCTCTCTATATGCCCTATGGGACCCTCGCCTAAGTCCTGCCGGCCTCTGGAACCCTAAAGCTCAATCTGCGGGAACGGAGCTGGTATAGGTGAAGCTCCAGCCTAGTGCTAGTTCAGAGCGCGTTAGCCCAGCTGCCGGCATGAGCCTAGTAGGTTCACCTACTAGGCTGCATCAACCACACCACACATCAACCACACCTACTAGGCTGCATCAACCACACCTACTAGGCTGCATCAACCACACCACATGGAGCAGCTGGTACACATACCAAAAAGGGGGGAGCTATTTTAGACTTAATCCTTAGTGGAACACCTCATTTGGTAAAAGAGGTAATGGTGTTAGGGCCACTTTGCAATAGTGATCATAAGATGATCAAATCTGTCTGGCTAACTGGAGGGAGGATGCTAAGAAAATCTATTGCAATAGCATTTAACTTTCAAAAGGGAGATTATGGTAAAATGAGAAAAATGGTTAGGAAAAAAACTAAAAAGTCAAGAGTTTACAACAGGCATTGTCATTGTTTAAAAATACCATTTTGGAAGCCCAGACCAGATGTATTCCATGCATTAAAAAAGGAAGGCCAAATGACTGCCAGCATGGTTAAAAGGTGAGATGAGAGAGGCTATTCTAGCCAAAAGAACATCCTTCAAAAAATGGAAAAGGGATCCAAATGAGGACTACAGGAAACAGCATAAGCACTGGCAAGTTGAAGCTGGGATTCGCTATATTCACTGATGTGATGGACTGAAACTGGGCTCTTCTGAAAAAGGAAACTGGAGACCTACTGTTGGTAAGTTGTAAACTATCATTAAAATTAGCTACGGAACCTGAAGACTGGAGGATGGTCAATGTAATGCCGGTTTTTAAAAAGGGTTTCAGGGGTGATCCGGGAAACTCCAGACTGTTGAGCCTGACATCAGTGCTGGGAAAAATGATTGAAAATATTCTAAAGAACAAAATTACTAAATATATACATAGACATAGTTTAATGGGACAAAGTCAACATGGGAAGTCTTGCTTCCCAATTTGCTACATTTTTTGAAGGCGTGAATAAACGTGGATAAAGGCATGGGTATCAGCACAGAAAAACATGCCTGCATCAGGGAAACTCTCAGGAATCTCAGTAAGCAGTGGAAGGCTCACGACCATCGATCTATATGAAAATTATGATTTGGAAGACTTGATACAAATCAATGTGAATCCTGAAGAGGTGCTAGAGCCAACTGACAAACTAAATAGTAACAAATCACTGGGGCCTGATGGTATTCATCCCAAAGTACTAAATGAACTCAAATACAAAACTGCAGACCTGCTACTGGTACTCTGAATCACTGAAATCAGCCTCTATACCTGAAGACTGAAGGATAGCATATCTAACACCAGTTTTCAGAAAAGCCTCCAGAGATGATCGAAGTAATTACAGACCCGTGAGCCTGATGTCAGTGCAGGCTAAAATGATGGAATCTATTGTCAAGAATAAAATTACTGATCACATGGATAAACATGGCTTCAAGGGGAAGAGCCAGCATGGAGTTAGCAAAGGGAGGTCGTGTCTTACTAACCTATTAGAATTCTTTAAAGGTGTGATAAAAGTGGATGTGGATAAAAGAGAACCGGTTGATATAGTGTTTTTTGATTTTCGGGAGGTGCTTCATAAAGTTGGTCATGACTCCTGAGAAAATTAAAAAAATCATGGAATAGGAGGCGGATTGTTAACTGGTTAAAAGACAGGAATCAAAGAATAGGACTAAATGGCCAGTTTTACAAATGGAGAAAGGTACAGAGACAGGATGCTGGGCTGGATGGACCTTTGGTCTGACCCGGCATGGCGCTTCTTATGTTCTTTCTCTTGTCAGGAGATGCAGCCCAGAAATGACAGAGAACGGGAACTCACCATCGCTTGCTCAATCTTGTTATCAATGGCGATTATGCTGCTGCTCAGGCCGCTGAGAAAAACAAAGAGAGACCAAGAGAGATGATTAGAAGACATAGAAACCCAACATTCACCTTCAGGCCCTGTTCTCGGCCTGCCCATTTGTACAAGGGCTGCCTAAGGAATACTGTGGGGGGAGGGTAAATTTCAGGCGGGATTTTCAAAGCAGATTTATGCATATGCAATCGATTTGAAAATCTGCACGTGTCTGCGGAACCAGTACGGACAGCATGCAGACTTTTGAAAATCATGTCCTCGCCCCCAACTCTGCCCCCGAATGCCTCTTTGTATGCATTTTAATTTGCACAACTCCCCGGGTAATTTTTAAAAGGTCATTTACGTGCATAGAACCAATGTTTCTTCTGCTACTATATTTCTATAGTGCTACTCAATGTACACAGTGCTGAACAAACATCACATAAGAGTCAATCCCTGTTCAGTAGAGCTTACAAACTAATCAAGACAAACATACAGGGCAAAAGAGACTTGAGAAGTTTCATACATTAAACAATGGTTAAAATTAGTTAGTTAATGAGGCTGAAAGCAGACAATCGGGCTTAAGATTTAAGAGCAGCCTCAAATAGTTGGGTTTCTAGATGGCATTTAAATAAGGCAAGAGAGGGAGCAGGACGTACCAGCTCAGGAAATCTATTCCAAGCACACAGTGCAGCCAGATGGGAAACAGGGAGTCGGGAATTGGTGGCAGATAGGAGTGAAGTAACCGACGAACGGAGAGCA
Organism: Rhinatrema bivittatum; assembly: GCF_901001135.1. NCBI lineage: Eukaryota > Metazoa > Chordata > Amphibia > Gymnophiona > Rhinatrematidae > Rhinatrema > Rhinatrema bivittatum. The sequence goes on from NC_042630.1 coordinate 22,485,603, forward strand.
CAAGGAGGGGTGTAGAGAGAGATAAGAGAGGGGAGGCAGTGAGGTGCTGCAGAGTGAAGGCATTTTTAGGTGAGAAAGAGGAGCTTGAACTGTATGCGCGAGCAGATAGGGAGCCAATGCAGCGACTTCAGAAGAGGGGTTATGTGTGCATAGCGACTTTGGCTAAAGATAAGTCACGCGGCTGAATTTAGGACAGATTGCAGTGGAGAGAAATGGCTCACTGGGAGACTTGTGAGAAGCAGGTTGCAGGAGGAGAAAAGAGTGAGTAAGGGTTCTGGTAGTGTGTTCAGAAAGAAAGAGGCAGAGTTTGACGATGTTATAAAGAAAGGGCACGTTTTAGCAGAATTTTGGATATGTGTAGAGAAAGAGAGAGAGGAGTCAAAGATGACTCTTAGGTTACGAACTCAGCGGACTGAGAGAATGACCGTGTTATCCACAGAAATAGAGAAAGGAAGAATAGGGGAGATAGATGTGAAAGGAAAGATAAGGAGCTCTGTCTTGGTCATGCTGAATTTAAGGTGATGATGGGACATCCAAGCAGCAATGTCCGACAAGCAGGCTGAGATCTGGGCGGGATTCCTGATGAAATTTCTGATGTAGAGAGGTAAATCTGGGAGTCATCAGCATAAAAATGGTATTAAAAGCCATAAGAGGAAATAAGAGCACCAAGGGAATTAGAATACAAGGAGAAGCGAAGAGGGACCAGGACAGAAAGCTGAGGCACATCGATTGATAGTGGGATGACACACAAATGGTTTCTGCACATATCCCCAAAGTGGTTAAAAAATTAAAAGAGAAAAATATTTAACAGCAATCATAATAAAATAGAATTACAGAAAAGAAGACAATTCCACACTTCTGGTGATATTCAGGAATGTTTCTGGTCTGGTCACAGGAGACAGTGCATGATGCTGCTGTTTCTCCTGTTTCCTCCCAGGATTAGACAGTTTTTCCTGCTCATTCTTTTGGGGGAAATCAGATTTTTTTTTTCTCTTACTCTTTGGGAAATGTGCATTTCTTCTGTTCTTGGATTTTGAACAGTGCAGGAAGAAATGCAGTCCTGTTTCCCTTTCTCTAGTGTTGCACTGCAGGCAGACTCTGACTTATTGGAATTTCTAGCTCTGTTTTATCTGTATGTTTCTTTTTCTAATTTGTGGTCCCTTATTCTATATTGGGCGAGGGTCTGTCTGTGTTCTATGTGTGTGACTGAGGTGTCATATTCTGTAGAAGTCCAACTTGTTCTCTTCTCCCAGTAGGAGGTGTACTGGTGTTCTAGGGCCCAGTGTAGTATTTGCAGTGCATACTTTCCCTACATAGAGTTGTTGCTGTGAAAATCCTGTCAGTTAGTGCTGTTGAGGAATGGAAGATTTGCGGAGTGTGGTTATAGCAAGGTTTTATATTATGTAACAAAGGGGTCAAAGCAATACAGTGCACTCAGCCGGGCGCACTGTTTAACCCGCAGCTGGACGTGGGTTGTGTAGGCGCGTCCATAGCCCCTTATGCTATAAGGGCATTAGCACCTCCACAATGTGCATCCAACGTGCCGCAAAACTACTAGCACTCATCATATGCAAATGCATGTTGATGAGGCTATAAGTCACCCCAAATGCAAAACATAAAAGTGTGTCCAATACGCACATTTTTGCTCTCAGAAATTAATGTCTGCCCAGAGCAGCATTATTTTCTGAGCGCCCCCAAAAAGTTGTACAGAAAAGCAGAAAATACTGCTTTTCTGTGTATCCTCCGACTTAATATCGTGGTGATATTAAGTCGGAGGAATGAAAGATTTAAAAAAAAAAATTTTTTTTTAAGTGCCAGTGGTCAGGTTTGGGAAATGGACATTCAGTTAACCATCGTCCACTTTCCAAACCCGTGGCTGTGCACCAATTAGGAAAACGGATGCCGATAAATTCAGTGTATGTTTTCTTAACCAGCGGACAGCCATGGATACTTGACATCTCCCGGGCACCTGCTGTCAAGGAGGCGCTAAGGGGGCACAATCGACCCTAACGCCTCCTTGACAGTGCGACCCCTAATTTAAATATTGCATGGCGCCCCCAGGAGAGGTGCCTGGGGGGGGGGGCATGTTAGGAAAGCAGGCACTGAACACTCAGCACCCGCTGTCAGCTCTTTGTTTTGCATCGGCCCCAAACTGCCTTGTAGTGGAGGGAAATTGTATAGCTGTTACTGTACCTGAATGTAACACGCCTAGAGCTACAGAAGTGACACCACCAGAATCTGGCTATCCTTTTTTTGTATGGTGAGTTGGAAGGGGAAATGTCCTAGTCCTGGAGGTGGAGATCTGTCCTGTCAGGGTGAATTTTAAAAAAATATTCAATTTCTAAATGTAGGTGGATTTTTCAGCTTTTAGGAAACCTAAAACTTAAATTTAGGCCTGCGATTAATTTGCCTAGATTTAAGTGCTTGCTAAGTCTATTAACTAACCTGCATGAAAACATGAGTTATTTCCCACAGGATTTACTATACTGTGGTAAGTCGGTACCACAGTAGTAAACCACGCATTTGTGCCAGAAATGCATGTTGTCGTGGCTGAAAATGTATGCACGTTGCCAGCCACGGCAACACGTGATCGCTGTCTTCCTGGGCCATGATCTTAAAAGGGCAATTAGCCCCGAGTGATGTCCACCACTCCTATCCCTCTGCAGATGACAAAAAGAACCAACCGCACCATATTACGCACCTCCCACAAAGTGCCTTCCTGCCCCACCAAAGCGGCCATGCCTCCTAGCTCCAGAGTCCATCCTTAGCTTCATTCCTTGCTTCCCTGCCCAGTAAACAAAACATTGCAGCCCTCATACGTCCCCCACCCCCACCCCCAACCTTCCCCACTAGTTCCCCCTGGGTCGTAAAAGGCCAGGAGCAATCCCCAAACACTTCTGCTCCACCTTTGCCATAATCCAAAAGGGTGTTGTCTGTCCCAAGGCTCCCTTTGCCCTGTACAAGAGATGCAGTTAATTTTCCAAGGCTTGTCGCAGATTGCAAGGTTTATCACGATCCCTGTTTTTAAATTAATGAGCAGCCTTGCATATGATACATCTCATTAATTGTTTCCTTGCATTGCATTTTCTTGCAGTATGAAGAACATAAACGCGCATTGTCTTGTTATTGAGGCTTTGTAAACAGGTCCCTAAATTAGGTGCCCAGTGCTGAAAATCAGTGCACAGTGCCTACCTTTTTTCCTCTGCACTAATTCTGCCCCCATTGGGCAGTTTAGGAAGCTAAACCTAGGATGCTAAGTTTTATATGCTCAGCCCAACACCCTTGGAAAATTGATCCTTTAGTATCCAGCCAAGGCATGCACCTCTGGATCAGCAAAGGCTACCCAGGAATTTCCTCCTGTAAACACGACCCAGGAATTTCCTCCTGTAAACACGACTTGTGCAGAAGCACTCCAAAGCAGTATGAAACCAGTATAACCAGTGGTATAAAGTAGGGAAGCTGGCACAGACTCTCATACAAACATGGAACAGACTCTCTTCCCCCACTCTCACCCCACCCCAGGCATGCCTCCCCCCACCCCCAGGGTGTGCTCTGTTTCTTGGTTATTTAGGTGAACTTTGAGTTTGTCTTGGAGAAGTTTTGGCTTTTTCTGGAAAATCATCATTTTTGCCTTCATCCGGTTTATCAGTAGGGCCCATGACTTACAGGGGGGCTCTAACAGCTTTAGGTTCTCTTACAACGTTTCTAGGGTAGGGGATATCCCTTCCAGAGCAACTCTCCTCCTGGGTCAGTCTCCCTCTGCCTGGCAGCCTTTGGCTCTGTAGGAATCTGCCACTGTTATCAGCTCGCTTGCAGTGCAAACCCTGCAGCTGGCTTACCCCAGGGGAAGGCATCTGAGCCATCTCCTGGCTCAGTGCAGAACCCAAAAACACTCACAGCAAAGGATGGAAACAGACCAGTGGCTCTGCACCTCTGGATCAGCAAAGGCTACCCAGGAATTTCCTCCTGTAAACACGACTTGTGCAGAAGCACTCCAAAGCAGTATGAAACCAGTATAACCAGTGGCACAGACTCTCATACAAACATAGAACAGACTCTCTTCCCCCACTCTCACCCCCCCCCAGGCATGCCCCCCCCCCCCCCCCCATGTCCCCCTTCTGTGTTTACCTGTGGAAGAAAAGCAGGAGCGCCAGCAGCTGTTTATCACTCTTTCTTTGATAGGTTTCGTTATGATTCCAAATGCTCTTTGGGCTCTCAGAGCTGCTTGGGGACATCCCCTGGGAGCAGCAGATGAGCTGCTCCTGCCAGTTCTGGTTCTGGACACTCTTTGGACTCTCAACACAGTCTGGGGATGTACCCCAGGAGCGGCAGATCTGCTGCTCCTGCAAATTCTGGCTCCAGACACTCTTTGGACTCTCGGTTAGACTTAGAGGAACTCCCTGGGAGTGGCACAACCATTGATTCCAGATGTTCTTGTTGTGGACAATCTTTGGGCTCTCAGCTGTGCTCACAGGTGCCTCTTGAGAGCGACAAAGCTGCTGGGACTGCAGGTTTTGGTTCTGTGGGTTCTCTGAACTCAGAGTTTTCCCAATGTCACCTTTGGTACCAGCCTTGCTATGGTTGGGAGGTGCCCCTTGGGAGTGACAGATCTGATGGACCTGTAGGTTGTGGTTCTGAATACTGTTTGGGCTCTCATCTTGGTTTGGGGGCACCCCTTTGCAGATCTGCTGGTCCTTCAGGTTCTGGTTCTGGACACTCTTTGGAATCTGGTCTTGGTTTGGGGCCAGTTTTTCAGAGTGGCAGATCTGCTGGTCCTTCAGGTTCTGGTTCTGGACACTCTTTGGAATCTGGTCTTGGTTTGGGGCCAGTTTTTCAGAGTGGCAGATCCGCTGGTCCTTCAGGTTCGGGTTCTGGACACTCTTTGGAATCTGGTCTTGGTTTGGGGCCAGTTTTTCAGAGTGGCAGATCTGCTGGTCCTTCAGGTTCTGGTTCTGGACACTGTTTGGAATCTGGTCTTGGTTTGGGGACAATTTTTCAGAGTGACATATCTTCTGGTCCTTCAGGTTCTGGTTCTGGACATTCTTTGGGCTCTCACCTTGATTTTGGGACAATTCAGAGTAGCAGATCTTCTGGTCCTTCAAGCTTTGACTACAGACACTATTTGGGGTCTCACTTTGGATCGGGGATGCTCCCAGGGAACAGATCTGTAGGTCCTTCAGGTTCTGGATTTGTACATTCTTTGGGGTCTTGCCTTGGTCTGAGGTCCCTCCTTTGGAATGGCAGATCTGTGGATCCTTCCAGTTCTGGTTCCAGACATTCTTTGGGCTTGCGTCTTGATTTGAGGACACGCCTTTAAAGTGACAGATCTTCTGGTTCTTAAGGTTTTGGTTCTGGTTACTCTTCAGGCTCTCACCTTGCTTTAGGGACACTTTTTCAGAGTGGCAGATCTGCTGATCCTTCAGGTTCTGGTTCTCAACACTCATCTTAACTCGGCTTGGAGACACCCCCTGGGAACAGATCTGCTGATCCTTCAGGTTCTGGATCCAAATATTCTTTGGGCTCTCGGCTTGGTTCGGGGATGCTTCCCGGGAACAGATCTGCTGGTCCTTCAGGTTCTGGTTCCGTATACTGTTTGTGCTCTCAGCTCGGTTTGGGGATGTTCCCCGGGAACAGATCTGTTGGTCCTTCAAGTTCTGGTTCCATATACTCTTTGGGTTCTCGGCTTGGCTTGGGGATGCTCCCCGGGAACAGATCTCCTGGTCCTTCAGGTTCTGGTTCCGTATACTCTTTGAGCTCTCGGCTTGGCTTGGGGATGCTCCCTGGGAACAGATATGCTGATCCTTCAGGTTCTGCTTCCGTATGCTCTTTGGGCTCGCGGCTTGGCTTGGGGATGCTCCCCAGGAACAGATCTGCTGATCCTTCAGGTTCTGGTTCCGTATGCTCTTTGGGCTCTCGGCTCGGCTCGGGGATGCTCCCCGGGAACATATCTCCTGATCTTTCAGGTTCTGGTTCCGTATGCTCTTTGGGCTCTCGGCTCGGCTCGGGGATGCTCCCCGGGAGTGGCAAAGCTGCTGATTCCAGGACTGCAGGTTGAGTCGGGTCTGGTAAGAGGTGATTCTGCTTTTCACAGACACTCCTTCCACATCATCCTCCATTTCCTTTCCTTGCCCTGCTCCCCTACCCTTCTAGCTGCTCACAACTGATCCCAGTTCTCTCACTACCCCTTCCCTGCAAAGCTCATATCTATTCTAGAGAAAGAGAATGAAAAATAATAAGTTAAAAAAGAGTCAGTGGTGAAGAATTTGAGGCAAGTAACAAATAAAAAGAAAAAAAGTAAAAAAAAAATATAGAACAGGGGGGAGAAAGCAGAAGTTTCAGCTAATAACAGAGGGATGGAGGGAGAGAAGAGCACAAACAGGAGGAGGAGACAGAGAGGCAGCAGGAGTGGAGAGAGAGAGAGAGAAAACAGCAGGGAAAGAAAACAGGAGAGATCACCAGTGACACTGTCAGATGCCCCTTGCTCTATCTCCTGTCAGTAGCTGTCTGGCTCTCAGAAGCTGAGCTCTGTAATCCCTGCGTCCCTTTCATCCCCACTGGCTGGCAGGCGAGGGGGCAGACAGAGGGCGGGAGAAAGATGGAAAGGAAAGAAAGAGAGATAGGGAGGGAGAGAGAGAGAGAGAGACAGAGGGCACAGTGATAGACGGAGGGAGGCGGGGAGAGAAAGACGGAGACAGAGAGAGGGGGGAGTCCCTTTCTCTAAGTGTTATATTGATGACCGTGGGTTATGCTGTTCCTGGAACTCTGGTCCTGCCATGCCTTGGATGGCTTTCTGTTATATCTGGCTTAGTTTCATTCACACGCGGGAAGGGCCCCTGCTCCAGTGGTCTTACATAACTGTGCGTATTGAGGGTTAAGGAGGCTTGCCCTATGGGGCAAAGGAGGGGGCTTCTGTCCTCTCATTCCACCTTCCTTGCCTCCTTGCCTATCAGTGCCTGCCTGATCACACCAGCTACAAAGCCAATAGTCCGGCTTTCCGCTCACACCATTGTCCAAATAGATCCACACAAATGTGATTTGTGATGTGAGCTACCAGTGGCAAAAGGAAATATCCCTTCCCAATCCCCAAATCTGGTGATCGGCTTCAGTCCCTGGATCAGAGCTTCCCCCCTCAAATCTAACCACACTGTCCCTCATCCACCCATCTGTTTTTCCTCCCCCAAAAAAAGATATATTGGGGTTTTTTTGGAAGTTATTAAGCACTGGCAAAATGTTCCCTAATTTCCCCACTTCCTCTGGAGAGGGACAAAATCCATTTCCCCTTACCCTACTGGGAGTGGAGGTTTTTATTCTCTGTTTGACCTCTTGGGGGATGAGCCCCTTACTCTGGAAGAGGAGCCCTTGCCTCTTGGGCACTCAGGGACACACAACCTGCTTGTGATGCCTGACATATGCTGCCCCTGCTCACTGGCCCTCCGCGCCCCTCCCCGAGTCAGCGGCAGAACTCGCCCCCCCCATCCATCCATGCCAGAAATTCCTGCCCATTGTGACTCTCCCACGCTGGAACCAGTGGGACGTCCAAATGTCAGAGAGCAAGAAAGGAGTCAAATCAGCTGAGCTAACAGAGGGTCCTTCCAGAGGCAGCACTCTCGCTAACCACAGCCGCAGGTTCCAAAAAGCTTATATTATCTAATTTTATAATCAGATGATCATTGCTATAAACGGGGACTTTAGAAGCTTTCAGCATGGTCTCCCTTCTATCAAAGTCCTCATTTCTTCTTTTGTGTGCCCAGTCTGTGCCAGCGGCATGAGCCATTGGTGTGTGGGGTAGCACTGGGCGATCCTAGGCTGCCACCTGCTGGGCAGAGCAGGGGAAACAGCAATGGCCAGGGAGAAATTTCGCAAACAGCACAAAGGGGGAGCCCCTCTCCCGCTGCAGCTCCTCGCACCTTTCCCTCTTTTGCCCCCTGAGCTAGTCCAGCAGTGAGAAACGGTTGGAACCAGAACCCGTAGCCTAGGGGTCGGAGGGCTAGGAGTTTTAATTCCCGGCTCTGAATGACCTCGGGGTGAGTACTGCCCTGTGATTTATCACTGGTTCTTATGGGGTAGTTTCTCAAAACAAATTTGTTTTGCACATACCATGACAGGAATGTGCCTCGGCTCATAAGCCAGGGTATGTTGGGCGTGATCTCAGATCTTTCAGTTTTCTGCTGGTGTTCTTCTGAATACTTGCTGGTTAAGCTTGCCCAGATGTGGAAGTCTTGTTCATAAACACAACTGGTTGAGGTCTTTCTAGGGCTAGTCCATGATTCAAAAACTCTCTAAAAGTATATAAGATTGCAAATTGATTGATGACTTGTATCTTATTCTGTGTTCTTAAAGCAGTTTTCAGCATTGGTTTCAGGCTCCTCTAGTACTCTTTGATTTGTGCTGGATTGTTGCACCTTCATCTGCTCCTAGATACTACGGCTAAGCTGCTATTTTAAAAGTCTTAAACAGCTATATTCTAGCCGGATAAAGAGTTCTCTGGCTAGAATATAGCCAGTTAAGTTGGGGTGTTCCCGGGAGGAGCGGAGATATGCGGTTAGGTTAACTGACTAACTCTAGCTGCGCCGCAGGGCTGGTCTAAAGTTAGCAGGATACTCCTATCTGGCTAACTTTAAGATATCCGGGTATATTCAGATCCCGGTTAAATTAGCCAGATAGGTGTATCCAGCTAACATAACTAGCCACTCGCCAGCTGAATATGGACTACTTCATGTCTGTACTCCTTCCTGCTCAAGTTCCTCTTCAGTCAGAGAGGTCTTTTCAGTTTTGATTAGTTTTCCTCAAATGAAAGCGCATGTGTCTAGGCCAAATGTTATCCTGATGTGAGAAGCTCTTCACCACTGAGAGTTGTTCCACAAAATGATGTTCACAGGAGGCGTAAAGCTTCAAATCATCTATAAATAGTGGCTGTGATGGTATCTGTGGATCATTAGTGCCTCTGGAATTAAAATGAAATCAATAGCCTACCCATGGATTCAATGCCAGGCAAAACAAGAGTGGTGACAGGGTGGGTCCCTGAAATATTCCTTGCTGAATCCTGATGTTAGGACGTGCACGACTCTATCACTGAGTCCTGCTGGGTCCTATCTCTGTATACCAGTGTGTCATTTCTAGTAATTAGGTCTTGCACAGATACATACAGCTGGATCATACACCCCAGTGGTGGCTGCATCTGTCATTTTCTAGTTATTATTATATTTAATCAACTTTCTTTGTCACCTTTCCAAAAGTAGCCCAAGACGAATTACAGAAAAAATATAGGAGAGCCAGTTAGATTATAAATGATAGAAATCCAAATTATCTTTGTCATTATTCCTTTTTACCTTCCATCTGAGATAATTCTGAGATCTGGCATCCTGCTTGTTCTACTGAAATGAAACTGCTGCTCTCTGAAAGCATCGCTGTGGAGTTCCTAGGGCCTTTCTGCTCCTCCTGGTGTCTGCCACCCTCTAATGCACAGAACATACGTGCGACTGCAGCTGACCCCTGCCCTGCTCAGAGGGTGGCAAGAGATCCCTGCGACCTGCACGGCTGCTGTCCACGTCCAGCGAATCCCTCCTTTTCTGCAGGGCAGTGTGCGAATGTGGCCTCATGTTGGCTCAGCTCAGGCGCAGGATCGGAGCCCACTGGCACCCCCTCCGTGCATGCCCGAGCACCCTCAAAGTCAGATCTGCCTCCCGCACCTCCGTTTGTCGTCTCCTGGACTCTTCGCAGCTGAGAGGATAGACTGAAGAAGCCTCAGGAGAGACAGATCTGATACTAAAGGGGAGGTGGGGGGTTGCTCAAGCACTCATAGCATCCACGAATCTGGCGCCTGTGGTCTGAGCCATGAGCTCAGGACGGTTCCTTTTTGGCAGATACTACCTTAAGCTTGCTGAGCAGACATGATGCACCATTTGGTCCTTTTCTGCCATCATTTCTATGTAAATTGAGAACCTGTAGGCTATGAAGGGGTTAATGCCCTGCCACCGGACCCCACTGGGGACATGATAACATTGCAACCATTGCCAGAGCAGGTGACTTGACCCTCCTTTAAAGACAAAAGAAAATCCAAGTATTCTGACTCATATAATATCAGAATGTGGGGAGCAACAACAAATATATTTTTGAGGGAGATCCCTGCCTACTCCGTCACTGCAGAACCTTCTCTCCCTTTACCCCCTGTTCTCCAAATGGTTTCCAGCACCTCTGCTGGTGGCTATGCCTGGCATCCACCAAGTAGAAACAGATCCTAAGGGGCCGCCCCATAACTTCCCATTCAATCTCCCGGGCACGCGTTTCCTTGCCACACACCAGCCTGAGTAATTAAGGTCACGTCCTTGTCCAAGTCCCTCGGCAGCCTCCGAGTTTGAGACTGCCCTAGCTGCATCCGTTTCCCAGTTATAAGGAGGAAGAGACGCACGCACAAACAGGTTTTTCCCTGAGCCTCCCCCTCCCCTCCATATCATGACCCCCTTGTCCTTGAGATTCCTACTCTCGTGTACTGCCAGACTCTTAGATCTCACGGGGGGACCTTTTCTTTTCTGACCCAATGCGGTTCATGTCTTATTTCTTTCTAAGGAGAATAAAAAGCATGCACCTTTCTAGTACAACCACTTTATGTTTTGGAATGGTCTCTTTTCCAGGATTCCAGTGCTGCAGTTGTCCGTGCTGTGTTCACACAGTGTGACAGCTGCAGGAGGTTTGGAGGGGGAGAGGGGAGGGAGCCAGCTAGTGAGAGGCACTGGAAGGAGCTCAGACAATGACCAGTCAGAGCATGGAGCTCTGACAGTGACACCTGGTGACCGGTGAGTGACAGCTATGGGAGAAGGTCTGACAGTGACCAGAAAGTGACAGCATGGGAAGGACCTCCGACAGTGACATCTAGTGACCACTCAGCGAACTGCAACCTACTCTCTGTTGCAAGAGGGCATTACAAGGCTTAATTTCCTGCCTCCTTGGAACAGGATAGGGTCATGGTGTGAGGAGGGCAGACGACAGGGTCTCTGGGAGCTAGGAAGGGACAGCCTTAATATTCCAAGGATTTCATTAATAAAAATAAAAACAACAAAATTATAATAGGGAGGAGGCATTCTGGAGCTGACAGAGAGGAGCCTGGTACGGGCTGACGGCAGAACATTGGAGGAAAGGATCTGGCAAATGAGGCCATGAGGTCATCTGTGCCAGACAGCTCTTTGTATAGCCGTCCCCAGGCGGACACTCAGCCTTTCTCCTCTACACCTGCTGTTCCCGAGGGCAGCCAGATCGGGGGCGGGAAGGAAGCTTGTGCAGGCTGGGATATGACTGGGTTCATGTTTGTAATGATGGCCCCCCCCCCCCCCTCAACCACCACACACACAGAGACATCAGATCCGCACACACCCCATTACACAAAAGCATCAAACCCAACCCAAGGCCAGCTGCGCACTGCCATGCAGAGAGACCTGGCTTTCACTGCAACACTCAGCATTGGCTGGGGGGCCCTGGGCATGCTGCAGAGGCAGCACTCGCAGCCCCTGGTGGGAGGGAGTCCTGGCCATCATGCGTCAGCGACACCTAGTAGTTGGATTTAGGGCCCTGGTGAAATGGCTCCTGGCCTAGCGCTGTCGCTGCAGTGACTGAACTGCAGTAAGGTGGGGAGGAGGATACAGAACTGGGGGAGGGGGAGGGGATTCCCCCGGTGGCTGCGAATGAAGGCTCCTGGTACCAGATCCCAGGCCTGGGCTCCTACTGAGCTGGAAGTGCAAAGGAGCAGGAGGAAAAAACAGACACAGAGGGCTCTGATGCCTTTTACTGGACCAATATAAGATGATGTCAGAGAGCCTACAAGAGCACATGGGTCACTTCGTTGCCATGGTGATGTACCTAATGGCCATTCCACGCAGTTCCCACTGTCTCCTGGCAGGAAGTGTAACAGGGACACTCAGTCCTTCGACACAGTCCCCGAAATCTCATGGCAGGATATGTTACAGGGACACTCAGTCCTCCTACACAGTCCCTGCTGTCTACTGGCAGGAAGTGTTACAGGGGCACTCAATCCTTCTACACAATCCCTCCCTACTATCTCATGGCAGAATGTGTTACAGGGACACTCAGTCCTTCTGCACAGTCTCTCCCTGCAGTCTCCTAGCAGGATGGGTTACAGGGGTCCTCAGACCTCCTACACAGTCCCTGCTGTCTACTGGCAGGATGTGTTACAGGGACACTCAGCCCGCTGTCTCCTGACAGGATGTGTTACAGGGACACTCAATCCTTCCACGTAGTCCCTGCTGTCTCGTGGCAGGATGCGTTATAGGGGCACTTAGTCCTATTTCCTGCTGTCACATGGCAGGATGTTTTACAGGGACACTTAGTCCTTCTACACAGTCCCTCTCTGCTATCTCATGGCAGAGTGTGTTAGAAGGACACTTAATCCTTCTACGCAGTCCCTCCCTGCTGTCTTATGGCAGAATTGTTGCAGGAACAAGTGTGGGTGTATATGCATGAATGTGTGTGCATCTACATTTCCATGTGAGCATTTGCATGTCAGTCAGTGTGTATGTGTGTTAGTGAATGTGTGTGTGTGCGTAACCCTGTAGAAACACCTCTCACCTGCTCATGTCTGACCTGCAGCACTCTGGGCCGAGCCCAATCTCTCAGCCAAGGCAGGAGAGAGGGCGAGTACTGCACTATGGTCCGACTGCACACGGAGTACAAGGCCTGGGCAGAGCAAGAAATGCAGGTGCGGGATACACTCGGCTGTACCCGAGGGAGGTGAAGGGGTTGGGTTGAACCAAGCTGGGTGAAATGATGCAGTCTGGGGACTCCTCGAGGTCTCTCTCCAGTTCGGAGGCAGCAGGAGGTGAGCGTGACGCCAGAGCCAGCACTCACAGGCCTCACATTTCCCCCTCATAGCCCCTCCTTTCTAATCTCAAGGGGGTCGTGAGGCCTGCGAGAGGGCCCTGCGCTCACCGACTTGCTGCCGGGCCTGGGGCCACCTGCCCCAAAGGCAAGCAGGTGAGGGGAGCAAAGGTAGGAAAGGAGGTGAGCATGAAAGCCCAGAGTTGGGAGGGAAAGAGAAAAAAAGAGGGAGCACGCATGGCAGGCAGGCAGAAGGCCATGATCTATCTTCAGCTCTTTGTGCTGTATTCAGATTTTGAAGGTCTCGGGGTACTGCTTCTTAGTTCAGCAAACTTTCTTGACCTGCCAGTTTGTATATGTGTTGCTAATAAGAGGTTTTAAAAATACAAATATACAATAGTAAGAGAAATAGTAAGATTGGGTGAATATTTTCCTAATCTTTAATTTTTTTGGAGGGGGTGAGGGTGGGGGGGAGGCCCACTGGGCTTCCAGGAGCTGTCATTCACAACTATCCAGGGATTTTCTCCCCAATCTTATACCCCCTTCCACCTCACCCAGTCATCACAGCACCAGTCCTTGGTCAGAGGCCGGGCAATGGGCCCTAAGTCTGGCCACTAAGTGTCACCATTGTACAATGACAGGGCTTATCAACGCTCCCTCCGCAGCATCCCCAGCCTTGGCCGGCCCAGGGACTGGAGGAGCTGTGGCAGGACTTGAACCCGAGTCCCTGTGCGTGGCAGTGCGCGGCACGTCCGTTGAGTCAGCGGGCCGGCCCCTGCTTCTTCTTTTGTGGGAAGTCTTATTTTCTCTCTGACCTTTCAGAAATGTGCAGCACTTCTGTCTTTGGCTCTTGCACAGTACAGGAGGAAAGGCACTCCCGTTTTATTTTTCCAGTGTTGTACTGCAGGCAGAATCTGGCTTTTGGGGGTTTCCTGTTCAGTTTTTGTCTGCACGTTTCTGTTTCTAATCTGTAGTTTCTTAAACCGGATTTGGGGAGAAGGCTTCTGCCAGGGGTCTGCAGCAGTCCAGCTTCTTGTGTTTTCCCAGCAGGAGGTGTACTGGTGTTTTAGGGCCAGGTGTAATGTTACCTTTTCCTATACTATGTGAGTCCTGGGGTTTCCTACATAGGTGCTGAGTGTGTGGGGGTTTTTTTTTTGCAGGGTTTTGTGTTACTTCACAGTGTGCCTATTAGTGGAGGAAGTCTGTGTTACCGTTACTGAGGTGAGACCAGAATTTGCCAGGTCAGAGGTCTCTCTCTGGTTGTTCGTGCTGTCTTCCTACTTTGGGTGTCCCAGACAGCTTCCATCTCCTCCCCCCGAGGTCTCTCTTTGGTTGTTCATGCTGTCTTCAGACTTGGGATGTCTCAAGTCATTGGTAGCTTAGCTTTCTCCTGACCAGCAGCACAACTGCGAGAGGGCTGACAAATATAAATAGAAAGGCTACACCTGTTCTCCCTGCCAGCTGAACAGATTTACATGCTGGGGGGGGGGGGGGGGGGGGGGGAGGGGGTATTGGCAGCATTTGCCAGTCTTCCCTGCACCGTCCCTAACACCCTAGTGCCATGGTAACAGGGACAAGGCAGGAGTGGGATGGCCTGGAAGTTCTCCCACCAGCCCTGGGAACCTTGGGCACATAAGACAGGCTTTGATATGTGGCTAAAGGTCTTCCACTCCCCGGGCTGGCCAGGGCGGGTGATGCTGCCAGCTCCAAGGGGAACTGCGACCATCTGCAACGCTCAAGGACACATGCGCCGCATTCTGGAGGGAGCCACGATCCACGGCTCCCGGTTAGGTTAAGAACTGCTGCTACGACGTCTGGGCCGGACAGGAGGGGAGGGGGAGGCATAAAAATGGAGGGGAAATCCCAGGTAGCTGCAAACCAAGACTCATGGCCCAGTGGTGGCTGCTTCTGATTGAGCTGGAAGCCCAAGGGGAAGAAGGGAAGCTAACAGCAAAGTGATCTTGTACCTGACCCTTCCCTGAGGCACGGACGGCTCCTGCTAGGGTTACCAGAGAGCTCCATTTTCTGTAGGAAGAGGTCAGGCTGGATTTATGCTGAATGCTTCCTGGAACTCAAACAGGAACTACAAGACCCTGAACGCAGTGGGTGGAAATTCCGGACTTGCTCAGCTTCTCCCCCCCAAATGTTGGGGTATCTGGTAACCCAGTCCCTCCCATGCAAGCTCTTTTGCTAGTGGATTGGCTGCCAGTCTCCCTACCTGTCTCTTCTGCTAGCTCTCTGCAGAGAACTGGTCGGGCAGGTCTTGGGAAGGCTGGCATGAGGGACAGCCTTGGCTGCCAGCAGCAGTGACAGGGGCTCTTGGATTGCTGAGAAGCATTTTGCCCAGCAGACTGCTGCAGTGACTGAGGATGATCACCAGGGGGCAGTCAGGGGACCTGGGCAAATATCCTTTGCAATGAAGTCGCAAAGACAAACTGATAAAAATATTAACTTGTGGGGTCCTGGCTGTGCTGCTTTCCTTTTAAGTCCTATTCTTATGTCACCTTTCTTGAAATGTGCTTTTTTAATATGTCCTTTTGGAATAAAGGAGGTGCACTTTATATAGTCTGCTCTTTCCTTAGGTCCGCTCTTCAGGTATTCATGCTGTATGGTATCAGCATGATGCCTGCACAGGGCTCCATGGAAGATCTGCTCTTCAGCTGTCTGTGCTGTATTCGGGCTTTACATGTATCAGTGTGACTCCTGCATGAGGGTCTAGTGAAGATCATGCTGTATTCCCGCTCTGTGGTGATGTCTGCACCTGGATCTGTTAAAGATCCTCGCTTCCACTGCCCATGCTGTATTTATGCTGTTTGAGGCCCATTTGCCACTGCTGTGGTCTCCTCCAGCACTGCTTTTTGCTTCTCCTGGATTGACCACTAGGTGTCAATATGGCAGCCCATCTGTGAATCCCCCTAAAGGTTGCTGAAGGTGGCGTGTTGGTAATGGAGGATGCATGGAGTGCAGATGTCTCTGCTGGCACTGGTTTCCTTGCCGGATGCAGGTAGTCCTCGTGCACTAGGCTTCCAGCCGCATGAATCCACCTCTATGCTGGACCAGCGCCCAGCCCTCTGGGCCCATCCCGCAGTGCGGATGTTGAAGCACTGGTCCTGGGCCTCAGCCAGCCCCGGATATCTGGACTTCCAGCAGTCACCGAGTACAGGAGGAGAGACGCCACTGTTAACAGCAGATTTACAAAGTGCCTGTCAATCAAAAGGGAATTCTAAAGCAGCAGAAAATGAGCAGGCCTGGAACCTTGGCACCTGCTCCCTCCCCTCTCACAATCACTGCTCCAACATAAACTTGCTTCCCCTCGGTCTCTCCCTCTAGTTCCATTCATCTTTCCACCAGTGATGGATTTAAGGTTTTGCAACCAAGGGGGAGGAAGGTGTCTCTATCCCTGCTCTGGGTCTGCTTCTCCTTGCATCCCCATCCTCTGTCTAACCTCCGGCCCAATCTGACAGCCACACAGCAGGCGCCGATCCCTTCTCTCTCTCATACACACTATCCTGCTGTGCTCCTCGCTCTCTCTCACACAGATACACCTCCCTCCCCAGCTGATCACCTCTTGTCCTCTAGTCCCTCCTTTCCCCCCCAGTGACCCCCTCAGCCCCTCCTCTCCTCACCACAATAATCCCCCTCTCATTCCTGACTACCTCAGCTCCATCTCCCAGACCCCATCCCCAGCTCATACTTCCATCACTGTCACCGATCTGGGCCAACAGGAGGGAGAGAGAAACAGTGGTGCCTCTGGCTGTGTCGCCCTGCCCAGGACCCGCCTCCCGCCATGAACCATGCAGCACTACAGAGTCCTGTGTGTTTCAAAGCACCGGTCGAGCCCTGGGTGGCAGAGGAGGATGACACAGCCTGAAGTACTGCCGCCTGGATTAGCAGCAGTCAGAGGTATTGCAAGGGTGGCCTGCGGGATTAAGGTGTTCAGCCCTCATTTAGAGGGAGAGAGTGGGGAGGGGCAGCACAAGCTTCGGCCCTGTCGGTAGGGGTGGCACTGGCAGCCAGAATCGTTGCTAGACACTTAAAAATCTCCAGGCTCAACAATCATGACAAGCCCCTCTTTAAAAATTGAAAGCACATTGTAACTCAGATTCTGTTGTCCTTACAATGTCCACCAACCACTCAGGCAGACGCACTGCACTAGAAAAGCCAAGGGGATAAACCACACTGGTTGATTGTTATATGAACCTAAGAACAAAGGTTCATTAAGCCCAGCATCCTGCCTCTACCATGGACTCATCCAGGCCACAAGTACCCGGTAGAATCAAAGAATAGGTCAAGACTAGGGAGACGCAGTGGCTTTCCCATTTACATGGATGATAGTGGTTTGTGGATTTTTTCCTCCAAGAACTTATCTAAACCCTTTTTAAACCCAGCTACATTAACTGCTTTCACCTCATCCTCTACCAACAATTTCTACAGTTTAACTGTGCACTGAGAGAAAAAAATACCCACTCCAATGTGTTCTAAAAGTGCTACTCGTTAGCTTCATGGAGAGTCCCAGCCTAGTCCTAGTACTATTGGAAAGGGTAAATAACGGTTCTGTAGCTCCCGATTTACCAGTTCCACTCCACTCATTATTTTATAGACCTCTATCATATCCCTTCTCAGCAGTCTTGTCTCCAAGCTGAACAGCCCTAACCTCTTCAGCCTTTCCTCATAGGGGATTCGTTCCATCCCCTTTATCGTTTTGGTTGTCCTTCTGGTATATCTTTTTTTTGAGAAGTGGTGAGAGTGATATGTGCTAGTTTCTTATCATAGGGCTCTCACCATTTCTGATCCACTTATGGTTTATTAAAATTCGTATACCGCAACATTATAAATTTTGTAGCGGTTTACAATACAAAAAATACGTAAAAACAAGAACACATCATAAAATAACATTCAAGCAAAATCAACAATCTAAATACAAAATAAAATAAACAAACTATTCATCAGCATAAGCAATCTTAAATAAGAAAGTTTGCAAAGCTCTCTTAAAGACACAAGGCTCTGACCTAATCTCATCCGGGAGGGAGTTCCACAAAACAGGGCCTGTGACAGAGAAGGCCCTACCGTGCATAGCAAGCTTCACCATTGGGACCTCAGGAAAACTCAGGAAAACTTTGGAGCAGATCTCAAGGCACGTGGTGGCCTGTAAAATTTTAAGACAGAGCTCACCCAGCTGAGATGATCGGTATTGAGAAGCTTGAAGATGCTAACTGCAAATTTATACATAATTCTCCACTTAATGGGAAGCCAATGCAAATCAGTCAGGATAGGAGACAGGTCACGAAACTTGGCACCAGCCATGACACACGCAGCAGCTTTCTGAGCTAACTGTAATGGTCTCAGAGCAATATTAGAGAGTCCAGCATATAAAGCATTACAATAGTTGACATTGCTAAGAACCAGTGCTTGAAGCACTGTATAAAAATCATTAGGAGCAAGGAGAGGACGAAGTTTCCTTACCAGATGTAACTGTCTGCTCGAGCCTCACCCCTCTCCTCCTGTTCATTACACAGGAGGGGATGTGCTGGATTAGAATGCAGAGCAGCTTTTCTTTGCTCTGTTCTCTCTGCTCCAGGTTTATCTCTTCCCTAGACAGGATGGGGGATTTTTGCCGCTCTAGGCACAGGCCTCCTATTGGCAAATCGAGGCCTCTTATATCTCTTTCTATCCGTCTCCCTCCTTCCCTCTTTCTTTGTGTTTTCACCCACCTCTGTCACTCCCTCTCTCTGATTTAGATTCAAGAAAATTGCCAAAGTAACACAAAATAGTAAACAGAAAGCATGACATAGTACAGAGGAGGAATAGCAATGACAGTTCCTGGTTTCTGGAGCTGGTCAGGATTGTCTCTGGTCAAATTATGTTGCTGCCCTGGTCACAGGTGTTTGCTGCTGTTTCTTCTGTTTCCCCAAGGCTTATACAGACTTTTTCCTGCTTATTCTTTTGTGGGACATCTTTGATTTTCTCTCTTTCTATGGGCAACATGCATCTCGTCTGTCTTTAGATTTTGCACAGCACAGGAGGAAATGCATGTCTCTTTCTCTTTCTCCAGCGTTGCACTGCAGGTGGAGTCTGGCTTCTTGAGGTTTCCTGTTCAGTTTTTTTGTCAGCAGTTTTTATTTCTAATATGTGGTGCCTTATTCTGTATTTAGTGAGGGTCTGTCTGTGTTTTGAGGGTGTATGACCAAGGTGAGGGATTTTGCTAATGTGGAGCTTCTGCGTCCAGCTTGTTGTGTTTTCCCAGTAGGAGGTGTACTGGTGTTCTACGTCCCTGTGTAATATTTGTAATGATGCCTTTTCATAGGTACTTGCTGTTTGAAACCTGGTAATGTGTTGTTTTTTTTGCAGGGTTTTGTGTTACGTTATGAAGCACCTGTTGACTGGGATTCCCAGCTGGCTGATATTTGGCTGGTGTGGCCAGTTTTGATTAAAGGATGCCCATGACTGGCAGGAGATTGAAACAGGCAATGTCATTGCTGGCATTCTGATGACCATCTGTCTCCCCAGCAGCAAACCTTCCCTCCTCCCTCTCTTCCACCTCTTCAGAGGCCATCTCTTCTTCACCACTGCCCTTCCTCCTCTCTACCATGGACTTTTCCTTATGAAGCCGGGGGTCTATCTGAGGCCTGAAGGTGGCAGTGATGTCAGGACAACAGATTGTCTGCTCCCAGACCATGCCTGCTATAGAGCTGTGTCCCACTGCTGGGCCTGGTAATAGAGCTGGTTTACTTCCCGGCGTTTGAGATTTCATATCCTGTTGTTGCCACTGCCACTGCCACCGCCACGCTCAGGCCTCAGACAGACCCCCCTTCTTCATAAGACAAGGTGCACGGCAGAAGCACTGAGGCTTGTGAAGGGGAGGTGGTACAGGCTGGGGTGGGGTGGTGGGAGGAGAAAATGTGTGCTTAGGCCGGGGGGGAGGGGACGGGACAGGGGGATGTTTGTGGAAGAGAGATGATCTGTGGAGGGCAGGGAAAGGGGACGAAGGAGAGGGGGGTAAGAGAGGGTGCATGGGGAGCTTGTAGAAAACAGAAGGACTGTGGAGGAGGGGGTTAAGGAGGAGAAAAAGAATCGGAGAGGGGATTATAAAAGGTTTTCTGAGGTAGGCGTCTTGCTCTTCCTTTCCCACCCAGCCCTCCTTCTGTCAGGGTAAGGGCAGCGGAAGCGCAGGGAGGAGGAGTCACCACCAGGGCTGTGAGCCGGTCTGGGTTCCCAGGCGTGCAGACTGCAGCTGCTGCCCGTGGTGGCAGCAGAGAGGGAGGCTTAAGGGAAGCGGGGCCAGGGTTTTTTTTCTTTTCTTCCTCAGAGCTGGCCAGGGAGGGAGCTTGTGGCGCTGCTGCTGAATATTCTTTATCTGTGGGGCGAGTAGTAAGGAGACCCGTCCTAGCTCTGCTCTTTGCCGGTTTCTCTGGATGTGATGGGTTTATCACAGAGCTGGAGATGCAGGATTGCTGTTGGGGTGCTTTTCTTGCAGTGTCTTGATAGAAACCCGGAATCTGATGGCAAACGAGGGCCGTAAGGTTTGTCCAATCTGTCCAGGTTACTGCCTGCTGCAGTGCCTTAGCCTCCAGTTGACCTTTTACTTTCCCTTTGCTTGTTCGCACCTCCACACCTCCAGTCCTAAAGCATTCTCTCCTGTGGAAAAGGGTTGCTTCCTGTGCCTGATTTATGGCTTTCAGTTCATATCCCTCCCCTCTAGGAGTCCATTAAGTCTCATCTTGTAAGGCTTTTTCCTGGCCTGTTTCTGCAGCACCTCCACTCTGTCTAAATCTTCCTGCAGTGTCCCACTTAGACTGGGGAAGAGTGGTTGGGGGGGGGAGCTGACTGGGTTCCAGGGTGGTGGCTGGCGGCAGCACCTGCCATAATCAGAAGTGGCAGGCAGGCCTGGCGCCGCCAGGTGCGCAAACTGTGCAATTGCACTGGGCAGCACATCCGGTAGGGCAGCGTTGGAAGCAGGGAGAGGCCTGTGCTGCCCCTGGCGGACCTGATCCCACCGGCAGCGGAAGGAGGAGGTCCGTGGTGCCGCCGGTGGACCCGATTCCACTGGCGGCAGAGGAGGAGACCCATGGTGCCGCCAGTGGACCCAATCCCACCGGCGGAGGAAGAAAGAGGTCTGTGCTGCCACGAAAAAGCAGCTTGGCCCCACTGAAATCGATGGTGTGGCCAGTGCTGCCTTAGTAAGTGGAGAAGCAGCACGGCCCCCCGCCAGAATCAGCAACATTGCCAGCAGGGCCACGCTGCTTCTCCACTTACTAAGGCAGCGCTGACCAGGTCGTCAATTTCAGCAGGGCCACACTGCTGAGGAGGAATAGGAGCGCGCCCTGCAGGAAGTAATCTAATGCCCCATGGCCGGAAGTCGTTCCCTTGGTCACGGGGGGGGGGGGGGGGGGGCGCTGAAGAAGAAGACTCTCCTGCTGCTGCTGCCTGCTGCATCAAGGGAAGTGAGTGAGAAAGAGCATGTGTGCATGTGTGTGGGAGAGTGAGAGAGAGCATGTGTGCATGTGTGTGGGAGAGTGAGAGAGAGCATGTGTGTGTATGAGAGGGAGCATGTGTGTGCACAACTACCCCAGTTACTCTCTGCCTGCTAATCCATGACAATTTCAGGGCATCGGGAAATCAAAAGTTCCAAAGGATGGATAATGGGGAATTTTTTAAAATCCTTATTTTAATTGTT
Organism: Rhinatrema bivittatum; assembly: GCF_901001135.1. NCBI lineage: Eukaryota > Metazoa > Chordata > Amphibia > Gymnophiona > Rhinatrematidae > Rhinatrema > Rhinatrema bivittatum. The sequence continues at coordinate 22,507,102 of NC_042630.1, forward strand.
GGGTGTTATTTGATGGGTCTGTTTTGAAATATTTTATTGATGTTTGGAAGATTTGTATATGAGTTTTTAATTATTGAATGTTATTCTATTCATTAATTGTTTTGAATTGAACTTTTTATTGGTATGCTTTTACTAATTTTATTTTATGAGGGATGGTAACGTTTCTGTTTTTTGCATGGTTGCGGTGCATACAGAATTTGGCTTGTTGCAGTTTCCAGTTCAGTTTTTGTCTGTACTTTTCTGTTTATACTGTATGGTCTCTTTATTCTGTATTTGAGGATCTATCTGTGTTTTGCGTGTGTGACTGAAGTGAGTTATTCCATTAGTGTGTAGTTTCTATGTAGGGATCTATAGCAGCTCGGCTTGTTCTGTTTTCCTAATAGGGGCTGTATTACTATTTTAGGCCTGGTGTAATATTTATAGTATTGACTTTCATAGATAGAGTTGTTGCTGTTTGAGTGGCTCTCTGAGGGTCATGCCCATTGCAGTAGGCCTAATACCATATGGGTTCCAAGTATCTCTTGCTTTTATGCAGGGTGTTCTGGCTAGCAGCTCAGCAGTGCATGTAAATATAATATACATATTGTAAGTGATATTTTTTACCTCAGAAGACTATGCTTTGAATGTTCTTTTTCATGTAAAATCTGTTATTATAAATGCATAATTTTTGTGTGTGAGGAGGGTGTGATATGGTAGGGGGTGCAAGGCTGTAAAGTTTTCCTAGGACAGCTAATCCCCTTGCACTGGCCATGGGCATTGCTGTACAAACATTGAACAGAGTCTCCCAACTCGAGGTATCATGTGTTGTGTAATGGGTTTTCCACTTGGCCATAAGCACCAAATTGCCTGGCTCCAGCTCTGGCAGAAGGAGGCCTGTGGTGCCGCCAGTGGACCCGATTCCACCAGCAGCAGAAGAAGGAGGCCACAGCAGAGGAAGGCCGTCTGGCAGCTCCTCCTCTGCTGTTAGCCCCACAGTATTCAACACTGGCGGTGCTAGAACTTCCTGTATTCTCGCGAGATGAGAATGCAGGAAGTGCTAGCACCATGAGATCTGAATTATCTCAGGGCCAGCACAGGAAGAGTTGCTGTAGAACGGCTTTCTCCACACAGGAAACAGGCTGGCAGCAACAGCAGCATCGGAGGAGGAATGACTCATAGACCCTGACTGCCTGTGGTGTGTGGGTGTAAGAAAGAGAGGAGAAAGTTTGTGCAGCCCACTCCCACTTTTTCACGGCAATACCAGGGTGACTGGAAATCAAATGTTCCCAGGAATGGAGAGCGTGAATTTTTAAAATCCTTTTTAGTTTTATTTTTCAGGTGTTATTTGCTGTGTCTGCTAGTTTTAAATATTTTATTGGTGTTTGGGACATTTAAAAAAAACCTGTATTTGAGTTTTTAATTATTTGATCTTTTATTCACGAGGTTTTAAATAATATTAATATGTTTTTAGTATTATGATTATGTTTTATTTTCTTGATTTTATTGCTTGATGTTTGAGGAATGATGATGGTTCTGTTTTATCATTGTTGCACTGCAGAGAGTGTCTGGCTTCTTGTGGTTTCCAGTTCAGTTTTTGTCTGCGTGTTTGTATTTCTACTTTATGGTTGCTCTATTCTGTATTTGGTGAGGGTCTGTTTATGTTCTACATGTGTGACTGAGGTGAGGCATTCTCCTAATAGGAAGTGTATTCTGGCTTTCCGAGAGTCAAGCCCACACCCAACACACATCACAATAGGCCTAATACCATATGGGTTCCAAGTGTCTTTTTTGCAGGGATTTCTGGTTGGTGTCACAGCAGTGCATGTAAATATGATGTAAGTGATATTTTTACCTCTGAATACTGTACTTTGATATTTTTCATTTATAATATAAATGCATAACTCTTTAACTTTGTGTGTGAAATGGAGCGGGAAGCGTTGTACAAAGCTATAAGGTTCACCTAGGGAACCTAATATCCTTGCACCAGCCATGAGTTGGGGGGGGGGGGGGTGTGCCAGTTTTTAAAGTTTGTATCACTGAAGGGAGCTGGGTGTTGTTTTGGTGGGCTCGGGACAGTAACTGTTCGCGCAGGGTAGCAAAACAGCTAGCACCGGCCCTGGTGGCAGGATAGGAAGGTGCATCACTGGCTGTAACTAAGGGAGTCTAGCGGGTTATAAACTGTACGTTGGGCTTCTGGTTGTTGGTTAAAACTCTTATCTCCTCCCTCACTTCTACCCATCATTGGCTTACAGCTGGGGTGCCTCTCTCAACATGGGCTATGCTGCTCCTGGGAGAAATCTGCTCCCGCTCCCCTCCTCCTCTCCCACCTTCCTCCAGTATCAGCACTGGGACAGCACAGCTCTCCATGAGTTTGAGCCGTGCGGTGCCTGGGAGGGTGAAACGGACTGGTTGTGAGGCTAGTTGGGGGGGATGGGACAGGACTGGGGGGTATCTTGGTTAATTAGGAGGAATGACTAGATGAGGTAGGTTAGGGGAAACCGGCAGGCTGGTTGGGGGAAACGGTGAACTGGGGAGGACTGACAGGCTAGTTTGGCAGAATGGAGCTGCAGGGGTTGGAAAGCAGGCCATGGTACAGGGGAGGGAGGGTGTGATCTGCTGGTTGGCTGACTGCTTGGTGGGGGGGGAAGGTTTGGGGGACTATGAGTGAAAAGCTGCTACAACACCCAATCAATGACACTGATACTTAGCATACACAAAAAAACCCAAAATAGCTGGAAATAAACAATTAAATTCACATTTTATAAAGAGCTAGGATCAGGCTCGCTAGTTATATAACCGTATACAGTACAGAACTGTGTGATATGCCAGGTCCTGGGCACTGTGTGTTTAACTTGGGTGCATGCCTGCCCTCCTCCTATCTCTATCAGTAGGATAACTGTGTATACAGTGTATGTCTGATAAACCCTTCACACCCCTCCAGGGAGGGTCTACATCAGGGCTGAGGAGAAACACCTACCTATGACATGCAAACCCCTCCCCAAGACACACACAGTGACACATACTAACAACTCCCCCCTCCACAGACACACACAGTGACACATACTAACAACTCCCCCCTCCATAGACACACACACACAGTGACACATACAAAAAACTCCCCCCTCCACACACACACACAGTGACACATACTAACAACTTCCCCCTCCATAGACACACACACACACAGTGACACATACTAACAACTCCCCCCTCCATAGACACACACACACATACACACATACACTCACACTCACACATGCAGTGACACATACTAATAACTCCCCTCTCCACACACACACATAAACTCACACACACAGTGACACATGCTAACAACTCCCCCTCCACACACACACACACACATACACTCACACATGCAGTGACACATACTAACAACTCCCCTCTCCACACACACACACACACACACACACACACGCAGTGACACATACTAACAACTCCCCCCTCCACACACACACACACACATACACTCACACTCACACATGCAGTGACACATACTAATAACTCCCCTCTCCACACACACACATAAACTCACACACACAGTGACACATACTAACAACTCCCCCTCCACACACACACACATACACTCACACACACTAACAACCCCCCCTCCACACACACACACACACATACACTCACACACACAGTGACACATACTAACAACTCCCCCCTCCACATACACACGCAGTGACACATACTAACAACTCCCCCCTCCACACACATACACACACATACACTCACACACACATTGACACATACTAACTCCCCCCTCCACATACACACACACTTACACTCACACACGCAGTGACACATACTAACAACTCCCCCCTCCACAGACACACACACTTACACTCACACACGCAGTGACACATACTAACAACTCCCCCCTCCACAGACACACACAGTGACACATACTAACAACTTCCCCCTCCATAGACACACACACACAGTGACACATACTAACAACTCCCCCCCTCCACAGACACACACACTTACACTCACACACGCAGTGACACATACTAACAACTCCCCCCCTCCATAGACACACACACACATACACACATACACTCACACTCACACATGCAGTGACACATACTAATAACTCCCCTCTCCACACACACACATAAACTCACACACACAGTGACACATACTAACAACTCCCCCTCCACACACACACACACATACACTCACACATGCAGTGACACATACTAACAACTCCCCTCTCCACACACACACACACACACACACGCGCAGTGACACATACTAACAACTCCCCCCTCCACACACACACACACATACACTCACACTCACACATGCAGTGACACATACTAATAACTCCCCTCTCCACACACACACATAAACTCACACACACAGTGACACATACTAACAACTCCCCCTCCACACACACACACACATACACTCACACACACTAACAACCCCCCCTCCACACACACACACATACACTCACACACACTAACAACCCCCCCTCCACACACACACACATACACTCACACACACAGTGACACATACTAACAACTCCCCCCTCCACATACACACACGCAGTGACACATACTAACAACTCCCCCCTCCACACACATACACACACATACACTCACACACACATTGACACATACTAACAACTCCCCCCCTCCACATACACACACGCTTACACTCACACATGCAGTGACACATACTAACAACTCCCCCCTCCACAGACACACACACTTACACTCACACACGCAGTGACACATACTAACAACTCCCCCCCTCCACAGACACACACAGTGACACATACTAACAACTTCCCCCTCCATAGACACACACACACAGTGACACATACTAACAACTCCCCCCTCCATAGACACACACACACATACACACATACACTCACACTCACACATGCAGTGACACATACTAATAACTCCCCTCTCCACACACACACATAAACTCACACACACAGTGACACATACTAACAACTCCCTCTCCACACACACACACACACACACATACACTCACACATGCAGTGACACATACTAACAACTCCCCTCTCCACACACACACACACACACGCAGTGACACATACTAACAACTCCCCCCTCCACACACACACACACACACATACACTCACACTCACACATGCAGTGACACATACTAATAACTCCCCTCTCCACACACACACATAAACTCACACACACAGTGACACATACTAACAACTCCACCTCCACACACACACACACATACACTCACACACACTAACAACCCCCCTCCACACACACACACATACACTCACACACACAGTGACACATACTAACAACTCCCCCCTCCACACACATACACACACATACACTCACACATACATTGACACATACTAACAACTCCCCCCTCCACATACACACACGCAGTGACACATACTAACAACTCCCCCTCCACACACACAGTGACACATACTAACACCACCCCCCTCCATACACACACACTCACACGCAGAGACACATACTAACAACTCCCCTCTCCACACACACAGTGACACATACTAACACCTCCCCCCTCCATACATACACACGCAGTGACACATACTAACAACTTCCCCCTCCATAAACACACACACACCCGCAGTGACACATACTAACAACTTCCCCCTCCATACACACACACACAAACACACACACACATGCAGTGACACATACTAATACCCCCCCCATACACACCCACACACCCACACACGCAGTGACACATACTAACAACGCCCCCCTCCACTCACACACACCTAGCAGAGGGACTGTAGAAAGCCTGTGAGTGCTGTAAGTGTGTGAGACAAGACTGAAGCTCTGGGTCCCTGCTCAGTGCCAGCGAGGGCACACATTGCCAAGTGTCAACCACAAAGATTTATTCCTTCATTAGTTCCCAAATGGAACAGAAATAACTCTGAGAGCAGGTTTACAAAGAGCCTCACATAGTGCTTCGGCAGCTTAATAAGTGCAGACAGGTGAAGGGCAGACTGTCCCCTACCCCCAGCAAACACACACACACACACATAACCTCAGACCTGCCTTGTACCTCCCCCCCCCCACACACACAACTGCAGACCTACCGTGCACGCACTTCCCCTCCCACAGCCTCAGACCTTCCTCCATGTACCCTTTCCCCCTACACACCACCTCAGACCTGCTGTGCACCCCCCCCCCCCCCCCCCCCCACAGACAACCTCAGACCTGCGGTGCACCCCTCTCCTCCCCCCCCCCACACACCACCTCAGACCTGCTGTGCACCCCTCTCCTCCCCCCCCCCACAGACAACCTCAGACCTGCGGTGCACCCCACACCCCCCCTCAGAGCTTCCATGTATCCCCTTCCCCCTACACACCACCTCAGACCTGCTGTGCACCCCTCTCCCCCCCCCACAGACAACCTCAGACCTGCGGTGCACCCCACACCCCCCCCCCCCTCAGAGCTTCCATGTATCCCCTTCCCCCCCACACCACCACCTCAGACCTGCTGTGCACCCCTCTCCCCCCCCCCCCCACAGACAACCTCAGACCTGCGGTGCACCCCACACACCCCCCCTCAGAGCTTCCATGTATCCCCTTCCCCCCCACACACCACCTCAGACCTGCTGTGCACCCCCCCCCCCCCCCCCCCCCCCCACAGACAACCTCAGACCTGCGGTGCACCCCACACACCCCCCCTCAGAGCTTCCATGTATCCCCTTCCCCCCACACACCACCTCAGACCTGCTGTGCACCCCTCTCCTCCCCCCCCCCCCACACCACCTCAGACCTGCTGTGCACCCCTCTCCTCCCCCCCCCCACAGACAACCTCAGACCTGCGGTGCACCCCACACCCCCCCCTCAGAGCTTCCATGTATCCCCTTCCCCCCCACACACCACCTCAGACCTGCTGTGCACCCCTCTCCCCCCCCCCCACAGACAACCTCAGACCTGCGGTGCACCCCACACCCCCCCCCTCAGAGCTTCCATGTATCCCCCTCCCCCCCCACCCCCACCTCAGACCTGCTGTGCACCCCTCTCCCCCCCCCCCCCCCCACAGACAACCTCAGACCTGCGGTGCACCCCACACACCCCCCCTCAGAGCTTCCATGTATCCCCTTCCCCCACACACCACCTCAGACCTGCTGTGCACCCCCCTCCCCCCCCCCCCCCACAGACAACCTCAGACCTGCGGTGCACCCCACACACCCCCCCTCAGAGCTTCCATGTATCCCCTTCCCCCCACACACCACCCTCAGACCTGCTGTGCACCCCTCTCCTCCACCCCCACAGACAACCTCAGACCTGCGGTGCACCCCACCCCCCCCCCTCAGAGCTTCCATGTATCCCCTTCCCCCCACACACCACCTCAGACCTGCTGTGCACCCCTCTCCCCCCCCCCCCCACAGACAACCTCAGACCTGCGGTGCACCCCACACCCCCCCCCCAGAGCTTCCATGTATCCCCTTCCCCCCACACACCACCTCAGTCCTGCTGTGCACCCCTCTCCCCCCCCCCCCACAGACAACCTCAGACCTGCGGTGCACCCCACACCCCCCCCTCAGAGCTTCCATGTATCCCCTTCCCCCCACACACCACCTCAGTCCTGCTGTGCACCCCTCTCCCCCCCCCCCCCCCCCACAGACAACCTCAGACCTGCGGTGCACCCCCACACCCCCCCCCTCAGAGCTTCCATGTATCCCCTTCCCCCCCACACACCACCTCAGTCCGGCTGTGCACCCCTCTCCCCCCCCCCCCACAGACAACCTCAGACCTGCGGTGCACCCCACCCCCCCCCCCCCTCAGAGCTTCCATGTATCCCCTTCCCCCCACACACCACCTCAGACCTGCTGTGCACCCCTCTCCCCCCCCCCCCCCCCCACAGACAACCTCAGACCTGCGGTGCACCCCACACCCCCCCCCCCCTCAGAGCTTCCATGTATCCCCTTCCCCCCACACACCACCTCAGTCCTGCTGTGCACCCCTCTCCCCCCCCCCCAACAGACAACCTCAGACCTGCGGTGCACCCCACACACCCCCCCCCCTCAGAGCTTCCATGTATCCCCTTCCCCGCACACACCACCTCAGTCCTGCTGTGCACCCCTCTCCTCCCCCACCCCCCACAGACAATCTCAGACCTGCGGTGCCCCCCCCCCTACACACCCCCTCAGAGCTTCCATGTATCCCCTTCCCCCCACACACCACCTCAGACCTGCTGTGCACCCCTCTCCTCCCCCCCCCCCCCAACAGACAACCTCAGACCTGCGGTGCACCCCACACACACCCCCTCAGAGCTTCCATGTATCCCCTTCCCCCCACATACCACCTCAGACCTGCTGTGCACCCCTCTCCCCCCCCCCCACCGACAATCTCAGACCTGCGATGCACCCTCCACACACACACACCCTCAGACCTCATCCGCTCTGCCCTACACACACCACCTCAGACCTGCCATGTTCCTCCTTCTCCCACACACTTCAGCGCTCACCTGAAGTACTCCCTGCTATTCCAATACTGAGAAACCCACTTCACCCCCTACAGCTTGGCCGATGCACCTCATTCCTGCCCTGCAGCACCTCCTCCTATATCAAGATTGAGAACGCCCCCCCACACACACACAAATCATTCTTGTTTTTATGCAGATGTGGAAAAATCAGTTGTGGGAGGACAATGCAGCACCTTTCATGGACAAAGTTCCTTTCGCAAGGAGAATCAAGCAAGGCACCGAACAGAAAGTCCTGTGCCCCTTCCAGGCCCAGCTCTGCGTGCCTCTCATGGGCTGGGGGCCAACAAAAGCTTTTGCTGTTTATAAACCTGACTTGGAGAAGCTCTGCAGGGAATCTGGCTTTCTAGAATCTTCTGTCATCAGAGCCGCATAAACATAATTGTCAGAACATTTTCTCACACTTTACTGCTGTTGTTCCATCTGACTCTCATCAGGGATCCTCTATTGACAGATTTCCCTCCTGACTCCCTCCCGTCCTGCTCTCATCAGTCTCTCTCCTTACTCCCTCCCATCTGGTTCTGAGCAGGGATCCTCCCCCTGCGGGGCCTCTCTCCTTACTCCCTCTCGTCGGACTCTCATCAGCGATGCTAACCCTACGAGGCTTCTTTCCTTACTCCCTCCTGTCCGGCTCTCAGCCTCTTTCTTTACTCCCATCCAATTCTCTTCCCCTGTGAGGCCGCTCTCCTTACTCCTTCCCCACCACTTCTCAGAAGGGATCCACCCCTCGCGGGGCCTCTCTCCTTACTCCCTCCCGTCCAGTTCTCATCAGGGATCCTTCCCCCGCAAGGCCTCTCTCCTTACTCCCATCTGGCTCTCATCAGGGATTCTTCCCCCACAAGGCCTCTCTCCTTACTCCCATCTGGCTCTCACCAGGGATCCTCCCTAGCGGCTCTTTCCTTACTCCCTTCTGTCCGGTTCTCTCCCCCTGCGAGGCCTCTCACTTACCCTCTCCCATCATGACTCCTTCCTTGCAAAATTTCTCTCCTGACCCCCTCCTATCCGGTTCTCATCAGGGATTGTCCTGCAGTCCCATCCTTCCCTGTCATTTCTAAACACTCACGTATTCTTCTAATCACCATGTGCAAGTAGCATCATAAATCTCAGCTAACCTACGTGTCCTGAAATACAGGATGTCTCTCTCACCTGTATTAATCCCTCAAGTACAAGATGTTCCACCTATATATAATCCCAGAGTTGTCATGTGACCCTTTTCCTGTAGGCAGATTTTAGGATGATCCTGAATTTCTGCAAGCTCTGCCCTGATGCATTCTCATACCTGCCGAGTGAGTTCAAATGGTAGATGCAGGAACCACAACTACCACAATGCATTGGGATGTAAGTTCAAAAGCAGGACGGGCCCCAGAATCTGCCTGCTTGAACCAGGATACTTGGCTGTTCTGTAATCCCTCAGATACAGAAGTTCCAGGGACGTATAGGTTAATGGTTAGACCAAACCAAGGGGGGCCAGGGTTCAAATCCCACTTCTTGTGACCTTGGTTAAATCCCTTTTTCTCCCATTGCTGCAGATACTCCCCTATGGTAAGCTCTTTGGGGCAGGGTGTTATCCTACCTGGAAAAAATGTTGCAAACTGCCTTGCGCTAAAACTGAACAGGTGCTCTCGAAATAGGGCACATTATTATCATAGAGAAATGTGGTTTACCTGTCATCATCAATGTCGTGGTGACCCCCGATGGCCAGCATTGACCGGGCCAGGCTCAGCCGAGCAGAGTGGGCGCCGAAGGGATCCGGCAGTATCCGGCTGGGGCTGCTGTCTCTGAACAAGGGCGGGGCCGGGGAAGAAGACCGAGATCGGGATTCCCTTGATGAAGCCTGGCGTGGTTGAACAGGAAAAGAAAGAAAGAGAAAAATACCCTCGTAAAACAAAATGTTACTATCAGATTTAAAAGCTTGTCAGGGGAAACAAAGACACAGATATAATGTTTATCATGTACACAGTGCGGCATAGGATGACTCGTGTCATTACAAGGTCCTGCTGTGAAGGGCTTACCATGGAAACGGAGAAGAAGGAAAGTGAAGTGAATCGGGAGTGGGCAGGACATACTGATCATCATCAGAGCCCCCATGCAGGTCTCACCCTGATACACCTAAAGCATGAATACAGCAAGGACATTGGAAGAGTGGCTCATCCTCAAAGCCCAATGCAGGCCTCATAAAGAGCATGTGGCCTGAAGTCTTTCCCAAGTGATAAAAGTAATCCTAGCCTGCTTTATAATCCTCGGCCATTAGAAAGGTATGCAGCCATACTAATACTTATAAAATAGGTTTGAATGGAAGCAAATAGATGAATTAGATGCACAATACTTATTTTTCCAAAGATTATGTTACAGTATGGGAGAAATTTGTTTGAGGCATACCCAAATAGAACTTGTATTTGTATAAATATTGGGTATGATGCGGTCTGTCAAGATGATGTATGTGTGTATGAATGGTTGTGCGTCCTGTGTTTATGTAGCTGGCATGAAAACAACGTACATTATTTTTATTTTTTACATGTTGTACTTTCCTGTGAGATCTATTGTTCTGTTACATGTTTTAACATAATAATAAAAAAAAACAAAACAACAAACGAAAGGTAGGCAGCCTTTACTGGGGGGCAATACCTGGTAGCACAGGGCTCTCCTGAAGGGGAGATCGTGGACAAGAGGCAAGTGGAAGGAGGTGAAATATTTACAGGTTTCTACTTCTTACGGTTATCGGCCGCAGTCCTGGCTTTACTCTCATCGGCTCTATGGATCTGGACTGCTGATTTCAGTAATAAAAAAAAAACCGCTTCAGCCAGCTGGGAAAATATCAGCGGCCTCTCTTCAGGTTTTCCTGGATGTCAGAGCAGCTTCAGGGCACAGAAACCAACACCGCGACCTGCCAGGCTGCCGTTGGCCTAAAAGTGGTCTAACTGGCCCTGAGTGAGGGATCAGTAGCAAGAGGCGAGCGGGCTCCCATGCAAACAGTGAGGACCGCCGCACGCTCCTCCCACCCCCACCAAACGCTTCTAGGAAATACCAAGAGAGCCCTTCCTGGGAGCCGGGGCTCTTCCCCAGGAGCTGGGGTCCCACTCCCGGCTCCGGCTTCTCAGTTGCAGCCCCAAGGCCTTGTGTGGAGACAGTCGAAAGAGCAGGGGTTAGAAGTGAGAGTTTGGGGTCTCGGGTGCTGCTGATGAGGTCTCACGTCTGCGATTCATGCTGTGTTCATGCTCTACAGGTTTTTGGGTCTGCTAACTCCTCCCCCTGAGGTCTCACTTCTGCGATTCCTGCTGTGTTCACTCTCTGGGGGGTCTCGGGGTCTGCTGGCTCCTCCCCTGAGGTCTCACTTCTGCGATTCCTGCTGTGTTCACTCTCTGGGGGTCTTGGGGTCTGCTGGCTCCTCCCCAGAGGTCTCACTTCTGCGATTCATGCAGTGTTCACTCTCTGGGGGTCTCGGGGTCTGCTGGCTCCTCCCCTTCGGTGATTCCTGCTGTGTTCACTCTCTGGGGGTCTCGGGGTCTGCTGGCTCCTCCCCCTGAGGTCTCTCTTCTGCGATTCATTCTGTGTTCACTCTCTGGAGGTCTCGGGGTTTGTCAGCTCCTCCCTCTGAAGTCTCACGTCTGCAATTCATGCTGGGTTCATGCTCTACAGGTTTCTGGGGCTGCTAGCTCCTCCCCCTGAGGTCTCATGTCTGCGATTCACGTTGTATTCACTCTCTGGAGGTCTCAGGATCTACCGGCTCCTCCTCCTGAGGTCTCATGTCTGCGATTCACGTTGTATTCACTCTCTGGGGGTCTTGGGGTGCTATTGATTTCTCCCCTGAAGTCTCATCATTCACACTTTGGCATCTCAGATTGCCACCAGCCCCTCTCCTCTTCAGCTCAGAATTAAACATTTTTTTTAATCAATTCCTTTCACTGATTTTATTCACTTTACAATAATACAAACAAAATAAACAGCAGTAAAAAGCCTACATAAAATATCATGTGTCTCAGTAACCACATTTCTCTGGTAGTCAGATGTCTCATTTGCATCCTATGTCCCCGAAAGAAAAACGACTCTGAAAACCTCGAACTATCACGCTGAAAGCGAGTTAAGCTGGGTACAGTTAATTTTGGTGCAGACGCATGCCTCAGAAGTTGCTTATTCATTGGAAGGTTATAACAAGTGTCAAGGGGCCGTTCATATTGCGAAGGCAATATGAACGGCCCCTTGACATTTGTTATATGCAGCGGTGGCCAATTCGGGTCCTTGAGAGCCATAAACAGGCCTAGTTGTCAGGCTATCTCCACCGAATATGCATGAGACAGATTTGCATATCATGGAGACAGTGCATGCTAATCTATCTCATGCATATTCATTGTGGAAATCCTGAAAACCAGACCTGTTTGTGGGTCTTGTGGACTGGAGTTGGCCGCCCCCCCTGACACAGGAACATAGAAGTGGGAGGTTGGATAAGGAGAGTCTATGTCCCCAATTTCATTCCTGGTCCATTCATGCTAGAGGCCCCAGTCGGTCCTGATGTCCATCTGCAGTCCAAAGTGAACACAATACTGGGGGTAAAGGATGCAACCCCCCCCCCCCCACCTCCATGCCATTGCATTAATAATTGTGACTATCACCTCCCTCCAGTTAAGAAGGTTCCCCTCCACACTGTCATACCACATTCACAGGCATCAATGATCCCACCTCCTGTTTACATTTCCCACACATGGAAGATTCTGCGTAACTCGTTTTAAACCATCTTTCCAGAGTGCAGAGCTGCTGCAGCTGCAGCTAATAATAATAATACAAGATATTTTCTCCCAAAGAATAATAGGGGCCTGGCTCCTTGCTTCACTAGTGACCTCAGCAAGCAGCAGCAGGCGGCAGCTTAGATCATGATCAGCCTGTGATAGGAGACTCATGAAGGATGCTTTGCTGTTATTATATAACAAAGCAGTGTTTCTGGCAAAAGACGCATATTTTTACTGGTCGAATTGCAACAGGGAGCTGTATTTCAATCAATAACAACCTCTCACGCTGCTTTTCAAACGCGGAAGTTGCAATTCCATCTCAGGAAAAGTGTATAGAGTCTGCTGCTCGTTTGGATTCAGCACGTTAGAGAGAACGGGCTGCAGAGCCTCGGACGGCTCACACATAGACAACTCTATGTCCCCATTAACAGAATTCCTTCTAGCGTCTAATGAGCAGATTGGAATGATCTATTCTGGACAAAGCAAAGGCTACAGCTTCTCTTTATCATCTCCAAAGTGGGACCAGTACATTGCTTGCATGAGAGAGTAAGCCCGTCTTTGCTGGCGGGCAAATTGTGTGACCCTTTGAAAGTGGCAGCCCTGCCCCCTTTATGCAAGACGCCTTTCCTTAACAGCCTACATATCTAATATTTCCGGACCCGTGCCCAACCTGCTCTGCTTTTCAAAGCAAATCCAGCGTGCAGTGCTGAGACAAATAGGGGCATCGATGAGCAGGGATTATTGCAAAGCAGACAATTCGGCTTTAGGAAGGGCCACTGTACCCAGGGTCGGTGCTTCCATTAAGTAAAACAAGGTAGTCACCTAGAATATCAGAACTGCGGGGTGGGAGGCAAAATCCCGTCAGCATGAGGCCCAGAGAGGTGCAGTGCCAGTGCCAATTCAGGCCGCCGGTAGGAGGGAGCATTAAGCTGGAGGTAAGTTGAGAGGAGGTGCATGACCGTAGATTCTCCTAGAGCACCGGCCCTGACAGTTCATAGGCTCTTCCAACGTCTGTTACTTGTGGCAAGAATCAGTACTCCTCGATTTCTCATCGACTTTGAACACCATCGACCACGGTATGCTTTATGAGCTGACTGGTATGAGAGGACTTCTCTCGTGGTTTAGGTCATTTTTGGAGGGTCGATGCTGACGAAACTGTTGGGAGACTGTGCCTCCTCACTCTGCTTACTGCTGCATGGGGATCCGCAGGGATCCATCTTATTTATTAAAAAAACATTTACAGCCCGCTTACAACGAAGCAGCCGAGCTAAAGTGGGTTACAATGTACAAAAAGCAGTAAGTAATAAAAACATAATTATAAAAAAACTGTAATACAAATATTTCTCAGTCACACCTTGCCCTAATATTCAAATGCCACCAGAATCACCGAAAGCTTCATGGAAAAATAAACCTTCACCGGTTTCCTGAAAACCTTTTTATTACTGATGGCCCGCGATGCAGATGGTAAAGCATTCCACATTATCGGGCCTATTACAGAAAAAGCCTGAGGCCTAGTTTCCTTTAATCGGGTGAACTTCAAGAAAGCCCTTGTCTTGGGAACGTAGTGATCTATTACTTTGCCAAATGCAGGGTCCATCTTGTCCCCAGTACTCTGGCAGATGTGATAAGACCTGCAGGCCCTGGGTTTCACCCTTTCCTAGGTGACATGCAGCTGTATTGTGTGTGGAAGCAAGATAAAGATTCCTAACCTAACGAAGTAGAAAGTTGCAATGGGTGAGTTCAAAACAAACCAATGATGACCCCCCCACCTAAAACGGAGATTTTGCATGTTGGAAAAATCTCTCCCACTATCCCTCAACCTATACTGACATTAGAAGAGGTAAGTCTATCAGTAATGGAGAGGGTAAAGAGCATAGGGATGTTAATTGATGCTAAGTTAACCCTTTCCTCTCATATTGCAGCTGAATCAAATCATTTTTTTTTATTTGCAAGCTGTTAGTTTATTGAGCCATTGTTTTGGGGGGCCAGCCTACCACGGAAAGAAATATGCAAGCTTCAACTGATCCAAAATACAGCGGCTTGTCTTCTTACAGGTGTGAGGTACAGGGCCCATTATCATGCCTGGACTAAGGCGACTGCATTGATCATACGCTTTAGAATGCTATTCAAAGCTTCGCCTCGCCTTTAAATCCTTACATTATATGGGACCTAAATATCTTCAGGAAGAAGCTATGTGTCCCTAGGGGCTCTGAGATCGGCACACAATGCACTTTGGCTGATTCCTTCACAAAACATTTTCAAAGCTGTTAAGGATGAGGTAAAGGGCTTTTCAGCTGTGCTGTGCCTACGCTAAGGTTTCTGACCTACTCCAGGTTGACCCAGTCCTGGTTTTGCCCCGTTGCATGCATGGAGTTGTAGTTCTTGATTGTCCCATTGCTTTCCCTTCAACAGTCAGAACTATAACTCCATGCATGCAACGGGGCAAAACCAGGGCCAGCTCAACCTATTTGGTTGACCTGGGGTGAACTGGCAACCCTAGATTACACTCCGGCATAACTTAGCAAGAGAGCAGGGACTGTTATTGGTTTACCTGATGTTCTGCCGGGCCTTAAAGACCTGGCTATTCTCCCAGGCATTTGCAGGTTCCATGTAATGATCCCTAACTTGGAAGGGGGATGGATGGGATGGTTAGAGGTGCAAAATGATTTTTGCTTAAATGTATTTGAAAGGTACAAACTTAGCCTGTGAGCCCTCTGGGAACAGGGAAATACCTCCACTACCTGAATGTAATCTGCTTAGGCAGAATATAAACCAAATTTTAAAAAATCCCTTCTGCACAGAATGAAATGTGTTAGTGCACGGTCATTCTGTATATTCAGTAACATTTTATTGTGTTACAGCAATCCTACGTTTTATATTCTTGTCAAAACTGGTTTTATTAAGTCTGATGTTATGCTGATCTGTATTGCCAATTTTTTGAAACACACTTTGGGCATCTTGGCAGCAAAGTGAGGGAAGAAGCACAAAATTATTCTTAAGTATACTCTTGTGTATACAAGTGAAATGAATTAACCGAAGATTAGTGCTTAGGGAAGCAGAGTGCAGACAAGAACTCATCCCAACTTTCTTCCAACAAAACCACTCCAGCCAGGTCTCATCTCCCTTTTCAGTTTGTAAGGGATGTTCACCAGCAGGCTCCCAATATCCTACATGACACAGATACCAGGGAAGCATGCGAGAGTCTCCAAAACTTAACAGGCGCCAGCCCAGGCACAGTGTTTAACCTGTCACCTGAGCATGTCTTACCTGAGGGGTATCCCTCTCTCTGAAGCGTCCCCCCAGTTTTATATGTGTGTTTCATTTTTTTGCCCATTTTATTTCTGAATTTTTAATGTATGTGTGTTTAAGCATTTTGTATGAATTTGTACATTATCAAGTCAATTTATCTTTATGTGTGTATACAGCTGTACATTGCTTAGATCTTGCATTGCGTAAGTGATTAACAAATCCATAATAAAGATAGTTAAAGATAAGGCGACTCAAAACAACATAAGAACTGCCATACTGGGTCAGGCCAAGGGTCCATCAAGCCCAGTATCCTGTTTCCAACAGTGGCCAATCCAGGTCACAAGAACCTGGTAGGATCCTAAACAGCAGACAGATCCCATGCCGTTAATGCCCAGGGATAAGTAGTGGCTTTTCACTGTCCAATCTTTCTTAAACCCAGCTATGATAGCTGCCTTTACAACATCCTCCAGAAATGAATTTCAAAGCTTAATTGTGCATTGAGTTGAGAAATAATTTTCTCCTATTAGTTTTAAATGTGCTACTTACTACAGTTTCTTCATGGAGTGTCCTCTAGTTTTTGTATGAGTTGATTTACATTAGCCTGTTCCATTCCATTCATGATTTTGTAGACCTCTATCATATCCCCCCTCAGCCGTCTCTTCTCCAAGCTGAACATCCCTAACCTCTTTAATCTTTCCTCATAAGGGAGCCATTCCATCCCCGTTTTAGTCACCCTTCTCTGTACCTTTTTCAGTTCAGCTATATCTTTTAAGATGTGGCAACTAGAATTGTACATAGTACTCTAGGTGGGGTCTCAACATGAAGTGATAAAAAAGTATTATGACAATCTCTATTTTATTCTCCATTCCTTTCCTAATAATTCCTAACATTCTCTTTGCTTTTTTGACTGCCGCAGCACACTGAGCCAACAATTTCAAAGTATTGTCTACAATGATTCTTTTCCTGGGTTCAATGTATGGAAAACTGACATTTATTCCTACTCTCTGTTTCTATCTTTTAACCAGTTTGCAATCCACAGTAGGACATTGCCTCTTGATTTTATATTTTTCTCAAGAGTCTCTCATGGGGGACTTTGTCAGACGCCTTCTGGAATCCAGACACACTATATCCATTGGCTCACCATTGTTCACATATTTATTAACCCTTCAAAAAAATGTAGCAGGTTGATGAGGCAAGACTTCCTTTGGGTAAATCCATGCTGGCTGTAGCCATTAAACCATGCCTTTTTATATGTTTTGCGATTGTATTCTTTAGAACAGTTTCTATGATTTTTCCTGGCACTGAAGTCAGGCTCACCTGTCTTTTGTTTCCCAGATCACCCTGGAGCCCTTTGAAAATATTGGCGTCAAGTTGGCCACCTTCCAATCTTCAGATACAGTAGACAATTTTAATGATAGATTACAAATTACTAGTAATAGTTCTGCAATTTCATTTTTTAGTTCTTTCTGAACTCTGGGATGTAAGCTGGTCCAGGTGCTTTGCTATTCTTTAGTTTGTTAGTCAGCAAGGTTCACTGGGATTTGTTTCAGTTCTTCCAAATCATCACCATTAAATACAGTTTCTGGCACAGGTATCTCCCCAACATCCTCTTCAGTAAACATCAAAGCAAAGAATGAATTTAATCTTTCTGCTATGACTTTGTCTTCCTTAAGTGTCCCTTTAACCCCTCAATCATTTAACAGTCCGACTGACTCCCTCACAGGCTTGCTGCTGAGACACATTTAAAATATGTTTTATTATTAGCTTTTGCTCTACAGCCAGCTTCTTTTCAAATTCTTTTTGCCTGCCTTATCAATGTTTTACATCTAACTTGTCAATGTTTATGCTTTTTCCTATTTTCATCAGATGAATCCTTTTTCTAGTTTTTGAAAGACCTTTTTTTTGGCTAAAATAGCCTCTTTCACCTCACCTTTTGACCATGCTGGCAGTCATTTGGCCTTCCTTCCACCTTCTCTAATGCATGGAATACATCTTGTCTGGGCTTCCAAGATTGTATTTTGAAACAGTGTTCATACCTGGTCTTTACCTTTGTAGAAAAGAACTAAAAGGAGTAGCTAACATTTTTACTTCTGTTTGAGTGCACTTTTTTCTGGTCTAAGTTAACTCTGGTATGTAACAGGAGTTTTAACGCCTAAAAATGTGGATAAAACAGGAGTAAAAAACAGCATTAAGATTAGTATGGGTGCATGCAAATCCCCTGTAAAAGAAGGCATTAGCTATTCACCAGCAATGCAGGGAGGTGCATTAAAGGACAGACAGCTTAAAGCACCTTTTCTTAACGCTGGAAATTTAATTCCTGGGTCAGAGCAGGAGTAAAACTGAATTCGCATTTCTGGTGGCCATACTATACTTTTGCTGTGCCCAGTGTGGTAGTGTTTAGCTGCTTCTATCACATTGGGCACAACAATAGAATAACTTTGCCATCAGAAACGTGTGTTTACTCCACCTCGGACTCCGTTTTTTAATTTTACAGTGCTCTCGGGGAGGCTATAACACCCTTACCTCCAAGCGCTCCTAGAATAGCTTGCCACAATGTGTTGAAACCACCTGCATTTCCTGAAGGCCTTTTATTGGCCAAGCAACTAACACTTCCTGAGGGCGCTGACTGATGATGCTCTAGTATAAAAGGAAGCTCAGCACACATATCCAGTGCCTCAGCAACAGGTCCTCCTGCCTTGCCTGCTGTGTGTGTTGCTACTTCTTGGCCTTGCCGCCTGACCTGCTCTTTGTTCCTGCCTTGCCTCCAGTCCTGCCTTGTCCTGGTCCTACTCCTACTCCTTGTTCAATAAACTGTTATTAACCAAGTAGACTTAAGAACAGTCACTACTTATCATTGTGCGACAGAGCATGGGATCTATTTAATGTTTGGGATCTTGCCAGGTACTTGTGACCTGGATTGACCACTGTTGGAAACAAGATACTGGGCTTGATGGACCCTCGGTCTGGCCCAGTATGGCATGTTCTTAATCATGGGCATCCAACCACTAGTTGTCACAACTGCATGATGACTCTAACTCCCAGGGGCTGTGAACTTTGCTTCTACAATATCCCCAGCCCTGCTGATGCAGGGGCCAGAAATCCAAAGCCAGGTCCCTCTGTGTGCAGCACTGCCAACGAGCCACTAGGCCAGCTCCACCCATCCTCTTTGAATTAAATGTATCCTTTCTTTTGTTAAATGTGTTTCGTGGAGCAAACTTGTGTCCAAATTCAAGCATTTTAGATATTATAGCATTGTGGTTCTTTTAACCTTATCAATACTAGTCCGTCTTTTAAAGTGTGATCATAAAGAAATATACTGTAGCTACTGGACTATATCAGGGTGCCAAAGATCAACCAGAGACTGACTGAAATGGCAACCTAGTTTGCAAGAGACACCCAACAACTCCTAGTACGGAACCTAACATCATGTAACTACAGTGTGGGTTATTTTTCCTGGGTGCATCACTCTGCACTTGTCCACATTAGATTTCATTTAAGTACTCATTTCATTTAAGGGCTCATTCTCCCAGTCTTGCAAGGTCCTCCTGCAATTTTCCACAATCTGCTTGTGATTTAACTTCAGAACTGTAAAGAGAAAATGAACCCCTTCCCTCATCTACCCTGCATTTCCCCATGAGGGGACCCTACAGCCTTGCTTCAAAGGCCCACGTATGATTAAACATCACTCGCATGCAAAGCTCAGACCAGCCAACTCTGGCTTCGGCTCCCTCCAAGTAAGAATGGGAATTTCACGCTTCCTTCCTCATGGTCGCCATCAGTTTGCTGCAGACACCAAGCGCCAGGTACATGCATCCTTTCTGCGGGGGAAGCTGGTCCAGGCCCCTCTCATAGCACACTCAGCCCCACTGCTAAGAAACGGCATGCTGCATCAGACCAAAATGGAGCCCACATCTCAACTCCAACTGCGGCCAGTCCAGGTCGCCTGGAAGTACCCGGCAAATCCCAATATGAAAGTCGGTTTTGTGTTGCTCCCCCCCCCCCCCCCCAAGAATTAATAGCTGGAGAAATCAAGGCCTATCTGGCCAATAATTATTTATGGCTCTGTCCTGCAGAAACTTGTCCACACTTTTTTTAAACTCAGTTACAGTACTAGCCTTGATCACATTGTCTGGCAGCAAGTTCCATTCTTTTGTTGATGGAAAAAAATACTCTCTTAAATGTGTTAGAAATCGGCTGTTAGTTTCTGGGAGTGTGCCCTAGTCTTAATAATATGTGATAGTGTAAAGAACCATTCTGTATTAACCTGAACTGTACCATACATTTTATAAACCTCTTCCCCAAGCTGACGAGCCCTAACCTGTTCAGCCTTCCTTCATAGAGGAGCCATTCCTCTCCCGTAATTTTTTTTTTTGCTCTGCTCTGTACTTTTTCTATGCTGCTATATCTTTTCTGAGCTGTGGCAACCAGAATTGCACAGAACATTTAAGGTGTGGCCGCACCATGGATCGGTACTGAGGGCATTATTATATTCCCAGTTTTGTTTTCTGTTCCTTTCTAAATAATTCCTAGCTTCTATTTGCTTTTCTTTTGGCTGCCAGCGCCCCACACTGAACTGAAGACTTCAATGTATTGTCCACAATAACCCCAAGGTCCTTTTCTTGGGTGCTAACTCTTACAGGAAACCCAGAATCGTGTACCTGTAGTCTGGGTTATTTTTTCCTGTGTGCATCACTTTGCACATTAAATTTCATCTGCCATTTGGACCCTGGTCTCACAAGGTCCTCCTGCAGTTCTCACAGTCGGCTCATATCTTAGCTACTTTGAATCATTTTGCCATCTGCCTGTGTAATAAAATGATGATCACGCTCTCAGAACTGATGAAAAATTGTGTCTACCCCTCAAATTCCACTCTCGGCCATGCTGAAAGAAGCAATGGCATATTTTACCTGCTCATTCGGCGCGGAGGCCTCATGGCTTCCTCAGACTTTCCCCTGTACTTTTGAAGAGTGTGCCACTTTAGCCGAATATGTGCAACCTTTTATTTTCTAGTCAAAGCCCTTTCTAGCTCTCTCTTTGACGCTGAGTAGTTTCCCGAGTGGGGGACCCACACAGAGAGCTCTGTACACTCTGTCAATCACCATATTTTATATATATTTGTGACTCTCAAACACGTTATTCAATGAAACCTCCGCAAAAGTTTCTACATTTTGGTCTTCTACACTGTCAGGTTCTACCGCTATCCACAATATTAATTCTTTACAAACAGCTTTCTATAACATTTAGGTGCTGAGATGCCAAAGTTTTTGCTCCTTGTTTTCTAACAGTGTTCAGAGATGCCTCCATTTTATCTTCCGAGGCACCGATGCCATGGTCAGCCTCTCTCTTTAATAGTATGTCTGCAGTGAGCCCCTCTATCCTTTGCCCCCAGAGGAGACTCAAAGCCACGCACCATAGCTACCCCGCTGCTCTAGCTTCCTCCTCAGCCGTGTAGGGCAACGATGGAGGCTGCAAATCCTCCTGATTCCTTCGACTTGCAGGCAAGGCCGTCTTGCATGGTTTAGGGGGGCATGCCAACTGCCAAACTGGTGCGGGCCTTTCCAGACTGCAAACAACAGGGAGCATCCCAGCAAAGGACACCATTTTCCAACAGAGTGTGGCAGAGCAAAGACAGCATATGATTTGTCTCTTCAGTTCGTCATCGTGTCCTGCTGCATTCAGCTGTATTCAGATTTTGGGTGTCTCAGGGTGCTAATGTCGCCTCCCCCTCCCCCTGAGGTCTCTCTTCTGTGGTTTGTGCTGTATTCAGGCTTTGGGTGTCTCGGGGTGCTGCCATCTCCTCCCTTGAGGTCTCTCTGCAGCTGTTTTTGCTGCATTCATAATTTGGGTGTCTCAGGGTATTGCTGTATCCTCCTTTGAGGTCTCTTAGTGGCATTGGGACAGAGCTCTTGTAATAGCACAGTACAACTCTGACAACATCTATACTGCACTGTGACTGGGGAAAGAGGAACCGCTATAATCTTCACACATTACATCATCTAATCACCGGATGTGAACTGGACAATACTGATCATGTTCTGTTGTCACCAACGGTGAGCTTATTCCCATCACAGAACAGGATTTGGTTTCTACACTTTAGAAAGAACCCAGAAGCGGTGGGGGGGGGGGGGGGGGGGTGTCCCTGGGTGGCGATACTCAGAGAGGGATGAGCCTCCTTCCTTTCTCACCAGCCAGTTGGATAAGCGGCCTTCAAATCTGCCATGAAGCCATGCCAAAAATCCCTCGCCTCACCCTTCCCGCTTAGAAATGCAGGGTGAAGGAACTGCAGGAAAATATTGTGAGACTGGGGCACCAGGCATCTAAATGGCAGCTGCAATTTAATGCAGACAAGACTGGCCTCAGCGAGCAGGCACTGAGGGTGTTCTACAAATCATCTCTCTTTCTCCAGCGCTCTGACTTAGGGTTGTTAACTCCCAGGAAGGAATTAAAGAAAATTAAAAGCCTGGACGCATGGGTCCTACTCCCTACCCTTCTGCTCATAGAAATACATGGAATACTGTTTGCCTGAGGCCTGGCTTGTTTGAAGCTGGCTGCTAGTGTCAGGCCCAGTGCCAACCGGGTGTGCAAACCGTGCAATTGTATGGGGCGGCACTCACGGGGAGGGGGTGGCAGAAGAAGAGATGGAGAGGCTTGGCACAGGGCCATCAGCGGAGCCCATCCCACCAGCAGCAAGAAGAGAGAGCAGAAGCCCACCGTCAAGCCATTGGCAGAAGAAACGGGAGAGAGACCCAGCTCTGGTCATTGGTGGAACCCAACCTGCCAGTGGCAGAAGAAAAGGCCTTGCGCTGGCCATCGCCAGAGCCCATCCTACTAGCAGCAGAAGAAGAGGCCACAGGGCTACTGACAGCGACAAAAAAAAAAAGAGTGACAGAGAGGCTGTGAGACACCATGTGTGAGTGAAGGAGAATGTGGGTGTGTGGGTGAGAGAGTGAATGTGTGTGCGTCTGGCTGTGTGTGTGTGTTTTAGTGAGAACACGTGTGTTTATGAAAGAACATGTGCGTAAGTGTGTGAGAAAAAGGGAGCATGTGTATGTGTGTGCATATAGAAAAGAAAGAGCGTGTTTGAGAGAGAAAGTGTATGTGTATGTGTGTGCGAGAGAGAGAGAGAAAGAGAAGGAACATGCTTGAGAGACAGGGAGCATATGAGTGTGTATATTAGAGAATGAACATGTGTGTTAAGAGAGTATGCATATATGAGAGAGACAGAAGAACGTTTGTGCCCCACCCCCCAGTAATCCATGACAATCTCAGGATGATTGTAAATAAAAAGTTCCCAGGTATTGAGAACAAGGGATTTTTTTAAAATTAATTTTCATTTTTGGGTGTTATTTGATGGTGTCTGTTGTTTTGAAATATTTTATTGGTGCTTGGGAAATTATTAATTGTTTTATGAGTTTTTAATTACTGGACATACTATTCATCAGCTGAAATATTTTTATTAGTATGGTTTTACTATTATGATTGATGTTTATATTTCTTGATTTTATTTTTTATGTTTTATGGAAAATTATTATTTATTAAATTGATATTCCACATTCTAAAACATATGCATTGTGGAGTACAATTTATAGACACAGCAATACATAAAAAAAATAAAACAAACATACAATATAATAAAATTAGCTAATAAAAGCTTTTTAAAAAGAACATTTTTCCGGAATACCAGATAATCTGACAGACTGCAAACCTCATCTGGAACAAGAGTTCCACACATTCAGACTCCTTATAGAAAATACCTTTTTGCTAGTTGCTTTTCCTCTATTGTATTGCATGCAAAGTCTGGTTTATTGCGGTTTCCAGTTTAGTTTTTATCTGAATGTTTCTGTTTATGGTTTCTTTATTCTGTATCTGTACGTCTGTCTGTGTTTGCAAATGTGACAGAGATGAGGTATTCTGCTAGTGTATAGTTTCTTTGTAGAGATTATAGCAACTTGGCATGTTCTGTTTTCCTAATCGGAGGTTTTAGGGCTTACAATGTTGCCTTTTCATAGGTAGGGTTGTTACTGTTTGAGTGCTGGCAGTTAGTGCTATTTTGGTATGGGAGATTTATTGTATTGTAATTATAATGCAGTTTACCTAGATCTTTCTGACAGCTAAGCCCACACCTAACATGTATTAAAAGAGAGAATACCATATGAACTCCAGGTGTCGTTCTTGTTTTTTTGCAGGATTTTCTGGTTGGAAACCACAGCAGTGTATGTAAATATAATAGACATGCTGGTGTGATATTTTTTTTACCTTAAAAGACCATGCTTTGAATGTCTTTTTTCATGTAAAATCTTTTATTATAAATGCATAATTTGAATTGTGTGTGGAGAGGGCCATGGGGGGGCCGGAGGGGAAGACTGGGATACAAACTGTATAGAGTGCCTAATACCCGTGCACTGGCCCTGACTGGAAAAAACAATATAAATTGAGCATAAAACCCCCCAAATAAAACAGAACAAGGAGGGGATTGTACAGTATTTGTTCACATAGGGCAGCAAAACAGCTCTGCCTAGCATCCGCTATCCAACGGGACGAATTTCGTTCTTCATGTTGGCTTGGCTCAGGCAGGGCAGGCCTGGGCCTCTCCTTATATCCCGGGCCCCATCAGTGCCCCTGTGGCTTCTACCTCCATCTTCTCCTGCAAGTGGTTTTAAGTCATGTTCCTGCCATTTGGGAGGGGGAGGTTGCAACTGTGATGCAAAGGGTGCAGCAGGAGCACAGGGGCTCTGGGATAGTACGGCCTCACAGCCACCTTCTCCGCAGGAACCTGGACTTCAGAGAAGAAAGGGCCTGTCTCTCCCCGGACTTTCTGTCTCTCATCTCTGTGTGAGTGTCACACAAGTCTTACAGAGCCCATGCTTGGAGGTGATATTACATTTAACCAAATTCTGCTACTTGGTTCTAATCTCCAGTTCTGCCATTGACTGTGTGTTTGACCTCGAGGTGAGTCGCTTTATCTCCCCATGCTTCAGTTCTAATCCCCTGCTCTGTCACTGTGTGTGACCTTGAGGTGAGACACTATATCCCTGTGCCTCAGTTCTAATTCCCTGCTCTGTCACTGCATGTGACCTCAAGGTGAGTCATTTTATCTCCCTGTGCCTCAGTTCTAATCCCCTGCTCTGTCACTGCATGTGACCTCAAGGTGAGTCATTTTATCTCCCTGTGCCTCAGTTCTAATCCCCTGCTCTGTCACTGTGTGTAACCTCGAGGTGAGTCACTTTATCTCCCTGAGTCCTCAGTGCTAATCCCCTGCTCTGTCATGACCTCGAGGTGAGTCATTTTATCTCCCTGTGCTTCAGTTCTAATCCCCTGCTCTGTCACTGTGAGTGACCTTGAGGTGAATCACTATATCCCTGTGCCTCAGTTCTAATCCCTTGCTCTGTCACTGCATGTGACCTCGAGGTGAGTTACTTTATCTCTCTGTGCCTCAGTGCTAATCCTCTGCTCTGCCATGACCTCGAGGTGAGTCGCTTTATCTCCCTATGCCTCAGTGTTAATCTCCTGCTCTGTCACTGTGTGTGACCTTGAGGCGAGACACTATATCCCTGTGCCTCAGTTCTAATCCCCGGTGCTGTCATTTTATTTCATTTCTTAAATTTTCTATCCTGTCATTCTGTGCAAACTCTTTATGTGCAAAATGCGAAGAGGTTTGTTTTGCACAAGAGGCGGAGAGAAGAGTTTGTTGGGTGGAACAGAAGAGGCAGGAAGAAACAAGACAGAGAGAGAGAGAGAGAGAGAGAGGGATGAAAAGAGCCATGGATACACTGAGGGGGAAATAAAAGGGGTTTGAAGGTGGAGGGGAATTTAACCTGGGTCAGTTTGCAGCAGAAGAGAAGGGGGATCGATGGCTGCTAAGGAAGGCACCAAGCTGTCCAATCATGGAGAAATTTATTACAGGTACCACCTATAAAACAATTTCATTGGTGTGAGACAAAAGAGCAAACATTTTCAGCTGCAGGACCAGCACCGTGGAACCCGTACCCAATGACTTTCAGTCTGAGGGCTGGATAAAATAATTCAGGCAAAAAGGTCAAAAGCTATTTATTCAGCAGGCAGTCTGGTATTATGGCAATATCTCAGCATAAGTAAAGACACATTTGATTAAGGCAGGTTATTTTATTATTTTAATTATTATTTTCCTTAATATTTACATTTCCTTGATTTCATTCTTTAATTGGTTTGAGAGTTGTGGTTATAAGTTGTTGTTTGTTGTTTTACTTTGATAATGTTACTTATGTATGCTTAATTGTACCTCGCCTAAGAATATTGATAGGCGGGTAATACATTTATAAATAGTAAGAACTAGATTGAAGGGTGGAGTCATGCTTGTAATTTTATGTTACATCTTAAACCACTCAGCAGGAGACTCTCTTTATGAGTGGTCTATAAATGACTGTAAATAATAAATGTAGCCTGACCAATGCACTACTGCAGAGAGGAGGAGAAAAAGGCTTAGAGAAGAGCAAGGTGGGCATCGGATGTTAGGAAGGAATCTGCTTAGGTTATACAGTCGATAGCCTAGGGAGGAACCGAGTCTGGAGGAGAGAAGCACACGTGTACCATGCATGGACATAAACCCCGGAGCAGGGAGTGTGCACACCTCCAGGAGGTTACAGAGGAGGAAGGCGTGAGTTTCGGCCCTGGAGCAGCGAAGGTGTGAGAGGGCCAAGATCCCGAAAGTGGATGGAGGTTAGCTGGGAGCCCAGAAAGGAGGCCTTGAAGTAGTCGCCAACCATTCCGGGTGAGGGACTGGATGAGGAGTCTCTAACCAGACCACTGGAGAGACAAGAAGGGGGAGAGCCAAACCAGAAACACTAACGAGCCAATGCAATAAGATGCGCGTTAAAATGGGCGCTCATATTGAGCACCCGTTTTCCTAATGCTTGCCCAGTCACATCTCCTGGGCACCCGATGCAATATTTAAATAAACTGCCACGGTAAAAAGGACGCGCTAGGGAAGACTTGGGCGTCCCTAGCGCTCAAATGCATCGGGTGCCCGTGATTGCAACGGGTGCTCAATATGAGCGTCCGTTTTATCCCGCTTCAGGTCGCAGAATGCAATGGGTTGATGATTACAAAAATTTTGAATGCCCAATATACATGTACGATAGCAAGGGGCGAAATCGGCCTGGAGCGTGTCTATTGTGCGTGTCTATTGTGCGTCCAGAATTTTTTTTTTCATCAAGCCATTGCGTTATACCATTATTCTTAAACACCACAAGCAGTAGATGTAAGTATCGCAATGATACTAAGTAGGAGGAACCACAGAGGACAGCATTTTTAAAATTTCTCCTGAGCCCTTGACTCGCGGATTGCCTTAACACCACCTCCGGGGCTGGAGTTAAAATCTGCCATGTAAAAAAGTGTGTATTGGGCGCCCAGCGATTTTCTGCATTGGAGTTAATAGCTAATAGCCTAATCTACATGTGATGAGCACTATCGGCTACGCATTTGTTTGGGCACGTGTTTTGGACATGCTAATCACTTTATTGCATCAGGTGCTAGTCTAGCGCATCCAAAACTCACGTCCAGCCGCGCCTAAATCTGTGCACTAGGCTGGGCGCACTTTATTGCATCGGCCTGTAAGAGAGGGGAGCTGATCAAGGTGAGCAAACAACGGCTGTGACAGGCTGAGAATGGAAGGATGTGAGGAGAGGAGAGCTGAAAGGAACCAGTGAAATGGGATCTCAGCGGTGAGGGGGGGGGGGGGGGGCGACTAGGAGCTAAGCTGGAACAGTTCTGCATCTTTTCATCGAAACATGGAAGATCAAGAGCCAGCTAGAAGCAGGCCTGGATTTAGGCAGAGGCAACAGAGGCAACTGCCTAGGGTGCCAAAAACTCTAACCATTAGAGCCATGCACCGCTGTGGCACTCTGGTCAAACAACCCCTCCCCCACTTTGCAATCTCCGATGGTGAAACCCCCACTGTTCTAACTTCTGGGGGGGGGGGGGAGGGGGAACCCTGCCTTCACGCCTACGGGTGCCAAAATCTTAAACCCGGCCTTGGGTGGAAGTGAGGTAGGGCAAGAACTGCCCCCGAGCTCTGCAGTGGAGGCCCCTGAAAAGCTTGGAAGGAATGAAACAGTCGTGCGTAATAACGAAAGGATCTGAGGAAGGCTTCTTGGGAATCAGATTAACGGAGGCCTCTGAGTGGAAGATTCCAGAGAGAGGGACAAGTTAAAAATAGGGAGGAGAGAAGGAAGGAGTAAGCCTAGGAGGAGGAAGAGGGTCATTGGGAAAAGAATTAAGTTTTAGAGGCTAGAAGTAGGTTTGTGAACTCCACCATTCACGAAGTGAGAAAGGGAGGATACTGATGTTCCAAAGATCACTAAGTCTGGGGCAGAAGCTGTAGAAGGGTCAGGGGGATAAGAAAAAAACTGGAGAATGAATCTGATGAACTCATTCCAGGCTGAGGAAAAGGCAGGGCTCCTTTAATACAGCACACACCAATTCCAGGCCGAAGAGACAGCGGTTCTCCATTAAAGGCACAGACAGGTCAATTTCATGTGACTCTTTAACAGGAAAAGGAAGAGCGAGAACTACAAGGCCTCGGGGAGGTCCCGAAGGCTGAAGTCCCTTCTGCAAGGCAGCTCAATTTCTTCCTTCCTGTTGGCTAATTGCTGGCAGCTGAGGTTTATGTGACAACCTCACCTCGAGGCCTTTCAGCCCTTGGCGTTCAGCCCTCCCCTCCCGAGCTGAATTTCCAGATGTGCCAAGTGATCCAGCTCCGAGGGAGATTGTCAGCCAACTCTGTATTTCTGACAACCACATCCTAGGGCATACTGGTATCTGCAGTGCCGATTTCAAATGGAAGAAGCAGGGACTACAACTACCAGAATTCAGTGGGATGTAAGCTAAAAAAAAAACCCCCACAACCACCCAGGACTGGCTCCCTTGGTTTTTTCTGTTTCGATTTCTTGCCTTTCTAAATCTGAGCTCAAGGCCAGAGGGCTCACGATCGAAGCCACAACATGGGAGCAAACCTTTAGTAAGCCAGGACCTGAGGCTGTGGAGGGTGAAGTGGAGCTCCCAAGGTCATAAGGAGCCTTGGCTGTTGAAGCAGGATTTGGAGCCTGGCTGCCCTGCTTCTCAAGCCACAGCTTTAACCATGAGGCTGCTCCTTCTCTTCTGCCGAATCTTTTCAGCTCCCTCTCTGCCGAGGCTTCAAGTCTGCCTGGTCCCTGTGTCCAGGGCCCGCTCACTGCTGTGGTGACATCCACCCTCGTGCTGCATTACCCCATTCTCTCCCATCCATCCCACTCCAGGTCGTCAGGGTGAGGCTGAGCCAGGCCTGGTTTTGCCCTGAGCCCCATCTTATGCAGGGTGCTATAATTATGAAACACCCCCCCTCCCCCAGAGAAAAGCAGGAACTATGAATCGTAGCATGCAACTGCCTGGAGGTCCGTGCACGGTGCATGCTTCAGAGAAGGGGGGACCCGATATCAACTGGGGTTTAGGATTCATACTGGTCAGTCCCACCTTGCTCTCTCCCTGCCCTAACCTCCCTTGCTATCGAGTCACGCTCCCAGAGGCTAGTTAAATATTTATTCTGAAAGCCAGTGGCAGCAGGTCCTGCTGAGGTTTCCATGGAGGTGCTCTATCTGCCGCTGGAGATTAAGAGCCTCTCCCACCCCCAATAACACCACTTTTGTGTTAGCAGCTCTCGGTGATTCCTCTGCTGGGAGTGGCAGAGGAGAGAGAGGAAAGGGAATTTATACAACTAGAACTACCTCCCAGTCCTGTGCATACAAGTGCAGGAGGCGATACCTTCCCCTCTATCTGCTGCACATTTGTAGGAGCTCCTGCAGGTTCTCATAGCGCAGGAGACAATGTCTTTCACTTTTCCCAGCCCTCAGAAGAAATCCCTGTGTTTTGCAGGCATCCAAATGAGCTGCATCTAAGCATCCATTGAATAGGCACTGTGACATCCCGCAGAATCTCCCAGAAATCTGCATGAGCTACAGCAAAGGACACTGCCTCCTGTGAGATTGTGCAGGGACTCCCAGAAAGCTGCACAGATACAGTGGGGGACGCTGTCTGTTGTGCTGTGAGATCCTGCAGGGACTCCCAGAAAGCTGCAAATAAGGGGACTGTTCTTGCAGGAGCAAGCCGTGAGGGCTGAGAGGAGAGGTTCTTGTAATGAGAATGTCCATAGTGCACATTAGTGGGCAGACTTGTAACATTTTACACAATCGCCCATAGGCATGATATTTCTCATCTGAGTGATGCAGCTCTTGACAATGTCCCCATGCTGCTGCCTCCCAGCCCTTGTTAATATGACGCCAGCAGTTTTTGCGAGATCGCCCTGCTCTGGCCTCAAGCAAGCACCCAGAAAGCAGCCAGTAAGACAATGTTCTGTGCCCATCAGGAATCTAGCAGCAGGCTTGTGAAAAATGAAAACCAGACAAATATATTCATCAGACTGGCATCCCATTCTTGTCTCCTATTTTTAACTCCGGTCATACTGCACTACAACGAAGTGTGCGTACGTAACCGAAGCTCTCTCCTGCTTATGGAGACAAAAGAGATGGCCAAGTTTTGATGCAGGGTTGGGGACTGGGAAGAGATTTTTTTTTTCTTTTTGTCACTGTGGTGTGGAACTACCAGCAAATGCATGGTGTGTGGTTTATTCACCTTCTGGATTACTGTGTAGAGAAATTGGGCAGGTGATCAGAAAAAGGCTAGCCTGGATGGACCTCTGGGCTTCTTGCAAGCAACGGCCTACCTCCTCACTCCTGCTCAGCTCACAGTGACAACCCTGCTCCTCGTTATAAGGCAGTCACCCCCTCACATCTCTCAACTCCCCCATCTCTCAATGACACCCCGCAATATCCTTCTGTAACAACACACTTTTTCACTTTAAGATTCATTGCTTGAGTGGTTTATGCGGCTCCCTCTCACAATTCTGTGAACCCCTGCCTCAAGTGCTATTTTAGCAAGGAAGATGCTATCTATGCCAAACACAAGCTACATTTAATTGGTTAATGTGGCCTACGATATCAACCCAGCGACAACACACACACACACACACACACGACACACTGCATGTAAGCCAGCCAGAGCCCTCAGTGCGCAACACGATTCACAACCCTTGTTCAACCATGGAAAAAAGAATTGTAAACACCAGGCTTGTGCACTTCCATGTCCTGGCTTGGTATTTCATGGGATGCAACTTTCTTACGGGCTTTTAAACAGTCTCTGTGGTGCATAACCTGACACAACTTTATTCGGTTTCCACAGCTACAAAGGGCTTCTGGGTAGCTCCAAATAGTCCATCTCCGTGTACTTTATTTAGGTCAGCATTCATGAGTTTAAACTCTCTCTTCCACTAACCTTCCTCCTCATTTATGTACATTTATATTTTTTTTGTTTGGGGGGGGGGGGGGGAAGAGAAGGGAGGAAGTCCACCAATGACCAGGCCAGAAAGTTTTTCAGCAACATTGGGTTTCGACCCAAAAGAAACGGTTACGAAAGAATTTGAGCATTTCCAGCTTAAGGAGCCACACAGGAATCCCGTGCTGAGTGCCAAATTACCTGTGCCTGGCCCAGAAACTGGAAAAAACAGCAGCAAGAGCCAATGACTGCGGCCCGAGCACAGATCCCAGTGGAAAAAAACAATCCAGCTGGGGGGGGAGACGAGATGGGGGGATGGAGGAGAGCGGGGCAAATGGAAGGGATAATAAAAACAGAGGGTAGTGGTAAAGATGCAGAGAGAACAAGCAGGAAAAGGGGGCGAAAAAAACCAATCCACCATGACTCCTGCAGAGGAGAGGGTTACAGTAAGATTCTCTTCAAGTCATACCGGGGCATTGAGGTGGCCACAGATGGGTTACATTCAGGTTCTGGAGGTATCTCCCTGCCCCAAAGGGCTTACACTCTAAATTTGTATGTATCTGAGCGGGTGAAGGAGCGGCAGTGGAAGAAAATGGATTTGAACCCGGGCTTCCCTGCTCTCACCACTAGTTAAGGGCTGCCATATAAGAAGGAAGTTTTCCTGCCAGCGTAGACAGCTCTGTGGATGTGCTGGCTGCGTAGTGTCTGTAGCGCTTGGCATTGTGCCAGCAGCTGGCTGTATCTCTCGCCTGTGGCGAGGAGGCAAAAAGAGGAAGCCACAGCATCCCCTTTTGATGCTGCAATGCAAGAACGAGGTGGGGAGAGGCAGAGCGAGCGGAGAGCACGGTGTGGTGTGTTTGCAAGAACGCAGAGGACTTGGAGATCTGAGAAAGATTCCGGGGAGAAATGAGCATCCCACCCGTCACCGCCCTTTCATTTCTGTAAGAGGTCCCCCACTGAATGTTAATGGAGTCGAGACTGGACAAGAGAAATCTGAAAATATTAGTTACTTATCCCCTGTAAAAAGAACATCTTTTCATAGTCCCAGGCATGCCCCTTTCTTTGGACATAATTCCTTTTATATGAACACTGTTGCACGCTCTTTCCCATGGAAGAGAGCCCCATTATAAAAGCATTCCCTTTCTATGGAAGTTTCTTACCAGTCCAGGATGCCCCCGTAAGGGCTGCATCCTATGGAAACAGAATAAAGGGAGCTATGCTCACTCTGTTTCCTCCTGTCACCCTTCCTGGCTACATGATTTCATGGTGGTGACTGGCTTTTCAGCACTAGCAAGGACCCTTAGGATGCCCTGTCTGGGTATGATAGACCATCTGACACCGGGTCACTCTGGACCACCTTGCTCAATGACTTCTCCTCCCTGTGTTATGAGGACTCAGGGCTGCACCTCCCCCACCCTCCACAGCAAGGAAACCTCTCATCTACCCCTAGTCCCTGTCCCCTTGGCCATACTTTTAGAAGGCCACCTATACATGCAGAGAAAAACATTTCAGCTCCAGGGTCCTTCAGCGTGAGACGCCTCTCTAACCGCCCCATTTTCTTTGTTAGCTCCTAGGGGAAGGGACCTGTTAACCGTGTGATGTATCTGGTCCAGGTGTGGGTTGACAGGACAGCATTATGCCTTGTTAGCATGGTTTCTAGGACCAGCTTTCCACCTTCTAGCTCTACATCACTTCCCAATGACAGAGTTATTGCCTTAAGGCCTTACCTTCCGCCTCTCATCCACCTGCCTCTCCATCAGCTGCACTATGTTCTTTGGCATCAGGTGAGTAGATCCCGGCTCATCCACCACCACAGTTGGCACAGACTGTGACCTCTGAGAGCCACGATTGGTGGATCCGCACATCAGCTGACCCCTGTACAGCTGCTCTTTAGCCCCTGACACGCCCAAGGTCCCAGAGTCACTGATAGAGATACCAGGGATCTCTTTGCCCAAGCTGGACAGAAGGGGTCCTTTTGCTCCATCACTCAGTTGTGGACCTAGAGACAAAGGGTGTGGCAAGAGGTGGTGGAAATCCTCTGTCGCTGGAGATATCCCGCTGAGGGGGCTCCTCAGTGAGGCTACCTCCTGGCACCGTTCCATGCTGATCTGCGGTAGCCCACTAAAGGACCTTGCTTGGTGGTGTCGGTGGTGATGGTTGGATACACTCAGGTTGGCATTCTGAAGTACGAGATGGGCCGTCCCTTGAGAGTGGACGAAAGTTGGGCCGTGGCCCTTGCCCTGCGGCTGAGGGCAAAACTGAGTGACAGGCTTATGGCAGAGGCTGGCCACCTCCAGTTGGGAGTCCAAGGAATGAGCATGGCGCATACTGTCCAGGATCTTGCTGATGGTGTGGCTGTCCACATCCCGGTCATAGAAATCCACACAAGTCCACCGGCCCCTCTTGTAAGGTTCTCCCGAGCCCTGGTCTAGTTTCACCACCCTGAACCGGGAACTGCAGGAAGCCACAGGGCCCTGGTGACTCACAGGGGAACCTGGGGTCGAAGACATGGGTCCATTCTTAGGGACTGCCCCATTAGAGGTATTGCATTTAGCTTCAGTGGGCAATGATGTGTTCCCACTGACCAGAACCAGTTGACTGCTGAGCTTGTCAGCTACACTGGAACTAGGAGCTGGGCTTCCACTGGGTGCTTGCGTGGCCTGCGGATGAGCTGCAGCAGGTGGGTGGACTGTGGTTATTTCCAAGCTGGATTGAAAAGGGGAAGAGACTGGAGCAGACCCAGATTCTGTCTGAGTGCCTAACAGCCCTGAAGGCGCCACAAGTTTATGATTCCCCATCAGTGAGCCCGGTCTGGCTTCATCAGCAATGTGGACCTCACCATCATCTCCACTTGCCAATGGGTGTGCATTGGTGGAGAGTGGCGGGGAGCTCTGGGGGGACTTGCCAGGGTAAGCTTGGCCTCCATTGGTCAGGTGCGGTAACTTGGGGCTGGAGGGGCTGCCTCCGTCACTGCTGAGGGTCTCTTTTCTGCCCTCGCTTCCTCCTTGGCTGTAGTCGGAGGTCACACTGGTGATCTGGAACCCGCTCTTCTTCTTCCCACTGCTCATATTTAACTTTTCCCTAAAACTTGAAAAGAAGAGAGAAAATAAGTAAATACACCTGAGCAGACCTTCATTTGTAATTACATGCTCACTGGATGATTGCTTTCAGGCCTAAGGGATTGCATTAAGGTTCAGGAAACACTTCTTGAGTTTAGTCATGTATGCTGTACTGAAGATCTGTTGCTTCAAATGATAGGACCCCATCTGCCTCCCCCCCCCCCCAAAACCCCTGACAGGGCAGTTGCTGGTAATTAATGCCCTGTCTGGGTTCCCTCATAGAAAGCCAAAATTATTCCAGAACACAATCCTAGACATCACTTCCCAACTCACAACACAAACAAATTCTGACACTCCCTTCCCACCCTCCCCATCAAACACATCCCCTGATACCTCAATACCCCATCCTACCCTTCCAATGCACACCATTTTACATCACTTGCTATACCTGAAAATACACACTCGGACACCCCTTCCCAAATAACCCCAATAACCATGCACCCCGACACCCCCTTCTCAATTCCCCAACACACTTTCCTAACCTCCCTACATGTGCTCGCTCCCTGGCATCCTGACACCCCTGAAACACCTCCTCCAATACCCTTTTCCCCATCTCTTAAACACACCCTGACACCTTTCCACATAGATGTCAACACCCCCCTCACACCCACGAACATCAACACCCCTTCCTACATCCCCAAATTCACACACACCTCCACACTGACATCCAGGCTTACCCTATCCAAACACAAACACCCGTTACACCCCTCCCAACACCTAACACTTCTTACAACTATGCCCCAACACCCCTTCCTCCAGCCCCAAACATGCACCCCCTCATCCCTTTTTCACCCTGAAAACACATACCCCAAGACCGCCCTTCTCACCCCCCCCCCCCAAAGCACACACAAATGCCAACACTCCCATATCCCTTTCCATCCCTGTAACACTCGCACACCATCTCTTTCCATCTACCTAAACACAACTACACTGTGACACCCCTTCCCATTCCTCCCACGCACACTGAAACCACCTTCTTACACACCCTCCCAGCCCCCTAATCACCCCTTTTCCCCCAAGATCCTGACCCTCCCATGCCTCTCACAAAGTATTTATATGTTGAAATGATAGGTTTTGTACTTGAACTGTGCTGCAGATTCACCTTTAATACCATCTCTCCTGCACGGACCAAAATAATTAAAGAGCACACATTCTTTAGAAGTTCCTTTAAAATATACTTATCCTGCATCACCAACAAGTTTCAACACACACAGACATCAGCACATAGATAGAGCACAGAAAGAAAGGGGGATGGGGAAGGAGAGAGAGAGTCAGAGACATACACACACAGACCTAAGCAGAGAGAGAGAGAGAGAGCGAGCAAGAGACACACAATACCTAGGCGAAAAGAAAGACAGGCACAAACTGAAAGGTGGAAAGGAGACCCAGGGAAGCAAAGGCCCAAAGAGACAGAGAGAGAACGAGAGAGAGACACACACACAAACATAGACCCGAGGAGGGAGGGAGGGAGGCACAGAAAAACACAGAAGATCATGTTAAGAGAATGCAATATTACCATGGCAGGTCCTTCACAGTATTCTCAGCCTTTTCTTGTCTTTTAACACTTCTTCCGTAGAAATAAATTTAAAAAAACCCCCAAAACCCGAAATATTGGTTTCTCCAGGCAGAGGAAAGTGTACTAAAGTTGATTATTTCTCCCTGTTTTCCATCAGCTCCACCAACTTTTAAAAGAAAGTTAATCAACACTACATCTTTCTTACAAATGAAACAGAAAAAAACCAAAGGAAAATATGCCTTGAAGCAAAAAATTGTTCTTTCAACGTCCCCTTTTCCTCGGTTGGGCCGGCGTTCTCCGCAGTTGGGAGATGAGGCAGGGTCCCGATGCGGAGCAGAAGTTCCCGGGAAAGTCAGCAGGCTCGTCGGGGGGGGGCGCTTCGGGCCGGGCAGGAGGAGGTTAAGGCGATCACTGGGAGGGAGGGGTGGGGGGTAGCTCAGAACTCGAGATCCATCCTCCCACCCGCCCCCTCCTTCTGAAAACGAGCCCCGAAAAGTTGCTTTTCTGACGGGGACGCGGGAGAGGAGCGGACTTCGGCAGCTGTCAGGCTGCAGGGGCCAGGTCCCAAGTGCGCACCTCCCTCCCTCGCTGGAAGGGGAAGGGGCACGGGCACCCGAAGCCGGACCCTATGGGCTCGTTGCTTCTTCTTCCTCCCCCTTTTTTTTCTAGCTGCTGCCTCCTTCTCTCTCCCAGGCTGTTGACAGGGCTGACAGCAGGAAGTTCTGCCTCTTGCCCTCCCACCGCTGCCCTCTAACTTCCCCTCCCTCTCTGCTCACGGGGGCACGGTGCCATGAAATCACGTTTTATTTTGCTTTCTTGCTCGCTCGCTCTTTTCGGGATCTTAACCCTGCCGAGCGGCTTTTGCCGCAGTTTATTTCCTGTATTTATGCTCTGCCTCAGGGCTGCTTTCTCCGCTCCATTTAGCCCCCCTGCAAAAGAGCAGGCTGGCATTTAAACCCTTTCTGACACTTAACCCTTCAGGTACCTCATACCAGCCTTCCCCGGGTTTCAGGTGTACCCAGGAACCTGATGGCACTTAGCCCATTCCGCTGCAGTGGAATGTATGGCACTTAACCCCTTAACTGCCAGGATTCCCAAGGGCTTCCTGGATTATACAACTTCTAGTGCAGTCCCTTCTCAGGTTGTCATGATGCCTCTCCCAGGCATAGGCAACATAGGCAACTGCCTAAAGCACCAAATTTTGAAGGCCCCCAACTATCCAGGCCAAAGAGAAGCCAGCTTTTGCTTGCCATAGTGCCATGTGCCAGCAAAACTTCAAAGGGGCATTCATCACCATGGCACTGCCTATGGGTGCCACAATCTTAAATCCGGCCCTGGCGTGTCCCCCACCCCTTTTGTCTGATAACAGCTATCGAGGTCTGGACATTTGTCCCCACTGAAGCAAGAGTTCAAAGGTCCAAGATAAGTTTTTTTTTTTTCTTCTGCTTTCAGGATCCCTTCTGTTACCAGGTAACCTGGGAGATGGCAGCCATGCCAGCCACACCAGACAGTGCACCACCACCAACAGAGACTTTCTCATCAAGAGGCATGATAACACATGATAGGGGATATCTACTGCTGCTTTGGAGGCGTAGCCTAGTGGTTAGCCAGTAGGCTGAGAAATAGGAAAGCCTGGATTCAAATTCTGCTTCTCCTACTGGTGCTCCTTATGACCTTGGACAAATCATTTCACGTTCTATTGCCTTGGGTATAAGCTTAGACTGTAAGCCTTCTGGAGACAGGGAAACCTACTGTGCCTGAATGTAGCTCATGTTGAGCTACCCATAAGAATGGCATGAGCTAAATGTTCTCTCTTTCTTCTTACTCCAAGATCTGGGACTGCCCTCAGTTGTTTTTGTCTCATATTTCTGCACCCAGGGGCATCTGAAACATCCTTCTCCTCCCCTAACCCTCCTCCACTGAGACCTCTTTCCCTATTCTCACTGCTCAGCCAATTGGAATTCATGTTCCATAATGCAGAGGAAGAGGCCTTGGCTACAAGTGAAAAATGTTGTGATTTCGCTCGTGAGTGGGCCCCACAAGTGGCTCACTCTCCTCCTGGTGCGGCCTTGTACCCGCACCTCTGTCTCCTGCAACAACTCCTGATGCCGGCTGGATGTCGCCTTGCCTCTCTGCATGGCTGGAGATCTGCCGCTGCCTGTTCCATGCAGAGCTGAGACACCACCATCCCCGCCGCATCTTCCTGCAGCCTGGATCCCCTCAGATGCTGCTGTCTACTTCCTGTGTGGTCTCTCTCCTGCCGGCATTCTCCTAGACATGCACACACGCCACAGCCTTGCATTTGGGGGGCCCACAGCGGGAAATGCTGCAGTGCCTCCCAATGATTTCATCTCCTGCCAGCCCTAAAAAAGGGCTCTTCAGTCTTTGCTCCTGGCCTTTGCAAAGGTTTGCTAGCACTTTCAAGGTCTTCGTTATTCCTCGTTCCTTGTTAGATGTTCCTAGTCTCTCATCAGTTCCTGGTTCCTGTCTTCAGCTTCTTTGTTCCTGAATCCAACTCCTCATTCCTGCATTCCACATCTTGTTCCTGATCCAAGTCTTCGACCCGTCCAGTCTTCAGAGTCTTTGTTTGCTGGTTCAAGTCTTCGGAAGTCCATCCCTGGTTCCTGAGTACCAAGTTCCTGCCTGAGTCCTGTTCTGGTCTTCAGAGTTCTTGTTCTAGCTTCCACCTTGTTCCTGAGTCCAGTGCCTGCACCGCTGTTGTCATGGTCCACAACCAGCCCATGGGTTGTGGAGGGTGTGCAGCAGTGTTGGATCTTCTCATGTTCCAAGTCCTGATGCCAAGTTCTTGTTAAGTTCCAAGTCCAGAGTCTGCACCACCTTCGGCATGGTCCATGGCCAGCCTACGTGTTCTGCAGGGCGTGCTGAGTTGCAAGGCTCCCCCAGAGCTTCTTCATGGTTCCAAGTCTTCGGTGCCTTCATCTAGTTCTAAGTCTTCAGAGCCTTTGTCTTGTCCAAGTCCTCAGAGCCTTTGACTAGTTCCAAGTCTTCAGTGCCTTCATCTACTTCAAAGTCTCAAGTGCCTTTGTCTAGTTCCATCTTCAGAGCCTTCGTCTAATTCTAAGTCTTCAGTGCCTTTGTCATGTTCTCATTGCCAGAGTCATCTTCAGTCCTCACCTTCATCTGTCCTGACGCTCAAGCCATTCCCAAGTGGCAAGTCTGAAAGGGCTTTCAGAGTGGCTGGAGGGATGCCCGAGAGACCAGCATTGCGTTGCTGGGTTTCCCTTCCTGATGCACGCTGTACATCCAAGGGTTCCTGTTCCAAGACAAGAGCATTCCCGGTCCAGTCAGCCCATGCCTGGATGCATTCGCCTGCCAGTGGCGTGGACCGTGGCCAGCCCCAGGGTTGTGCAGGTCTCACCACAGCACAGGGGCTCACTCTCTCGAGTGTCCATCCACACTTGCAACAAAAAAAACCTGATATGTCTTCATGGCCATCTTTAAAGTGGAACCTCAAAAATTAGTAATAGTTTTTCTCTGCTAATTCTGAGAAAGGTGTCTGAGAGAATCCATTTGATGATGGGGACAGAGGATAGGAGAGCTCTGATTCTTTATAAACCTGCCCTAGCATTATGTTCATCTGATGCAGCCCTTTTAACACTTCCTTCTCTGTGTGTGATTTAGACCCTCCATGATATGCAAGCGAGTCTTTTCCTGTTTGTTCCAGTATTATGGACTTGTACTTTGGAGTAATATTTTTCTTGCTCAGGTACGGCTTTTGGGTAGGGCGAGCAGGGTGGTCACCCTGGGCACCATATGACAGGGGGTGCCACTAGCCTTGGGTCATAACCAACACTGTTCCCTGTGATGCATACATATATGGCTGAACAGGGTGCCTTAAGCAGCCATGCACACCGCACCTCAGGCTGTGCAGACCCAAACCCAGGAGGAGCAGTGGAAGCTCATGCCCCCACTGCCACCATTCCTTCCTCTTTGTGCCAGCCCTGTGAGCATGTTCTAAACTCATGGGCTGGCACTTCTGTAAGCTATTGTGCATAGTTCTGCCTCTACACAAGTATTTTGATGGGGAGAAGAGGAATGTAGCAGCAGGATCGGGGTGGGGAGGCAGGAGGGAAGGAGGGAAGGAGGAAGGGAAAGACAAGAGGCAGATAATGGAGGAGAGGGTTAAGAGACTGGAGAGAGGGTACTAGGGATGGGGGGATTTAAAAGTCAAGGGATGGGAGTTTAAGAGTTTGGGGAGATGATGCTGGGGACAGATGCTGTAGAGGGGATAAGAGGCAGGGATGAAGAGGGTGGGTGAATGCTGGGAGGAAACTTGTCCCCACTGCTCACAGAAACAGAAAGCTTATATAAACCCTCACTCTGTGTAATTCACACCAAGGATCGGGAAGCAGGGATCAATTGGGAGGGGGGGGGGGGGGGAATGCCATCAACTATTTTTACCGAGGGTACCGTTTGCCCTAGAGCTGGTCCTGGTCTTTCTGATAATTATCTTTCCTTTTGCAAGATGGTGAATTCTTGGATTTTTAATTCTGCTTTCGTATAATTGATGGTTTAAGATTTGCATG
Source organism: Rhinatrema bivittatum (assembly GCF_901001135.1). NCBI lineage: Eukaryota > Metazoa > Chordata > Amphibia > Gymnophiona > Rhinatrematidae > Rhinatrema > Rhinatrema bivittatum. Next base: position 22,548,076 of record NC_042630.1, read on the forward strand.
CTCTTCCTTTATTTTTATACCTATTAAGAATGACTGTGCTCTTATTTTATTTATTTATTTATTTTATTTTATTTATTTAGGCATTTTATATACCGTCGTTCCAAAAGAAGATCACAACTGTTTACATTATTAGGGCTGATATTCAAGATTAACATTCATATGCTTTGAATTTTCACTCATGAAATTATACATCATAGCAAATACAAATTATACGCTTAGCAAATACATATTTTAGTTCATAAATGAATCACACTTGTCAATATTTTATGTCGTGTTGTTATGCTTATTCTTGAACTTTTCTGAAATCTTTTGGATATTTAAATGTATCTTATCTCCCCTCCCCTTCTAGAGATGTTAGGGCAAAAAGTGTTGCAGCTGCACTTGAACTAGGGTCTACTAAGCATGGGGCTAGTTTGCTGCGTGCAGAGCCACAGAATAACATTGAGGAAGCCAGACTCAGACTACTGATAGCTCCACCTCTGAGGAACTGAACTGGTCCTCAGGCGATTCAAAACGCATGCTAGGATGACTGGTGGGTATTCCTGGCCTTTGAAAGCTGGAGGTCAAACATAGTATGGGATTTTGATGAAAGTCCTGTGTGCTCTTATTCTTGATGTTATGCTAAATGATGTGAAAGTACTGAAGCTCTATGCTAATCTTGTAAGTAGAAATTATGTCGCAAGGATCTATTGTGTTTGTCCATGGAAAGGAATCACTGTGGAAATGAACGCAAACTGGATGAAAGATTTGCTCTGACCATGAATGTGAGTGTTTCAAACCTTCATTGAAGTTCTGTGCTTATTTTTACCTGCAGTACATTATAAGTCTGGGAACGTTTATGTTATTGACTCATCTATTAATAAACCAGCATTAAGATACTATTCCCTCCCAGAGTGGTTTGTACAAGAGAATACATCTTTAGCCCCCTTGATTCTCTCTGTGCATCTGACATATTGCAGGCCATGCACTATTGTGGTGGCCTTCCTTTAAATGACCTCTACCTTGTCAATTTGTTTTGTAGATTTTCTCTCCAGAACTGAACACAGTTCTTAAAAACAGTAGTATGTGCTTCAAAGAAGGCATGAGGTAACCTGCACAGAGTGGTGGTTACAACCCTAAACATCAATGGTATGATTGTATCAGACCTCCATGTAAGTATTGGAGTAATCTGAAAAAAGTAGTGGTTACAATCCTAGACAGTAATGATACAACAGCATCAAGCTTCCAATAAGGCTTGGGTGATCTGCATAGAGGAGCCATAGTTAAGACCAGGACTTCTATGAGCATTGGGAGGCTGGACTTTTTACAGCAATCTTGATGATCTTGGTAGTTATAGGGATTATCAGAGAATTTAATAAGATGTGGAGAGGAGCCAGTGTTACCCTGGAAGAGTGGAGGTGCAGGGGAGATATGATACAGTCCTTCAGATACCTGACAGGTTTTAATGATGCACAAACTTCAAACCTTTTCTGTTGGAAAGGAAATTATAGAAGTAGGAGTCACAATACAAAACTCCAGGGGGGACAACTCACAACCAACATCAGGAATATTTCTTCACAGAAAGGGTGGTGGATGCCTAGAATACTCTTCCGGAAGAGGTAACAAGAATGAAAACAATCAAAGAATTCAAAAGGGCATGGGATAAACTCTGTGGATCCCTAAAGGCTAGAGGCTGAGAATGAAGAAAGAGATGCATGGGTGGAAGTTACTACCCTTAACAGAAGGCATGGGGATTACTACCCTTAACCAATTAGCCTTGATACATGTGACACAACTGCAGCATCATTCTCTGCTTCAACAGCAGGGAAAAAAGGGGAACTGGATTCAGAAGACAGCCAATGCCTTGCCCCAGATTTTAAAGTCCCGGATACTGATACCAAGACATTAGGGATAAAGCACAGGACCTCTTCTTTGGCCAAATCCAATAGCAAAGCATGTACCAACAGCATTGTCTGAATTATCAAGAAGGCTACTCATCCTGTAAAAATGTTGCTAGGAGCAATTTTGTTATGGGTTTGACAGTTGCTTGGTTTTGATTGTAAATGTTACTACCCTTACATATGTCTTGGAGGTAACCTGCACGGAGCAGCAGTTACCACTAAAAGAAACTTTCTGGGCAGACTGGATGGGCCATTTGGTCTATTTCTGCCATCATTGCTATGTTACTATGCTAAGCTTGGGTGTTGGTCTTATGGGAGGCAGGGCTGGAGATGGTGGGATTTGGAATGGCCTGGTAGCGGATGGAGTGGAGGCCATCACTGTGAAGGTTGTTTGTGCATGCTTGGGACAGATATGGAGTGCAGTGTTGGGGGGAGAAGCAGTTGGGGGATTGGGTAGAAGACATGGGGTAAGGTTTGCATGTAAGAGCTTGTATGTGCATCTACCCATCTCAACTGGGCAGACTGGATGGGCCATTTTGGTCTTCATCTGTTGTCATTTACGATGTTACTGTGCCACTGTTTTACTCAGGAGAGAGGTAATATTACTTTCCTCTTTCTATTGGGGATCCCTCTCTTTATGCACCCAAGTATACTATGAACTTTGCCAACTGCTTTGTCATCCTGACTTACTGCCTTGAATTATAAGAGATAATGACCCTCAAGTCTCTTTCCTGTTTGGTGATTGCTTGTTCTTCACCTCCAACATGGTATCCAGCCCTTGATTTTTGCATGATGTGGATGATTTTCTTTTTTAATTAAATCATAGCTGTCTTTTTTTTAACCATTTTTTTAAGTTTTTAAAATCATCTTTCATGAATCTGTAGTTCTGTTGTTTCACTGATTTCCTTACAGAAATTGTGCCAGTAAAAGGTTAAGAAATGGAAGATGAGACATTTTTATTGGACTTAATACATTTCTTCACCAGCTTTCTGGAGTTACATGTCCTTCATTGGGTCAAGGCAAAAGATGGTATTTATTCTCGTCTTTAATGTCTGGCCTGTATGGCCAGCAGCTTATAGTCACAAGATTACACATCAGAGAGAAGAGCACGGCAGCACATGCTTGGGGGAACTTCTTTCCGGACCAGACCACTGCATCAATGACTTTATAAGCAGGATAGCAAAAGGGAAAAGCAAAACAATCCAGCAGCATTAGACATTTTGAATTTAAAATGACCAAAGCTTTCCAAACCAACATAAAAGTCTTTTCATGCAGACTTGGATTTTTGACTCTCTGCCACAGCAGCCACACTACCCTGCCTCGTGACCCGACAGAATTCTGCTGCCTGGCTGTCACCTGCTTCTGAATTTAAAAAGTACGTCTATTCCGCTTTATCCAATATCATGTCCATAGCGGCTTACAATAAAACACATATAAGCCATAAATGACAAATGACTTAAGAAATAAAGGAAACACGCTGCTAATGCATCCCCCCCCTCTCCTTTGCATCACCAATGTAATATAATCTGTGTGGTTCACTTGTATGTTCAGGGCTATATTATCTTTTGCTTTGACCTCATTTTGTTTTGGCCCGAGGAAGGGAATGTAACTCCCAAAAGCTAGTGAAGAAATGTATTACGTTGGTCCAATCAAAAAGTCTCTCTTTATACATAGATAGGTTTATTTACCTTTGTTTCTTTGCATTCAAGGGGACTAAGGCGGCAACCACACTGTTTTATCCAAAGAAAATAAAAATGACATCTCCATGCAGGCAATAGGGCAAACCCAAGACTAGATTAGCCTGTTTGGTTAACCTGGGACAAGGGGGTCTGGGCCAGAACGTGGCAGAAGTGATGGGGTAGAGAGTGAGAGAGAGTATAATGAGGGTGAGGGTGGAGGCAAGGGAGAGAAATGATGAGAGATATGGGCAGCATGAGAAGAAATTTTGGGGGGTGACTGGTGAATCCCCTACCATGAATCTCTCAGCAGGTCACCAGCAGGGGTGGAGCGGCTCCAGAGATTTTCGCACCTCGGTGTGAGATTCACACACGCCCTGTTGGAACCCTGGCAAGAATGTTGTTTGGAAATGTTCCTTTAATCCTGTCAGGAAAGGAAGCTGCGGCCTGCGCATTCTGGCAAAAAACAGAGGCCAGTACAGCAGTGAAGCTACTCTCGACCAATTCTTTTCAACTCTACTGACATCGTGCACAGCTCCAGGGCATGTAATATCCGAGGGGATAGAAAACAAGGATGCAAATCCTGTGTGCTTCTAATTAACTTCTAGACAGAGCGCCACCAGAAAACAGGTGCAGCCCAGGCAGCAGGAATGCAGGCTCCCTTGCTCCACACACAGACTGCCCCTCACCATGCAAGAAGTACTGCACAGTGCTAGCTTCCCTCTCTCTCTCACTCTCTCACTCACTCACTCACTCACCCCACAACCACAGAACAGGTACAGCACAGGCAGCAGAAATGGGGTAAAACCAGGAATGGATTGGCCTGTCTTCTAGAAACTGGGGCCAGTTTAGTTTGTCAGACCAGACTTGGGTACCTAGAGAGACCAGTTCCTCCTTTGCCCATCTGCTTGGGGTCTCAGATAAGCAGAACTATGAATCTTGGGTGCTGTAGCTTGAATGCAGACATGGCGCCATAAACCCCAGGGCACAATCTCTCCTATGCACTCCCACCCATGGCACAGAAGCATCGGAGAACTGGTGGAACATGTGTGGTGCCAAGCGGGATGCTGGAGGGGCTCTTCCATCTAAGTGAAATTTCAGCTCATATAGGGAGTCTGCATCGCCCACTGTCTTTCCTGGGACTTGGCCCCCATGCCACACAGAACAGTTCACCCTGTGTCTTGGGAGTTCCTAACTGTGTCCGTCACAGATATTCAGCTTCTTATGAGAATAAGAGAAGCGTGCCCTCTGCTTATGAAATGCTGGCTCCTCCTCCTCCTCCTCTGTACTCCCACCTTGTTAGATGTGCAAGGGGAGTGCTGGCCTTCTTTTGGCGGTGCTCCTTCTCATATTTTTTTAGGAGGAGGGGGTATGGGTATGCAACACTATTGGGCATATTATTTTTGCAAGTGAGTGGGAGAAAGGGGGCTGTGTCTTCCCCTCCTACCCCCTGAGCTGTTTCTGCTGTATTGCCACCACTTACTGATGTCACCAGCGAGGATCCAAGCTCTCTTTCTCCTCTCCATCTTTCATCTTTCTCTTTATTACCATCTCCTGAGCTTTACTCACATCTTGAAACATCGTGAAACATATTAACTCAGACCTTCCAACAATGATCATGGGGGATTTCAACCTCCATACAAACGCAACACCTCTTTCTGCAAACTGCGAAGCCCTCCTCACCACCCTCAGCGCTATGGGATTTACTCAGACCATCAACAGCCCCACACATAAAGCTGGACACACTTTGGATCAAATATTCATCAACTCCAATTTCACATGCACTATAGAACCTTCTTGTACCCCGATCCCTTGGTCAGATCATTTCCTGATAGAATCTTCCTTCTCCACACACAAACAGACACACACCACCCCACTCCTTTCCACCATTCAATTTAGGAAAGCATGTCCATCGGATACTCTCAGCGATCAGCTCTCCAAAGAACTTTCTAACTTAGACCTAGCTAACCCCGACTCAGCCCTATCCTCCTGGCAAAAGATTACAGAAGCGGTCGCAAACAAATGGTGCCCTTTAGTCTCCAAATCAATCAACCCAACAAAAAAGGGAAATCAACCCTGGTTCAGCGCTGAACTTAAACAAATGAAACAGACCTTACGCCATAAGGAAAACAGATGGCGAAAAACCCCTAACACTTCTACCCTTTCTACATACAAGGGATTCTTACATCACTACAGGACCGCCATTCTACAGAAAAAAAAGGAATACTATGCAAACAAAATACACCATTTCCAATATGATGCCCAGGCCCTATTCGCCTACGTGACACAAATCACCAAATCTACCCCCCCACCTATTCCAGACGAACAAGCTCTTTCCAAGGCTAATGAGCTCGCTACATTCTTCCAACAGAAGATCTTAAATACACTCGCCCTCCTGCCTTCAAATACTACACCTCCCAAGCCAGGTGAGAATCTCCAGTCTCTTACTAGACCCAAATTTGACAGTTTCGAGTCAATCTCCACTAAAGAGATTGAATCCCTTTTAAAAAGGCAGAAACCATCAAGCCATCCGGCTGATAACATCCCATCGAGACTCCTGCTTCTCATCCCAAATGTGATCTCAGGATCTCTGACCGGCATCATAAACAGCCTTCTAACGCAAGGAAGCTACCCAGACAGTCTAAAAACCGCCTCACTCAAGCCCCTCCTCAAGAAACACAACTTAGATCCTAATGTACCAGCTAATTTCAGACCCATCTCTAACCTCCCATTTGTTGCCAAACTAACGGAGAAACTGGTAAACACCCAGCTTTCTGAATATCTTGAAGACCACAAGATCCTATTCCCATCGCAATATGGGTTCCATAAATCACGAAACACGGAAACCCTTCTCATTTCACTTACTGACCATATTATCATGGGGTTGGACAAAGGACACTCCTTTCTGTTGGTCCTGTTAGACATCTCGGCGGCATTTGACACCGTCAACCATACCATCCTGCTGGATCGCCTAACAGACATCGGCATCTCCGGATCTGCCCACAACTGGTTCAAGTCCTTCCTCAGCAATAGGACTTTCAAAGTCAAAATCAACAATAAAGAGTCACCCCTAACTAAATCAACTCTTGGCATACCTCAGGGTTCCTCCTTATCTCCTACCCTCTTTAATATTTACCTCCTCCCCCTCTGCCAATTGTTAACAGACCTCAACCTAATTCACTATTTGTACGCAGACGACGTGCAGATTCTAATACCGATAACAGAATCAATCTCAAAAGCGCTCACCCATTGGAACAACTGCCTTCTATCCATCCCTAATCTACTCAACAGTTTAAACCTGGTTCTTAATGCCTCCAAGACAGAGCTGCTCCACATATCCTCAAACGAAATCAATATCTCCCCACCATCTCCACACATCTCTCACATTACTTGCAAGCAGGTTAGAGACCTTGGGGTAATACTAGACAATCGTCTAAACCTTAAGAAAATGGTCAACACAACCTCCAAAGACTGTTTCTTCAGATTACAGATTCTAAAACGACTTAAACCACTCTTATTCTTCCACGACTTCAGGACAATCCTCCAAGCGCTACTGTTCGCCAAAATAGACTACTGCAGTGCCCTTTTCCTAGGCCTTCCCAAATCCACTACCAAACCACTGCAGATGTTACAAAATGCGGCTGCGAGATTGCTGACCATTACCAGCCGCAGCGAACACATCTCTCCCATCCTCAGGAACCTACACTGGTTACCAGTTAATTTCAGAATTCTATACAAATCAATCACCGTAATTCATAAAACTATCCATCATCATCTTCAACTCGACCTGGAAATCCCATTCAAACTCCACTCCTCTAACAGACCAACTAGAGATACTGTCAAAGGCACCCTGAAATTTCCCCCTACTAAAGCTTCACGCCTCTCGATGACCAAAGACAGAGCTTTTTCGATAGCTGGCCCATCTATCTGGAATAGCATCCCTTCAAGTCTCAGAGTGGAGCCTTGCCTGTTAACTTTTAGAAAAAGACTTAAAACATGGCTCTTTCACCAAGCCTTCACCGACCCACCAGACAATCACTAGTTGTCCTTCATGCTTACCCGTTATGATGATTATACTCACGAATGGACTCTGACTCTCCCAGGTTAAAGCACCATTAAGCTTTAACCCGTACGCCCTATGGCATCACTTCATATTTATTTCCTGCCTTATCTTCTTTTCAGCTTGTTGCAAGCTTCCAAGTTCTCTTCCCTGTTGATTGTAACTTTTTGACTCATTCCTACTTACTGTTTATCTTTCGTTTACTTGAATAGTTACCCCAGTTTTTTTATTCTTGTTAATTGTAAACCGATCCGATATGGTTATTTACTATGAAGGTCGGTATATAAAACTGTTAAATAAAATCTTTCAGCTCTTACCTATCTCTCCTACTCTTCCATTCCTGTGTCCCTCATCTCTTCCATCTCCTTCCCCTATTCCTCTATCTCCTGTATGCCTCCTTTTTCCTTCCATGACAGCCTTTTATTTCTCTCTTCCCTAGTATCCACCTTCCCACCTCCTTTGTCCCTCTCCAGCATTCACCCTTTTCCTTCCCCCCTTCCCCTGCAGCTTCCCTATATCATCTTGCCCTAGCATCTTCTTCCCTTTCCTCGATTATGTACCCTTTGCCTCATTCCCTCTAGCATTTTCCCTCTGTCTCTTGCTCAAGTAGCTTCTCCTCCGGTCCTTTTGGACCTGTCATGGACTGAGATGTGAACTCACTGGACCACTGTCAGATTGGCTCCAACAGGTGGCAGCTGATGCAAGATGGTGGCGCACAGAACCAAGGGAAGCGTAGTAATAATCAGGCAAGAGTCAGGGCAGGCAGAGCCCGTCATCCGATACAGGAATAACAGGATCCGTTGCTCAGGCAATTGTTGAAGCGAACTGGGCTTCTTTAAATATTTTAAATAGTGCTTACTTATATCATTAAAGTGTGCCACTGGATTTCTTGTCTTCAGGCCCTGTAAAGCTCAATACTTCCTGAACATCCCCCTAGTCAGCTACAGGATAAAGAGCAGAGCCAGGTCGCCGGAAGCCATACTGGAAAGCTGTAGGGGAGCACAAGACATCATACCGGAGCCGGGACAAAGAGGTACTGAGTGTTGGCTGCAGTGCATGCCACTGGAGTCAGGGACATGTTACAATACTCCCTCTCCTAGGCCCCTCCACCACGCCCCCCTTCAGGATCTTTGTTCTTTGGCTTATGCGGAAATAGTCGGTGAAACCTCCTATCAAAATCAGGGTGTTAAGGTTTTCTGTTGGTTCCCAAGTTTTCTCTTTGGGCCTGTACCCTTTCCCATCCACAAAATAATAAAGCTTATTTCTCACCACCTCGGAATCAATTATTTCTTCAACTTCAAATTCAGTATTGGCATCAGGATAAAGGGAGTGTGAGGAGGGCACCGTCCCAGAGCACCTGTTGAGGGATAGAGATTTGAGATGTGGAAGGAATAGGGATGTGAAATGAAGGTGATTGGATTGATTTGTTTTATGATCCGGTAAAGACCAATAAACCTGGGAACAAGCTTGATGGAGGGAACCCTCAGGCAGATGTTCCTAGTGCTGAGCCATGCTTTGTCTCCCGGAGAGAGCTGGGGCCTGTGTCTCTGGTCAGCATATTTTTTTTATAATGTCAGTGGCCTTAGTGAGGAGGGTGCACATGTCTTTCCACATCTCAGACAGGTTGGAAGTCAGAAGGTCAGCCGCTGGTGCTTGAGTGAATTGAAGAAGAGGTAGAGGCACTTCCAGATGCTTGCCGTACACCAGGTAAGTGAAGCCCCAGCAGATTCGTTGATATGAATGTTGTAGGTGAATTTTACCAAAGAAGCAACTGCATCCAGTTATCCTGTCTGACAAAGACACAGCATGTAAGGAATTCTTCAAGAATTTTAGTTGACTCTGTCTGGCCATTAGACTATAGTTGATATGCTGAAGAAGAGCCTATAGTCCAATTCAGTTGTCTGCAGATGGCCTGCCAGAACTTCGACGTAAACCGCACAACATGGCGGCTGACAGCATATGCTAGAAGCCTGTGCAACTGAAATATATGCTGAATGAAGGGCCTGGAAAAGGCTAGGCTGTAGGCAGGGCTTTGAGGGAAACAAAAAATGAGCCATTTTAAAAAACCTGTAAAGATGGTAAAAAGATGTATAAGGCCCTTCATTTTCAGTTTAAAATGATTTTCACCCATAAATTCCTGGATTTTTCCAAAGGTGCCATTTGGTTTAAACTGATATTCACCCTACTTTTAGGCTGATGAAAAAGCTGCTCCAGAGCTGCAGAAAGAGTATTTCAAGGCCACAAGCCACTGCTGGAAGCCAGAGTGGGCCAAAGCCCATGCTGTGTTTCTCCTCCACCAGTGAAAGTGCTCCCGCTCTAGTGCTGCCTATGCCATGTTTCAAGTTCTGCCTTTTCAACCCCTAAGCAACCGAAGAACCTGCCATGTATGCATTTCAAGCAGGCTGAATCTGCCAGAAGCATTTTCTGGCAAGCTCCCTGGCCCTGCATAAAGGCAGAGCTGCAGTGCTGCAGAGCGCAGGAGCCTCAGTAAGCATGCTGCCAAGGAAGAGAAAAAGCCTGGAGCCACCGCCACCAGTAAGGATGAATGCTGGTGCGGGGGGGGGGAGGCATGTTAGGCAGAGGATGGGGGTAGAGATGAGAATCTTGTTGAATGGGTGGGTGGGAAAATTTGATAAGTTTGTTTTATTACTCTGGCTTCTGTCCACCAAAGTAAACTCAGATGTTTACCAGGAAAAATAATGTCACTTTTTCCAAATGATTTTCTTCTGGGTTGTTTTTTTTTTTGTCATAATAAACCCTGATAAATTCCCAGGAAAAATAAAGAACAATAACAACCACAAATGAAGGTCCCTAAGGATGTAGCATGCCTTCCAGGCATCCATTGCCCCTCCCGTGAAAATATATTTTCTGACATTCATAAGTCTACCTCTTTGGAGATTCACCTCATAACCCCTATTTTTCCAACTTCCCTTCTGTTGAAAAAGGTTTGCCTTTGTGTGTGCACTATTAATACCTTTCAGGTATTCATATGTTTTTAGCATATCCACCCCCCCCCCCCCCCCGCTCTTCTCTAGGGGATACATATTGAGGTCTTCATATGCAGCTTTTTAGTGCAAACCCTGCACCATTTTGGTTGCCTTTCTCTGGACTGCCTCTAGTCTATCTTGCTCTTTTCTGAGATATGGCCTCCAGAAATGAACACAGTATTCTAGGTGAATTTGCATAAAGTCTTATGCATAATATTCATTATGGTTATCCTGAAAATCTACCCAGATATATGTGTGCCTCCAGGACAGGGCTGAGAACCACTGCCGTGCTGTTACCCAGCTCTGCTTTCTATGCCCTGCTCGCCCATATCTATCGATAACTCCATAAAATAAAGGAAATGAATAACGTTTCTAAAGATTCTGAGCAAGGTCCACAGAACCCAAGCCTTGCTGTCCTCTGCCCTTCCTCACATGCAGACTTTAAGCCCTGGTACTATCTGCAACAAACAGGATACACAAGCCTGGATTTTATAAAGCAGGTTGTCAGGGTGGTGACGGAAATTAATTAATTCCTTCTGAAATCAGCACTTAAAGTGTTGCTTTAAATGAATTCACAACTGCTAGGCAGCCTGTAGTGCCTAAATGATAGCTTTTTCTTCTCTTTTGACTGGTGGGAAGCAGGGTTGCACTAATATGTTAATGCACTGTTATGGCTGGCAGTGTAATCCTAGTACTGATTCAGAGCTGCGACACCTAGAAACCCAGGATCCAAGCCTACCATTGCCACCAATCTCACTGTGTGACCCAGTGCTGACGGCACAGAGCAGTGGCACCTGCAGAGTGGCTGACTGAGGGCTTTTGTTCTGCAAAAGGGGGAGCCCCCACGCTGGAATTCTTGAACTGTAAACGGATCATCCCAGGGCACTGGGGGGGTTAATCCTTCCTGGACAGGGAGAAATGGAGCCGCAGCGGGGGGGGGGGGGGGGGGGTGTCAGGGAACCAGACCCTCCCTTCTCCCCCCCCTCTTCCACACCTTGCACTGGATCTTACATCTTCCACTGTTCTCCCCCAACGCCCCCAGCAAACATGACTAACAGCAGAGCCTACAAGCATTAACACGTTAATCCCTTGAGAGTTACACCTCTAAATCCCGAGCTGCCTTTTGCCAGGTGAAAGTCTGCCTCAGGGGAATGTGTGGCAAAGGGACGTGTGGAAAACATTGCCAAACCGCTTCTTGGACTGATTTCTCCTTGTTTTCTTTCAGCCTGAAAATTCTTTGTGGGCTTGTAAGTGTATTGTCGTGGCCCCAGCTATTTTGAGACGTTGATGCTGCCTCTCATGTCCTCAGCATGTGTACACATACATAGAATTACACAAGAGAGGCAATCTCAGAGAAAACTGTAGCAAGGGAAGTAGTGAAGAAAATAATAATGTTACAAGGAAGATGTGTTTCAAATATTAATAGATATTTTAATGAATGATAAAACTTAAAACTACCCAGTTTATTCAAAATATTCCAACTGAGGAAAACCAAAAGAAAAAGTGGATACAGTGAGGTTTTTTTTAAACCCCAGCATGGCCATGTTTTGGCAAATTGCCTGCAGCAAGGGTTCATGCAGGAGAATTTCTAAAGAAACAACCCTTCCCCCCCCCCCCCCCCCCCCCCCCAAAAAAGCGAGCTACTAAATGCACAAGCCACATGACAGAGGGGAAAGATGAGAACAGTCTAAGGGCTGACAGAGATTTATTTGAGAGGGAGGATCCCTGACCACATTCATCCTTGCATCTCTGGAAAGTTAAGGGATAGTAAGAGGATCCTTATTAGAGAGTGTGTAGAAAGGTCACGCAGTAGGGTAGCGTGGATTAGAAGAAGTTACCATCTCTGCCACAGTTACCCCCATGAGAGATGCTGTGATGGTTTCTGTATCAGACGGTGACCCCTAGTGGTGGTGAATTTTTGCGTTGGGAGCTGAGGGGATCGGAGTGCTCCTTTCCATTTCGTTTCCTAGGCCCTAATGTTGAGGGATAAGGGCGTGGAATTGGGAGATTCTGGTTCAGATTCACAATCTGTGGTTGGAAACTTCTCCTTTTTTTGTATGAAATGTTATTTGGGAAGGAAAAGGGTTGTTTTTTTTTTGTTTGCTCTTCCTCTTACACATCTGATTTTGGGGCTGCACTGGAGGTTGCCCTTTCTGTTCTGGGACCTTTGCAGACACTCCTGACTCTCTCAGCCCAAGAGATTCAGTGCTCAGATGACAGAGATGTATTTACAGCAGGAGTGTGCACCCATCTGGTAACAACTAGAGGAGGCAAAGGGAGAAAAAGGGTCATTATCCTGGTGTTCGCCTGTGGAGACTGTGTGGAAGGCCAAAAGGAGCAAGATCAAGCAGTGGAATCCAGGTACCACCAAGGGGAACCCCAAGAGAAGTTGCCCTAGGCTGGTCTTACAATTCAGGAGGGAGATAAAAGGGACCCCTGTAAACAAGATCAGGAATTGGCCAGTTAACACCTGAACTTTCAATTGCTGTGAAATTAACCTACTACGGAGAAAATGTACCATGTACTGCATCATTCATATTGAATAAGTGCCTCAGAAAGAAACACAGAAATGACGACAGAAAAGGATGGCCAGTGGCCAGTAGTTGGTGTTCCACTTTCATGCAACAAAACACTGCACGGAGCGGCAGTAGCCACAGAGGCATTCACGGAGCGGGATGCCAGTGGCCAGTGGTTGGTGTGCCACCTTCACGGAGCGGAAGGATGGAGGGCTGCCATCTCAAAAAATAAAAAAAAAAACAAACAAGCAAACAAAACAGGGGTGGGTAAGGGGCAGGGGTGAGGCCTGCTGGTTGCAGCGGTTGCTACCCCTGATTGAGCTGGATGTTCACTAGGATTGCGCTGCTCTCTGCATTGGTGGAGGGGTGGAAGGGAATTGGGGCCGGAGGGTGCTGGAAGCCAATAGAGACGGGTGGGAGGGAGAAAAAAGGGGGGAAAAAAATGGATAAACTGCGTAGCTTGCTGGGCAGACTGGATGGGCCGTTGATCTTCTTCTGCCGTCACTTCTATGTTTCTATGTAAATGGTCCATCCAGTCTGCCCAATAACCTTCTTAAGGTAGTAACTTCCACTCTGTGCAGGTTACTCCCATGTTTCTTTTATTGGTAGTAACTGTTGCTCTGTGCAGTTATCCCGAAACCTTATGATAACCATAAAAATTTCAGCTAGTAACATTTGCTGGGTGATGAGCTTTCTGGAAAATTCGGACGGTGCTGCTTGAACGTACTTTGCTTATGGACTTGGTCGTAGAAGCAATCCTGTGCTTTTTCCTTTATGTCTGCAATCCAAGTACCCCAGACTGTGGAAGTTGGGGCTCTCTTGTTTCTTGTCTGAATCCATTTCCCCTTTTCCCCCTGCCATTGAACCGGGAAGCAATGTTTCAGTAGCATTAAAAGCATCAAGGCTTATTAGTTAAGATTAATAATCTCCACGCTTTCTGCTAAAAGTAGCAAATGCCGCACCAGCAAGTTACCTCCATGCACGCTTTCTTCATTTCCTTTAGGACTTGGCTGTAGAAGCACTCCTGAGCTTTTTCCCTGATATCTGTGTATCAGTATCCCAGACCGTAGAAGTCGGGGCCCTCAGTTGTTCTCTGAATCCAATTCCTCTTTTCCCCCCTGCCATCTAAGCGAGGAGCATCTGCTAAGGGTAGTAACTGCCGCACCAGCAAGTTACCCCTCTGCATGCTTTTCTCATTTCCCTTCTCTAGTCTTTAGAGATCCACAGTGCTTATCCCATGCCTCTTTGAATTCTTTGACTGTTTTCGTCTTCATCACATTCTCCAGAAGAGCATTTCAGGCATCTGCCACCCTTTCCTTTAAGAAATATGTTCTGACGTTAATTCTGAATCATCTCCGCTAGAGTTTCATTTCATGACCCCCTAGATCTATTGTTTTCTTTCCAATGGAAAAGGTTCGAGTTCGTCCATCATTAGAACCTTTCAACTATCTGTATCAAATCTCCCCTGCTCCTCCTCTCTTCCAGGGTATACATATTCAGATCCTTCAGCCTATCCTCATAGGTCTTCCAATACAGGCTCCACACCATTTTGGTCACCTTTCTCTGGATCACCTCCATCCTGTCTCCATCCTTCTTGAGATACAGTCTCCAGAACTGAACACAGTGCTCCAGGTGAGGCCTCACCAAGGGCCTGTACAAGGGCATTATCACCTCTTTTTTCTTACTGGTTATTCCTCTCTCTATGCAGCCCAGCATTCTTCTGGCTTTAGCTATTGCCTTGGCACTGTTAGGGTTATGGACCCTTAGGCAGAGATGGAGTTGCCTTGCAGGTCCCCACCATCGGCAGGTGGAGCTGGCTGAAGCAGAGGCTCACTGGAGCTTCACCAATACCAATCCACATTCCCCTTATGTTGAGCCCTCAGGTGCTGGGGTGAACTGGACTTAGGTGCGGGCCTTTGTGGAGATGAACATAATAACATAGTAATGATGGCAGAAAAAGACCAAAATGGTCTATCTAGTCTGTTCAGCAAGCTTCCCAAGGTAGTCACTGCTGCTCCGTGCAAGCTACCCCCATATTTCTCTTAAGGGTAGTAACTGTTGCTTTGTGCTGGTTAAGCTTTTTTATTTATTCCCATCCTTTAGCCTTTTAGGGATCCACAGTGTTTATCCCATGCCCCTTTGAAATCCTTCACATTTTTAGTCTTCACCACTTTCTCTGGAAGGTCATTCCAGGCATCCACCATTCTCTCAGTGAAGAAATATTTCCTGACATTGGTTCTAAGTCTTCCTCCCTGGAGTTTAAAATTGTGATCTGTTATATAGATGTTGCAGGCCAGCACAAGAAGAGGCAGAGTCTGAGATGAGGAGAGGTCAGGGCAGACGGCAGGCAGACAGGGTCAGGTACAGGCTGTGGTCAAAGTCAGGTAGAGTTCACTCAGTCGTGCTTCAGGTCAGGGGTGGATTGGCCTATCGGGGGATCAGGCTTCCCCGGTGGGCCAGTCACTCCCATCACATGGCTGTTTTTTTGTTTTTGTTTTTTTTTTTAAACAAGGATTCCCACCAAAGAAAATGAGAAGGGCTCTGCGGCCCGAAAATATATCTACAAAGTCGTGGCACAGCAGATAAAGCCGTGCTTGAAGTGAGGCTTGTGGGCTGCGTCACAGCTCGTTCTGCCACGGCGTGAAGAGAGATCGGCATGCAGGGCCGGTGCACCACTAGTCTGGGGGCAGCGATCATATGACTCCTCCTTCTTCCTGACCGCACGGCCCGGAAGAGGAAGTGGTGGGTCCGCGTGGGCGGGAAGAAGAAGAGGCCATGCAGGAAAAAGAAAAGCACCGGCCATTGCAGGAAGAGGCAGCATTGGCTCCAAGTTCGCGCGGCGTCCAAGAAGCAGCAGTAACAGCTCTCCCGCCTCAACCTCCACCTCCATGCAAGTGCATTCCCCGGGGCTGTCGCAGGAAGAGGCATCAAGGGCCAGAGGAAAATCAACAGCGTCACCTCCCTCCCCTCCCTGCAGAAAACAGAGCAGCATCAGCCCCCATGGCTTCAAGAAAAATGAAGAGGTCCACTCCCATGGGGTCTGAAAGAGGAGGCTGCTGCAGTACTTCTACTGGGGAGGGGGGAAGAAGTGAATGAGTGAGAGCATATGTGTGTGTGTGTGTGTGTATGTCTCTGTGAGGGCATGTGTGGGTGAAAGAGCATATCTGTCTGTGAGAGCATGTGCATGTGTGTGTGTGTGAGGGCATATATGACTGTGTGTATTACTGCATGTCTGAGACAGCATGTCTGTGTGTATCTGTGAGATTGTGTGTGTGTGTGTGTGTGTCTCTGTGAGGGCATGTGTGGGTGAAAGAGCATATCTGTCTGTGAGAGCATGTGCATGTGTGTGTGTGTGAGGGCATATATGGCTGTGTGTATTACTGCATGTCTGAGACAGCATGTCTGTGTGTATCTGTGAGATTGTGTGTGTGTATCTGTGAGATTATATGTGTGTGTGTGTGTGTGTGTGAGAGCATGTTCTATGATTGAGCATGAGTGTTTATATGAGAGAGATTGGGAGGAACAACCCTCCACCTCTCCCCTGCTAATCCACAGCAATCTCTGGGCATCTGGAAATCAAAAGATTCCAGGTATGAACAACCAGGGATTTTTTTTTATCCTTTTTAAGTTTTAAGTATTGCATACTGTTTGAAATATTTTATTGGTCTGGAAAATGTATGAGTTTTCAATTATTAGATGTTGTTCTATTTGTCAGCTGTTTTGAAATATTCTTTTCATTAGTATGGTTTTACTTCTATTGATCATTTATATTTACTGATTTTGATGTTTTTTCAGGTATTGTAATATTTCTGTTTTTCCGTTGTTGTACTGCATAATAGTCTGGCCTGTTGCAGTTAACAGTTCAATTTTTGTCTGAATGTTTGTAATAACACTTTATGGTTACTTTACTCTGCATTTTTGTGAGGGTCTGTTTGTATTTTGCATCTGTGACTGAGTTGACGTATTCTGCTAGTGTGGAGGTTCTGTATAGGGATCTGTAGCAGCTTGGCTTTTTCTGTTTTCCTAATAGTAGGTGTATTGGCTTTTTAGGGTCTGGTGTAATGATCACAGTGTTGCCTTTTCATAAGTAGGGTTGTTAGTGTTTGAGTGCTGGCAGTTATTGCAGTTTTGATATGAAGATTTATTATATTGAAATTGTAATCGAGTTTACTTGTGGCTTTTTGAGGGCAAAGCCCATATCCAACACACATTACAATAGACCTAATACCAATTCCAAGGATCTTTTTTACATTTTTGTTGGGTTTTTCAGCACTCCATACAATTATAATATACATGTTGTAAGTAATATTTTTACCTCACAAGACGTTTATTTTGGAGATATTTTAGCTCAGTTCCATCAGGTTCCAGAATTAACATGGCGTGCTTTTGGGACCTGTTGACACATGTGCTGCAGGGAAAGTACATGAGTGCATCAGTTACCCCACAGGCTGCTTTTGAAAAAATCTCCCAGGCCTATATTTTCCTGAAATCCACCACTGGTGAATATATATGTAAATTATATTGTATGTGTAATTGAGTACCCATGGGCCAGTATAGAGAAAAATCCCCCGGGCGACTACTTTCTCACAATCCGCCCCTGCTTCAGGTAGTGGTCGGTGGCAGGTGGAGTTCAGTCAGAACTCTCTACATAACCTCTCCTGTACACCCTGGATTTTCCTGCCCCTTACAACCTATCTACACTTAACATATTGAACACCCTATCTATCCCTCACCCGCCTCGCCCCTATGCCAATTAAGACTTCGACACAAGATTTGTAAATAGTTACCTGCTTTTATATTGTTATAGTGATTATACTGTCATAACTTTACTGCTACTGTAAAATGCTGTCCTAGTTTTTTAGTTATTTATGATCTCCTATGTATGTATCTATCCCAGCCTCTCTATGCATCTAGCACCATCTTGCTATCCTTTGCACACTCTCCTCTCCCAATTTGTGGATCCATATTATTTTGTAACTGATTTTCTCTTTCTTTTTCCCCCCTGTACTTGCATTGTAAACCGGCATGATGTCTCTAACAAATGTCGGTAAAGAAAAGCTTTAAATAAATAAAATAAAATAAATAAATGGAAAACAGACAGTGGTCAGAGGCAGGTGGAGGTCAAGCAGTTGTCAAAGTCCAAACCAGGGTCAAGCCAGAAGTCCAATTCAAAGTCAAAGTCAGAAGTCCAATTCAAGGTCATGCCAGGAATCCAATCCAAGAAGACAATGAATGAAGAGGAGGACAAGAAGAACAAGGGACCACTGGAGAAGGAAGGAATGTTGAAGACAGACGAGGAGAAGACTAAACACGAAAACAGAAATGCAACACAAAACTGACTGCCAACAGAACCAGAAATAGGACACAGGAGTTCAGGAACACACAGCAGGAGACAGGAAACAGGAAACAAGAAGCAGGAACCAGGATATGCAGCGACAAAGCACTACTTCGATGGAGTCGACATTGCCGAGGCACGTCCAAGGAGGCCTTAAATACTGAGGAGGCTATGAGGTCATCAGGAGGCGCCTCTGGTAGATTCCTGCTGCTGGTTCTTTAAATTGCTGGTGGTCGGCGTGCGTGTGCCCTAAGGGCAGCGGGACCAGGAAAGGCAGCGTCTTGCCATGACTGTTGTGCGACGTGCTGTCAGGCCGCATCACAGCCTGTCGTTGCTTTGGAGGAGAAAGGCTGGCGCCAGTGCGTCTGTGGGCTTCATGGGCCGAGATAAGTGCAGCGGCTCGCAGCAGAGGACTGTCAGCCACGGAACGCAACAATCACATTGTTTCACCATCTTTAGATCACCAGACACTATTACCCCAAGATCCCTCTCTTGGTTGGTACACATCAGTCTTTCACTCCCCATCACATACAGGTCTTTTGGATTACTGCACCCCAAATGCATAACTCTGCACATCTTAGCATTGAATCCCAGCTGCCAAATATTTGACCACTCTTCAGGCTTTCTTAAATCACTTTTCATTATCTCTACTCCTTCAGGTATGTCCACTATGTGGCAGATCTTAGTATCATCCATAAACAAACATTATCTTCTATCCCTTCCGCAATGTCACTCACAAAGATATTGAACAGAACCGGTCCCAAAACAGATCCCTGTGGCACTCCATTTAACACCAATCTCACTTCAGAGTGGGTTCCATTTACCTTTACACACTGTCCCCTATCAGTCAACCACTTTGTAATCCACACCACCACCTTAGCGTTCACTCCCAAGCTTCCCATTTTAATCACAAGCCTCCTATGTGGCACTGTATCAAAAGCTTTCTGAGATCACATCAAGTGCTCTTCCTCGATTCAATTCTCTGGGCACCCAATCAAAAAATCAATCCGATTTGTCTGACAGGACCTTCCCCTGGTGAATCCATGCTGCCTTGGGTCCAGTAACCCACCGGATTGTAGAGAGTTCACTATCCTTTCCTTCAGCAGGTTTCATGTTGGCACACAAGAGACATTAATGCAGCCTACACTTTAGGCATTGGAGGTTAATTCTTCCCCCAACCCCACACATCAGGGTTGAGACAGAATGAATCATGGACTTGGCCCCAGTATTGAATGTGAGCCCCTCCACATTGGGACTGACCCCAAAAAAGGGGGTTACACCTAATTTGGTTGCTAACTTTTAAAAGTACTCTACTATTCTCCTCCCATAAAAGGGCTATCCCTTTGATACCTTTAAAGAATATCCCTGTGTGTTTGCAGTTAGTTGGTGACACCTTTGTTTTTTTTTCAAAATTCTTTGTTTTTCTTGTACTTATAGTGACAGAGGAGCACTGGGCTGTACTCCAGTTTTGCCAACCCCCTTCGTCTCTGGGACAACATCGATAAACAATAATCCCATATGGGCAAAGGCAATCATTATGCATTTAAAAACTGTGAAACTCCATCTTTGACTTTCCAGAGATGCAAGACTGAATCTAAGAGAAGGAACTCTCTACATAACCTCTCCTGGATAGAAAACTACAGAATTTGGTTGGCTCCACCTGCTTTTTGTCTGCTGAACACAAGTGCACTTCCCACATAACCTGTTTTTTGGTGCATTCATTTTTCTTTGCCTCATCTTCCCCTGAGGCTACCAGGGGCCTACAGGCAGTTCCTGGAACAGATAAAACATTTCAATGGAAGAAAAAATTGGAAGCTTTCTTCCTTTTCTGAGTCCTTGCTAAAATGAGCAGAGAAGGTACATAGTATGGCATGATTTTAAATGCATCACATGATATAAAATGAATTGTGTGCTTTGAACAATATTCTGTGACTCAACTCTATAAACCATCAAACCACCCCCAGTATTTTCAGCCTCTGCACTCTGTATTTTCCCGGAGTCTCTTCCTTGGGCATTTTCAGCTCCCATGCTCTCTGCATTTTGCTGGAGTCTCACCCAGCATTTTCAGCCGTTGCATTGCTGGAATTATGGTAGTAGCTTGTGTAATTGCTTAAACAGCATGATAATGTGATTTGGGAAAATGTGTGTCTGTTTCCTTGAAGGGTTTTTTTTTGGTTTTTTTTTAATTGGTTGCTGAAAGAGGGTAGTATAAAAGGGGAAAGTTTTGGCAGGGTTTGCCCTTTCCGTCCCTGCCGGAATAGAGAACCTTCATCTATGTAAATTGACTGGAGTACTCAGCCTGTGGGCTGGGAGGCCCAGGGACCCTTCAAGGGCAGTGGGACCCTGTAGGGACTCTTCCCCTCAAGGGGAGAGGCCTGAGGCCAAGAAGAAGTGGAGAGGAGTCCGTTTCCTTCATGGTTTTGCAGAGAAGCACGAGAGGGTGACTGCAGAGTGGCAGGAAGTAGGTTTTTTCTTCCCCTAGGGGAACTACCATCCAGCAAGAGGAGAAGTGCAGGATTTGGGTGAGTTCACAAAATTGGGAATTCCTCAGGGTTTCCTTAGAAAGGAGTGGTTTCCTCCTCCCCCAGTAACTTACTAGAGGGGCCTGTGTGTGGAGTGGTGTTTTCCTCCTCTCTAGGAATTACCCAAGAGGTGCAGAGTAGGAGCACAAGGGGGTGAGCTCAGGTGACAGTAGCCCCCAATATGTCCTTGGTGCACAGTGTCCAGGGAACCTGAACTAAGAGGACAGGGATGTGGAGAGTATGCATTCCACCACAGGGAATACTGAATATACACATACACAAGGATTGTGTGAATAACAGATTGGAATGGCTCTTGCTTACCACTGGATGGCACTGCTGTACTACTAGAAAGCAGATCTCCAAATTCACGCCTGGCTCCTAGTTCCTCCCGATTGGACCCAGTGACTCATCTTGATTTTATCTGTTTAAGCATTATGGGGGATAACTTTAGTTTATTCTTTATAGGGTTTTTCATGGCTCAGGGTCAGCTGTGGTTCTCTCTAGTTGCTTTGACCCACAACTGTTACTGACCATTCTCCCACTTTTCATAAATGCTAATTCAACCACTTAAAGTACAAAAGTTTATGCCCCTTTGCTCTCCTCTTATAATTTGGGCAATTGCACGGGCCCTGAACCAGGCCTCATTGTTCCTGGCACATAGGAGGCAATTTTTCACAATTATTGGTGGTGCTAAACTCAATTCCTACCTGGTCATAGTGAAGGAGATAGCTCAATACTGGGGGTGCTCAAGCACCCACAGAGCTGGCACCAATGCCCTAGCAGATAACTGTGGTGTGATCTGGTTGCTGGAGAGAGTCCAGTTTTTGAACATCCAGTCTCTGGTGCATTGTGGAACGTGTAGTTATGGCTTTTTCCAGCACTACAAGTACCAGAATGCACCAGGAGGGGCATGTCACAAAGTATGGACAGATTCAAGGGCTCTCTCTGCAGACCCTGGGTCACTTGGCAGAGCTGTAGAAGACAAACAGTTGATTCCAGGTCATCAGGGACAGGTCTGGATTTACTGCAGGACATGCCAAGAGGGCTGCATGAAAAACCAATACTGGCTCAGCCTGTCAGTAAAAAAAAAAAAAAAAAGGAGTCAAGACAATGGTGCATGGAATAGACTTAGTTTTTGGGTACTTGCCAGGTTCTTATGGCCTGGATTGGCCACTGTTGGAAACAGGATGCTGGGCTTGATGGACCCTTGGTCTGACCCAGTATGGCATGTTCTTATGTTCTTCTTATGTTCTTATGTAAAATAAAAGTAAAACCAATAAAATAAAATAAAATAAAAATCAGGCGGAGAGAAATACAATTTGTGTAATAATTCCCTATACTTGTTTAGTACTACAATCTATAATCCCTCACCTTACCAGTAATCCCTGTAATACTCAGGAGGACCATACTATAAACATTCGGCAGCCAAGAGAGGAAAGCTGGATTAATCTGACTATCCTAAAGAAAAGGAAATTATTAGGTAAGTAGTAATTTCTCATTTCTTAGCGTCCAGTCAGATGAATCCAGAATAAAGTGGGATGTACCCAAGCTACTCCCAAATAGGGCAGGAGGCTGCCTGAGGTTCAGTCAAAACCGCATGTACAATGGCTGTGTCCTCCCGGGCCTGCACATCCAGACGATAAAACCTGGAAA
This sequence comes from Rhinatrema bivittatum, assembly GCF_901001135.1. Lineage (NCBI taxonomy): Eukaryota > Metazoa > Chordata > Amphibia > Gymnophiona > Rhinatrematidae > Rhinatrema > Rhinatrema bivittatum. The sequence goes on from NC_042630.1 coordinate 22,570,705, forward strand.
AGGTGTGTAAGGAGGATCACGTCGCTGCTTAGCAAATGTCAACGGGAGACAGCAACCTAACTTCTGCCCATGACACTGCCTGAGCCCTAGTGGATTGAGCCCTAACTTGACTAGGTAATGGCTTGCCAGCATCAACATATGTTGCCGTGACTACCTCCTTAATCCAGTGGGCTACTGTAGCCCATGAGGCCAGTTTTCTTTGTTTAGTACTGTCATGAAGAACAAACAGGCGATCTGTTTTCTGTAAAGTCTCAGTAACCTCCAGATACCGGATGATATGTCTCTTGACATCCAAGGGTCGCAACAGACGATACTCCTCTACATCTCTCTCTCTGGAGGTCACAAACTCCCCCAACTGCTTGGCCATTATTACCGAGTGCAATGTTTCCATGCGAAAATGCATCACCTGCAGATGATGGATGATACCTTTCAGATCCAAGATGGGACTAAAGGAGCTCTCCTTCTTGGGCACAATGAAATAAATAGAATAATGACCCATATGTTCTTGAGACTTGGGCACTGGAACCACAGCCCTCAGACTGAGAAGCCTTGCCAATGTAGTTACCTCTGCCTGCTTCTTCTGTGGTGAGTGGCAGGGAGACACCTTGAACATGTCCTGAGGAACACTGCAAAATTCTAGCGCATATCCTTTTGTAAGACCTCCAGAACCCATTGATCTGATGTGATCTCAACCCACCTCTGATAAAAGAGAGAGAGGCATCCCCCTATCTCCTGTTCCTGGGGGTGGGTCGGAAAACCTTCATTGGGAGGGTCGGGAGGTTCCACTACCCGAACCCATGCCCCTTCTTGGCTGTCGGGGATGAAAGGACTGAGACCTACTGAAGGGTTGAGTTCTCTGAAGGGTTGTTCCATCTCTGTAAATATATATTTTCTTTCTTTTTTTTCTGTTTTTAAAAACGTACCTGAGCTTAGCCTTACTTGGCTGAGTACAGAGTTGGTCTCCAGCTGCGGGGAAGAGGGCATAAGCCATCACTACTGTGCTTGGCTTCCTGTACCTGCTGCCTTTCAGCCACTTAAGCAGCTAAGCCCACGCTGGTTGAAAAACTAGCTACCGGACCAAGGCACTCATCTAAGGGACCATGGAAATCACTTCAGGAATTCTCAACTAGTGGAGGGATATTTTGGTATCAACTCAGGAGAGCGGGACAATGTAATAATCTTAATTCTCCTTTTACAAAATGAAGCAATCCCCAGTATGGAGATACAAATCCACCATCTGCTGGAAATGGAGAATACTGGCAGGCTGATGTCACTGCAGGAGTATATATACCATGATGTCACTGTAGGAGTATATATACCATGATCTCCATCTGCTGGAAGAGGTGCATAGCCCACTTGTTCTGGATTCATCTGACTGGATGCTAAGAAATGATTTTTTAAATGTTTTTATCACTAAATACTCCAGATTACAGCAAGTGTATTACCTCCCAACTCCAGTCTTCATAGCACAGCAAACTATACCCACACCAGTTCAGTATTCCTTCCTTCCGCTTGTACAGATTGTTATCATGAATCTTCAGTATTGTTCGTGCTTAGTAGTGCTTCCTGGTCTGCGAAAGACCCATCTGCCCAACTACTGCTCTCACTAGTTGCTAAGCCAGAAGGATGATGAATAAAACACACACCACATATTTGCAGCCGGTTCTGTAGTGCGGTGAAGGAAAAAGGTCCTTCCTGGCCCAAAATTTGCTATAAAGCCGTGGCTCAGAGCTTTTTCCTGGGATATAATCACATTGCCACACAATGTCTCTCTCTTCCTTCACAACTTGCCTCCTTTTGATGCCCACTGATTGCTGTAGCTGCAATTCTCTCTGCTGGCAGAGTTGTCCCCTTATTTCCCTCACTCTAAGAAACTCCTTCCTCTCCTGGTGGCAAAATCACTTCCCCCTTCAACTTAAGAGGATTCCCCCTGTTCCTGTGCATTGCTCCTGGGGTAAAGAGATCCCTGCATGGGTATTTTGTTAAGGGAAGTCAGAGAAACCATCCGTGATCTTTTTTATTGGACCGAGATGAGAATGATCCAGAAAGGTTGGTATCTGAATTTTGCAGAACACCCACGTCACTTCTCCACTTCTGTCTATGGTCTGGGAAAGCTCAGGCACAGCAATATCTCCAGATAATTCTTACATTGGAACAACAAAAGGGATCATAACCCTGTAAAGGATTCAGTTTTCCTCAGAACCAATATGGCCAGTAGAATCCTGCTCTAGAAAGTCAATGAGACAGACAATCAGGTTAAGAGAGTGACAGATAAAATGGAGAGACAGAACATGAGAGAGGGAGAAAGGCACACTATGCATAATTTTGTCATAGCCAATAAAGTTTCCTGAATCTGAATCTGATATGTCCATGCTGCAGATGAGAAAAGAGAGATGGAAGATTTTATAGAGACATTCAAACACATCAAAGGTACAAATAAATACACAAGATGCAAATCTTCAGTGGAGAGGAACTTCTAGAACAGGGTTTTTTAAAAAAGGATATCTACAGTGAATGTGCATGAGATATATTTGCATACACTGTCTCCATTGTATGCAAATCTCTCTCATGCACATTCATTGTAGATATCCTGAAAACCAGATCTGTTTATGGCACCCCAGGACCAGCGTTGTCTACTACTGTTCTAGAATAAGGGTTTCAATATTTCCTGAAAGGAGATAGATTCAAGAAGAGTTATGTTTACGCACATGTCTCTGGATACTTCTCAAAGATATGAAATTTGCTACATGGGGTTCATTTCCACGTGGGTGTGGAGGGGAGGGGATGGGAACGTACACTTTGTGCTCCTCTCAAATAAGAAAAGGTAACACAAGTTCATGTTCCATATGACTTGGCTTTTTGCCTCTGTAGCTCAGTAGCCCTCAGGCTATGTGGAATGGCTCTGGTGTTCTTTCCTTTGTGGGGGAAGGAAACATGTAGGTTTTAGGTCCTACTGGTGATTGTTCTGATCCCAAAAAGCAGGGAAATAATGAATGAAAAATAAACGTTACATAGACCTATGCTCTTAAAGTCTTTTACTTAGATTGATCTGATGAGATAGAAGATACAATATTTACAATTACTTACAGCCCTCTCATTGGAGGGCTGCTTAAGTAGCTCAGGAAGTTTACTGTAGCAGGTATTTCCCCTTTTTTTTGTTTGTCTCGCCTCCTACAGTAATATCTAGGGGAGTGTTGTCATCCTTCTACCACTTTAAGACTCTGGTCTTGGGGAATCTTCCCTGGTATCCCACAGTTTAAGAATAAAATACTCACTTGTGCAGACCTGGACAGATCACGGAGGGTGTAGGCGGAGCCATCTAAAACTCTGGCAGCACATTGCTTTGGAATACGTGCCTTACTGGGTCTTGTTCCTTTCTCCACAGACAGATGGAGTAGCATCCAGATACTCTTCAGGAGCACTTGGTCCTTCCCCTGACCACCTCTAGAGTTTCTCTGCCTAGCTTCTGGAACATGAGTCAGTTTCTCTTCCAACTCCCCAGTGCTTCTTCAAGCCCATATCTTTTCTAAAAAAAAACCAAAACAAAACCTGGTTGAGGTTCTTCACCAATGGCACATGATGACCTTTTTATTTCTCTTTCATGCACAGTATGGAGAAACTACTATTTTTGTGAAAAGCAACCCCACCAGTCTCTTTTTCTGCCTTCAGATCTCCAGCCTGTCCCCAGTACATTCTCATCTCTAGACAGAAGTATTTGGGGAGTGAAGGGGGAGGGGACAGCAATAGGGAGGTAAGTTAGGTATGAAGGGGCTAACACACAAATTGCACCCATCCTCACAGACAGCTCTTTGCCTTTAAATTAGCTCTAAAGTCACTATGAGAAAAAATCCCAAGATCCTTCTTATTAAATGTTTTTTAATCAAGGCCACATACAGTTCCTGGTGGCTCCACACTAAAAGCACTGTCCTCCAGGACCCGTAGCTGCTGCAGGTTCTATTCCTGCTTTGGAGAAATTGGGAAGAAGACTGAAAGTGGGTACCAGTCAAGTTTTTAGCAATGGTAACATGGAATAGACTTAGTTTTTGGGTACTTGCCAGGTTCTTATGGCCTGGATTGGCCACTGTTGGAAACAGGATGCTGGGCTTGATGGACCCTTGGTCTGACCCAGTATGGCATTTTCTTATGTTCTTACAAAGAGAGCAGTAACAAAGAAAACAAAATACATTGCATAAATCAGTTTTAAATCTTACATAAACCGATAGCCCAAGCAATAATCGTATGTACACAAGACAGGACTTCCATACATACACAATCACACCTTACACCCCACAAACCTTAATACCAAAACAAGTCAAAATTAAGACAGACTTCTCTAATACTTCTTTTTTTCAGTTTACACCCAAATCACAGCCCTTTCGGGGAACCATAAGAACATAAGAAGTTGCCATACTGGGTCAAACCAAGGGTCCATCAAGCCCAGCATTCTATTTCCAACAATGGCCAAACCAGGCTACAAGTACCTGGCAAAATCCCAAATGTTAAAACAGATCCCATGCTACTATTGCTGGCAATAGCAGTGGCTATTCCCTATGTCAACTTGATTAATAGAAGTTAATGGACTTCTCCTCTAGGAACTTATTCAAACCTTTTTTAAACCCAGCTACACTAACTGCCCTAACCACATCCTCTGGCAACAAATTCCAGAGCTTAATTGGTGGGTTGAGTGAACAAGAATTTTCTCTGATTTGTTTTAAATTGGGGACCTACTGTTTAATAAATCTTGCTATGTACACATTCTGAAGGCAATTCTTGCTTGTTTAAAACATTCACTTTGTGGCTATCTGTACCATCAATAGTACAGGGAACAATGATATACAACATTATCAATACAAATTACTAAAATAGAAACAGGAACATGTTCTAACCATTCAAATCTGCTGTGGTAATATGAGGACAGATATCAAAATAAATAAATAAAAGATGAAGTGCAACAGAATCATAAGTGACCGCTTATGTTGTGTTTGATGACTCCTCAGCATGGCGGGATGCTGCCGATACTTCTCCCAGCGGGAGGCCACTAGGCACCATGTGGCAAGACACGACAGGCTTCTGCCCCCACTACTTCCCTTAAGTGCACATTTAAAGGGGCCGCAGCAGGAAAGTCTCTGCAGCCCCTGCTGATGACAACATTGTCATTGCCCTATATAAGGGTAGCTCCCCTGATGCACCCTGCCTCAGCAACAGGTCCGCAGACATTGTAGTACATGTTGTTTCCAGTCCTTGTCTGCCCAGCCTGTTCCTGCCTTCGTCTGCCCAGCCTGTTCCTACCTTTGTCTGTCCATCCTGCTCCTGCCTTGCCTGCCCAGCCTGTCTCCGCCCTATCTGTCCCTCTTCTTTCCCTTGGACCGATACCTGGCCTGGACCCTTGCTTGGATTCTCGACTCGCCTGAATGCTGTCTACCCTTGACCACAGCCTACCCTTGGACCAAGTCCTTAGTAATCAGTAGAGACCTTCACCTATGTCCTGCCAGCTTCGGTACCCAAAGGCTCAACCTGAGGGGAACATGGGCTGGTAAAGATGAAGCTCCTGACCGGTCTCTGCTTCTTCTGGATCCGCCTGTTGGCACTGAGGACCTGCAGGGCTCCTCCCTGCAAGTAGAGCCAATCTTACCCCAGCCCAAAGGTCCACAGACACAACAGCTTAGGAACAATAAAAATAAAAAAGCAAGTTTGCTTACCGTTAACGGTGTTTTCTGTAGATAGCAGGATGAATTAGTCATGATCTGTGGTAATGTGCCCCTTGGCGGCACTGGACGGAAACTGTCTCTCCAAGCTATTAGAACTTTGCTCTACTGAGCATGAGCAGGATTCCCACATGCATGCATCTTCAACGTAGCTCCTCAGTCCATTCCAAAAGCATTGAGAAGAAGGATGAGTCTGCTGTTCAGGGAGGAGGGCGGGCATCTCCTAGCTAATTAATTATGCTATCTATAGAAAAGACCGTTTATGGTAAGCAAACTTGCTTTTTTTGTTGATACTAAGGGCTGAATTAGCTATGATCTGTGGGGAATCCCATAACTGAGGGTTGTGTTTAGAATTCATTTCCTCATTTTCTCCAAACTTGACCTTGTGCCCAAGATCTTGCCAATTGTGACTGAGATCATGCACATTTCTGTTGTTGTGGAAGACTGCATTCAGTTTATGGCAGATTTTCTCCCAGATCTGCTCCTTTTTGTATGATCCTACTATCCTGGACTCCTTCCCGTATAGGATGTTCTGGACTTTCATAACCTCCCTGACAAGAAGATCCACCTCTTGTTACTAGAAGTTTGGAAGGCGTCATTTTCCTCCAGGCATGGTGCAGTTAATAGGATAGGTTATGAGACCTGCACTTAAATACCTTCATTTTCATGTATTACATGTATATGGGGTCGTTTTACGCAAAGAAAATATACACAAATACTTTTATGAAATACACAGTAATTTTTCACGCAGAACCTGTAAATGTATACATTTATTTAATGTATGGATGTATAGTGTCCCTTTTTAAAATGGTAAAGAGTTGGCCAATATACTAAATATTTGGTGTAAGGAATCCAAGGCATGTGTAGATGATGAACTCATTATCTGAAGTCTTTTTCTATATTGAACACAGCTCTTCACCTCTATAGCTGGTGTTTAATCAGAGATAGTGAGGCCTTTCATTCACCACAATATGCTCATCTGTATTACTGTATGCACCCCCCCCCACCCCGTGTAATAGGAGACTTCAGGATATTTGTTTCCAGAGGGTCTCCTTTGCTCTAGCTAAAATAAATACTCCATTTAGTGTTATGTCTGGATGGGAAACAGCTGAGGGAACTGACAGTTCTGACCTTGCTTCAGGTGATTTCACTCATACTCATTCACAGCTCTCAGATTTCATTGAAGAACATGATTTTGTTGATAAATTCCAATTATGGTTTAGAAAACTACATAGCATGGAAACTTTGCTACTGTCTACCATTACTGAAACCATCCTTCGAGGTTTTGACGGAGGCACAGAGTACGTCATGGTTTTCCTTGACATCTCTGCTGCCTTCGATTCTGTCAATCACAAAATTCTTGTTTCAAGATTAATGTCTCTTGGAATTTCTGGGACTGTTCTTAAATGGTTCAAATCTTATCTTGATGAAAGATTGCAATATATAAGGCTTGGCAATGCATGCTCTTCTTTGAAAACTATTTCAGCTGGTGTGCCCCAGGGTTCCGCCTTCTCGGCCACCCTTTTTAATATTTACATTGCTCCAATTTGCAAGATTTTCAGTCCTTTGGGTGTGAATTACAGGATTTATGCAGAAAATGTTCCGTTTTTCACTCCATATTCTCTGTCTTGATCAGAAACCTTTGAATATGTAACTCAATGTTGAAAAAAACAAGATTATGAAAGTCCCATGAGGAGCAGTCAAACGAAGTCAGGATACGGGCTGAGGTCAGGGCTGGCAGCAAGTAAGCAGGGTCCGGGTCCAAGCTGAGGTCGGGTTAGACAGCAAGAATCAGTATCCAGGTCCAGGCCAAGGTTAGGGCAGGCAGAGGTCCAAAGGAGTAGTCAGTATCCATAGCAGAGGTCAGTACCAAGCGGCAGGCAAGGGAAAATCAGAATCTGTAGCAGAACCAGGAACAGACAGGACAAGGCAGGATATTCACAGGGGACCAAGGCAGGGCAGGGTGGGCAGGAACAAGACAAGGAGGCATAGCAGGGCAATGAGGAACAGAGAGGTAGCAATGCACACTGGGGCAGATTTTCAAAGGCTACGCGTGTAACCTGAGAAAATCTGCCCCTGCGCGCACCGAGCCTATTTTGCATAGGCTTGGTGGCGCGCACAAGCCTCGGGACGCACGTATGTCCCGGGGCTCCGAAAAAGGGGCGGTCCGGGGGCATGGCCGCGGTCTGGGGGTGGTCTGGGTGCATGGCGGTGGTGCGGGGGCGGTCCGTGGGTGGGGCCTGTGCCAGGGCATGGTGTGCTGGCAACTGGCCGGCAGGCGTAACTAATGCAACAAAGGTAGGGGGGTTTAGGTAGGGCTGGGGGTGGGTTAGATAGGGGAAGGGAGGGGGAGGTGGGGGGAGCGGAAGGAAAGTTCTCTCTGAGGCCATAGGAAAAGCCATGGGGCTCCCCTAGAGCTCGGCGCGCGCAAGGTGCACAAGTGTGCACCCCCTTGCGCGAGCCGACTCCGGATTTTATAACATGCGTGCGGCTGCGCACGCATGTTATAAAATCAGGCGTAGATTTGTTCATGCCGGGTTGCGTGAACATCTACACCCGCGCATATTTTTTAAGAACTGGCCCACTGCAGACAAGGCAAGATGACCTATTGTTGAGGCACTGGCTGGGAGCATGGCCTAAGTTTAAATACCCAGCCAATGCCGACGTCATCGAGGAGCAATACTGCAGGCTTCCCACTGCGGGGCCATTAAGAGTAGATGTGTGCCACGCGCATGTGCCAGCCTAAGGGGAGCCTTGTGCAAGATGGAATGGAGGGGTCCTTGCTGCTGCGAGATCCATGGCATCAGAGGGTTTACCCAGATAAAGCCCTAAAGATCTGCAGATTAAGGAGCCGTGCACGACAGCAAGCGCCATGGGCTCATGAAAGGTCAGGCGCCTGAAGAAAAGGAAGTAGCAGGAATGCCGGGATGCCTCTCCCCACATTCCTGTTAAAATCTGTATTCATCCAATGCCGAACGCACATTTTATAGTTTTTGCTTATTTTTTAATTCTCTATGCATTTGCATAACATTAGCTTACTGCATCGGGAGTTTAAAAAATGTAACCTGAGCGTTGAAGATGTGCAATGGAAACCAGCGCAGTTCTTTAACTCTCGGATTATTGCATCGGCCTGTCTATGTGTCCCTGCTGTTGGGGAGGGGGGGTACTCAGACTCTGGAGGGAAAGGGCATCTAAATAAATTTTCTGGTCTCTGTGAACACTGGCCAAAACTCTGAGTCGAACTGGTCATTATCTGGAGCTGGTGAGGACCAGCTTGGATCAGTAGCAATGATCAAAAGGGAATGTTTTCATCAGCTATAGTAAACGGTTTAGAAAACTAGTGTGGGTGGAGAAAGTACTGACCTGTGAGCTTTATTAAAGGAATACCAGTTGATACTGCCCTTTTTTTGCAGGGGGCCACCCCCTTAGGATGACAGTTCCCTCCTCATCACTGATCCACCTCCATAAACTTTAACACATCACCCTAATAAATATTCCTCACATCATTCACCTCCAGAGATTTCAATGGCATCAACTCCTTAAATATCTCTTTCTCATTATGCAGTGGTACTTGACACCTTTAAGGTTGGTTAGGATGAAAATTAGCAAGGCTAATTTATGCTAGAGGAATTGCAGTCTACAAGGTAGTTGAATATATATGTGATAGTTCTGCAAAAATTTGGAGAAAAAATTAGAGAGAAAAAGAATTCCCAATAATATTGAAAGTATTCTTGTTAGATCTCCCAATTAAAGGAATATACCCACTGAATGAGAAGTTAATGACCTATTTATTGGTAGCTGCCAAATGAAGAACCCCAGGAGGGTCACCCTCAAATGGGTGGTTTAGTAGAGTTTAGCACATTGTGTCAGAAAGAAAAAAGATTCTAGATGTATAAGAACTTGGTCAGAAATTTTGTGAGATCTGGAATCCATTTATTGATTTATTTAATTTATTTATTTGTCGAGTTTTATATACCATCATTCGGTATCGCCATCATAACGGTTTACAAGATTCGATTGGTATAGGACGAATTGCATACAAGAAGCATGGATCATAATGGTTTACAAGATTCGATCGGTATAGGATGAGTTACATAAGCGGAGTATGTATTTTAACAGAGTCAATCATATGTATGGTTAGTTAATGGTATATATACAGTAGGAGGAGGCTACATTCAGAAGTACAGACATAGTTGGGTAACAGAACGGTATCTTGTTTATGTTGCAGTTTGTTCATGTTAAGTGGTCTTGTTGTTGGTTGTTTGAGTGTTGTGGGTCTGATCAGGTTCAGTTATGAGGTCTGTTGTGATTTGGTTGTTATGTTTTTCTTGAGTGTCTTTGTAGGCTTTGTAGAACAGCCATGTTTTCAGATCCTTTTTAAATGTTTTTAGGTTGGGTTGCATTCTTAATTCCGTTAGAAGGGTATTCCAGATTTTGGGGCTGGCGATGGAGAATGCCCTTTCTCTGATTGTGCTCAGTTGTGCATTTCTGATGGGGGGGGGGACTGTCAGAAAGCCTTGTTGTTTGATCGTAGGTTTCGTTGCGGATTATGGGGGGTGAGGTTTAAACCTGCCTGGTCTGTTTGTTCATTATGTAATAGTTTGTGTACGATGGTCAGTGTTTTGTGTTCTATTCGGAATTTTATTGGTAGCCAGTGTAGTGAGATAAGTATAGGGGTTATATGATCATTCTTTTTTGTGCCTTTAAGGATTCTGGCAGCTGAGTTTTGTAGGATTTGGAGTGGTTTGATGTTGGAAGATGGCAGTCCAAAGAGTAGGGAGTTGCAGTAGTCAATGGTTGAGAAGATGAGTAGTTGTAGTACTGTTCTGAAGTCATAGGTGGTTAGGAAAGGTTTTAGACATCTTAAGAGTTAATAGTTTGTGGTATCCCTCTTTGATTTTGGTTGTTATGTGGTTCCAGTAGGATAGTTCATTGTCTATTATGACTCCTAGGTTTCTGGTGTATGTGACTGGGGATATTGGGTTCATCTGATTTCCAAGCTTGAGTGGAGGTGGTGGTAAGGGATTGGGTTTTTGATCCATGAGAATTATTTCAGTTTTGTCAGTTGATTATGAGTTTCATGCATGTTAGTAGTTGTTTGATTGAATCTAGTAGAGTGGCTGTTTCTTTGTAGGTTTCTTCTAGTGTATTTTGGACAGGAATTAGTAATTGTATGTCATCCGCGTAGAGGAAGTGGGTGACTCCAAGATCATTTAGCAGATGGCATATAGGAAGTAGGTATATGTTGAAAAGAGTGGCGGACAAGGCAGAACCTTGGGGAACTCCAGTGTTGAGGCTAATTTTTAGGATAGGGTGTTGTTAATTGATACTTGGTAGCTTCTGTTAGATAGATTTTTAGGCATTTGTGGTAGACCATCAGTGTATTTGATTAACACCCGCTCTGCTTGCAATAAAACTCTTTTTGATATTTTAAGGGGTTGTCAACCCAATCTTTTATATATATTAGAATTTTGAATACTTTCCAATACAGTTATTTTGAATCATGTCCAGCTTCATATATGACAAAATCAAAACTGTGTTCTGTTAAATGGAGTGGTGTTAGTAAAACATCCTTAAATATGACTTAGCTTGAGAAGGATACTGATCCACATAGTATGAGGTATTGCTAGCAACCCCATCCACATTGGGTGCTGGCTTATGCTATATTCCTACCAGAATCATCCTAATTAATAATATTATTTATTTGTTTGTTTTTCTATACCGACATTCGATTCAGAATTTCACATCAGTTTACATGTAACAAAAGTGTCTCCAGTTAATCTTTTGAAGACAAAATACAGTGTAACAGTTTAACAAAGTAAATATAAGTAATTATAAGATCAATAATATGTTAAAATTACAAAAAAAACTTATTTAACAGCAAAAATTTAGCGATTTGATAAGTTTCTAATGGAAGAAGGAGATTGTAGAGAGGAAGAAAAAAAAGGGGGGAGGGAGGGAATGATAGAGATGATTAATTTTCTGAGGGGAATGCTTTCAAAAAAAGCCAAGTTTTAAGGTTCTTCCTAAAGGATGAAGTAGAAGGGTCAGTTTTAAGTGAGGTTGGGAGAGAGTTCCAAATATGAGGACCTATTATTGATGCAGCCCGAACTATTGTGGATACTCTGTGAACTTCTTTACTGGAAGGAGTTGTAAGCAAACCAGAGACCGATGAACGGGGGTTTCTTGTAAAGATGCATGGGTAAAGAGGTTTTTGTAACCAAGTGGTATAGTCATTATATAATGCTTTATGGATCAGCATGATGATCTTATATTGAGATCTGAGTGACATGGGAAGCCAGTGTAGTTGTTCGATTACAGGCATGATATGGTCCAATTTTTTGCAGTTTGTTAGAGATTTTGCCGCTGCATTCTGGAGGAGCTGAAGGGGTCTGATGGTGATAGCAGGCAGGCCAATTAGGAGGGAATTGCAAAAGTCTATTTTGGAGAAGAGGAGGGATTGTAAAACTGTCCGGTAGTCTGGGGGGTGTAGCAAATAAATAAATGTGTCTAGTGACGTGTCTGCAAGCCCATGACGTGGTTGGTTAAAGAATCCTCACCGGGTCTTTTCATTCATTTACCTCTGATACTCGTAATCCAAGATAAATGTTTTTTTTGAAAAAGATATTTTTAAAATAAATAAAATTTCAAAAGTCAATTCAGTGGGAGCACTGAGAGGAGAAAATCATCTTGCTGGTGGCTGAAAAGTATTGGTAAGTATTGCTTTGGGAAATTTTAGAACTTACAAAGTTTTGGGGATAGGTAAACTATTGAGGTATATTATTTAGAGTGTGTGTGTGTGTTTGTTATAAAAAACAAGCCATAAAGTAGGAAAAAGCTTAGAGTTTGTGTGTTTGTTATAAAAAGCAAGCCAGAAGATAGGAAAATGCTTAGAGTTTGTGTGTGTTTGTCTTTCACTCCCTCCCACCCCTAGCTCATCCTTTGATTTATAGGCAGGAAACACTTTCACATTAAAAATCAATCAGCCTTTTATCTAAAACTCAGGATTGCCCCAGACCCGAGTTTAATTATCCTGTTACAAGTAACTTCCAGATTAATAGTGAATATACCAAGCAATTTAAAGGACTCTTATTTAAACATTCATACTCCCTTAACAAACTAAACGTAACTAAGGACTCAACAAAATTAAGATTATTTTTATCCACCTGTGAGAGGTTGTATGTGTGCACCCACTGTAAAGAGCTCCTGGCTCTCAGAGAACGAGTCCAATCTCTGGAGGCTACAGTGGCAGACCTGGAAGAGCTGAGGCAAAGAGATTTATAGATGAGACCTTCAGGGACATAGCAGCCAAGTCCCAACTCCAGTCTAGCAGCCCTGGTGCTGCCTTGGAGGAGGACACTCTCCTGGTTGGAGAGCATCAACCTGGTGCAGCAGGAAGTGATCCTGTAGCAAGGACCTGCTCTCCAGGTGATGCATGATCCTCTTGCACTGAAGATATGTCTCCCAGGGTTACTGCCCAGGAGAGAAGGGGTAGGTTGGCCATCATAGTTTGTGATTCAATTATTAGAAATGTAGAGAGATGGGTGGCTGGTAGGTGCAAGGATTGCCTGGAAACATACCTGTCTGGTGCAAAGGTGGTGGACCTCAAAAGTCACCTAGATACGATTTTAGACAGTGCTGGAGAGAAGCCAGCTGTCATGGTACATGTAGGCACCAATGACATAGGAAAATGTGGGAGGGAGGTTCTGGAAGCCAAATTTAGGTTCTTAGGTAGAAAGCTGAAATCCAGAACCTTTAAGGTCCCCAGATGCAGGCAGAGCTCTTGAGAGTCTCAATGCATGGATGAGATGCTGGTGCAACGAAGAGGGATTCAGTTTTGTCAGATACTGGGGAACCTTTTGGGGAAGGGGGAGTATTTTCTGAAGGGATGGGCCCCACCTTAACCAGGGTGGAACAAGGCTGCTGGCACTAGTCTTTAAAAAGGAGATAGAGCAGCTTCTAAACTAGAACAAAGGGGAAAGCAGACAGTCATACAGCAGCACATGGTTCAGAGGGAGTTATCTTCAAAGGATACTAATGAAGCAGGAGATTTAAGGCATCCCATAAGAGAAGTTCAAATAAAAGCAATAGTAGTCCATTTGCCTATAAGTAAAGAATCACCTGAGCTAAAAGATTCCAAATTATTTATTTATTTAAAAGATTTTCTATACCGTCATTAAGTTATTTACCATCATAACGGTTTACAATAAGGCACATATAGAGGAGATTAGCTCATTCTTTACAAAGGGGTGCCAATAGTATCCAGTAACAAATAATCATTAAAGGCTATTTTGTTTATGTCATGGAATTTCCATTGATGTATGTCTCCTAGGAGATAACATGTGGTTCATTTATGGTATTACGGGTTATTAACTACGATTACGCTCTTCCTTACTTGTTTGTGCTGTTCTCTTTGTAAAAGGCATGTTTGAAAAGCCAGGATTTGAGGTTTGTTTTAAATAGTTTATAATTTCTCTGGAGTCTTAGATCGGGGGGCAGAGTGTTCCATAATATGGGCCCAGCCAGTGATAGTGCATGTTTCCTGACCTGAGTAAGTCTTGCTGTTTTTACTGATGGAATGGTTAAGAGAGCTTTGTTTGCTGATCTTAAATTTCTGTGAGGTACATGTAATCGAAGTGCTGTGTTCAGCCAATCAGCTTTTTCGTCATGGATCAATTTGTGTATTGTGCAAAGTGCTTTGAAATGAACTCTTTGTTCGATGGGTAGCCAGTGTAATTCGGCTAGTGTATCTGTGATGTGATCTTTTTGCTTTTGCCAATGAGAATTTGAGCTGCGGAGTTTTGTAATATTTGCAGTGGTCAACTGTCAACTGAAGAGCAGGCTATTAATACAAACAAAAAACACACTTTAAAATGCCTGTATGCCAATGCCAGAAGTCTAAGAAGATGGGAGAGTTAGAGTGTACAGCAATAAATAATGAGATAGACTTAACTGGCATCTCAGAGACAAGATAGAAGGATGAGAACCAATGGGATAGTGTCATACCAGGGTACAAATTATATCATAATGATAGGAAGTAGCAACTTGGTGGGGGAATGGCACTTTATGTCCAGGATGGCATAGAGTCCAACAGGACAAAGATCCTGCAAAAGACTAAATGCACTATAGAATCTTTATGGGTAGAAATCCCATGTGTGCTGGGGAAAAATACAGTGATAGGAGCATACTACTCTCCATCTGGAAAAATGATGAGACGGACAATGAAATGCTAAGAGAAATTAGGGAAGCTAACCAAATTGGTAGTGAAGTAATAATGGGAGATTTCAATTAGCATACATCAAAATAGAGGTAAGCATATAATCAATTTAATTAGACCTTAACACATAACTTTAAAAAACCCATTTTATTCAGACTAACACATGTACAGATTTCAATGCAGGCTAACAAACATATATCATAAATATGAAATTTTCACTATATATACTCATATAAAAGTGTTCAAAATTTTATCCATAAATCATTTTATTGTACAATAAATCTCCCACGAATAAAAAACTCAATCACACACAAACACATCCTGATGTACTCTTACAATCATTAACTACATATTCCTATTAAAAAACATTTACAAAAACATAAACAAATGTCATATCCAGTATAAAAACAGGATTGTCAAACATATAATTATTTTTCTCAACATAAGTTATTAAAGACACAAAAATTGCCCAATAGATTGATATTTAAGCCCACAAAAGGTTATGGTTTCTCACAGGATTCTTAACTTTGTTCCCAGTCCCGTGCACATCAGCTGATATTCAATGAGAAAAATAATACCACTTCCAATTACAATTCTGATCGGGAGTTTGTGAAAATATATTTAAGCAAAAGTTTTATATGCAACAGAATAAAAGGTATAAAAAGGAAAAAGTGATCATTGTAAGGACCCTGATGATTATTGATAATTGATTATTCGTTGACCCATAGTGATTATTATGATAGTCCAATTGTATTTGGTATTGTTATACTGGGAACATTTTTGTACTTTGGTAAAACATACAGTATAAGAAGTGACCCAGATATATATCACTTTGATAACATAGTCACAATTAATTCAGTACAAGCATTATTAAGTGATGAAATATTCCACAAGTTTAGTTATATTGAGGAACAAATAGTGCTTACTTTGAAGGACGCAATGTTATTAGAGGAAACGGAGGGTGATTTTGGGTCTACATCTTGGTCAGATTTTGACAATTTACAGCATCAGTTAGTGCAATCTGAATTAGGGAGAATCAAGAGATTATTAATCAATGGCAGCACATAAGATAAGTCTGTGTACATACATTTAAGAAAAGATTTTATATGCAACAAAAAAGGGTAATAAAAAGGAAAAAGTGATCATTGTAAGGACCAATGATTATGGATAAAGCAAAGAAGGTCAGTTGCCCAGTACTGTTTATTATGATGGTTCAATTATATTTGGTATTATTATATTGGGAACATTTTTGTACATTGATAATAAATAAAATATGATATAAGACAGGTGAAAAGAAAATTTGAAAAGAAGCTGGCCATAGAGGCAAAAACTCATAAACCTTTTAAAATATATCTGAAGCAGGAAGCCTGTGAGGGAGTTGGTTGGACCATTGAATGATGGAGGGGTTAAAGGTGCACTTAGAGAAGATAAGGCAATTGCAGAAAGACTGTTCTGGAGACAGTTTTCAAGGGTGACAATTCAGGTGAATTGACCCAAATCACAGTGAACCTGGAAGATGTAATAGTCCAGATTGACAAAATGAAGAGTAGCAAATCACCTGGACCAGATGGTATACATCCCAGGGTTCTGAAAACACTCAAAAATGAAATTTCAGACTTATTACAAATAATTTGTAACCTATCATTAAAAACATCATCTGAAGACTGGAAGGTGGCCAATGTAACCCTGATATATTAAAAGGGCTCCAGAGTTGATCCAGGAAACTATAGACAGGTGAGCCTGACTTCAGTGCCGGGAAAAATCGTGGAAATTATTATAAATAATAAAATCACAGAACATATAGATATACAGGATTTAATGGGACACAGCCAGCATGGGTTTATCCAAGGGAAGTCTTGCCTTACAAATCTGCTTCATATTTTTGAAGGGATCAATAAGCATAAGAAAATAAGAAACTGCCATGCTGGGCCAGACCAAGGGTCCATCAAGCCCAGCATCCTGTTTCCAACAGAGGCCAAACCAGGCCAGAAGAACCTGGCAAGTACCCAAACACCAAGAAGATCCCATGCTACAGATGCCAGTAATAGCAGAGGCCATTCCTAAAGTCAACTTGATTAATAACAGTTAATGGACTCTCCTCCAAGAACTTATCCAAACCTTTTTTGAACCCAGCTACACTAACTGCACTGAATATAGATGAACCGATAGATGTAGTGTATTTGGATTTTCAGAAGGCTTTTGAAAAAGTCCCTCATTAGAGGCTTCTAAGAAAACTAAAAAGCCATGGGCTAGTGTATCACTCAACGGTTAGACTGCATCTTGAATACTGTCTTTAATTCTGGTCGCTGCATCTCAAAAAATATATGGTTGCACTGGAGAAAGTACAGAGAAGGGTGACCAAAATGAGAAAGAGCATGGAATGGCTCCCCTATGAGGAAAGACTAAAGAGGTTAGGGCTGTTCAGCTTGGCAAAGAGACAGCTGAGGGAGGATATGATAGAGGTCTACAAAATCATGAAAGGACTTGAACAGATAAATGTGAAATGTTTATTTACTCTTTCAGATAATACAAGGACTAGAGGGCACTCCAAGAAGTTAAAACAAATCAGAGAAAATTCTTTTTCAGTCAATGCACAATTAACTTCTGGAATTCATTGCTGGAGGATGTGATTAAGGAAGTTAGTGTAGCTGGATTTAAAAAAAGATTTGGAGATGTTCCTGGAGAAGTCCACAAACTGCTATTAATCAATAGGGAATAGTCACTGCTTGTTGCAGGCATTAGTAGCATGTGATATATTTAATGTTTGGGTACTTGCAGGTATTTGTAATTTGGATTGGCAACTTTTGGGCTTGATGGACCCTTGGTCTCACCCAATATGGCATATCTTATGTTCTTGATGATCAAGTGTATCACAACAGGCAATCTAGAGAAAACCCAATGTTAATCGATGTTTCCTTGTTCTCAACTGCATCAGGGGAGATTAACTGTGATGTTACTTTTCTCAACGATGATGCTATGGCAGACCATCCAGCCTCACAGTGAATGACCATTTGTAAGGCTAGATAGTCCAACTATGTCATGGGCTTGATGACATCTCACTAGACACATCTATTTAATTGAGTTTATGAAAGTTCTCTTTTAATAGTTTTCCTGTATACTTGTGTTAATGTATTCTGCCTTGAGGCGACTGTTTTAATGTATTTCCGCCCTGGAGGCGACTGTTCAGTTCCTTGTAAACCGGTGCGATATGTATTCTTTACAGGAACATCGGTATATAAAAATTAAAAATAAATAAATAAATAAATATTTAAACATTATTAATTGGGTTGTGTTCTAGTAGGTTTATTTTGCCTTTATTGTATGTTTGTGAATTTTGTGACCAAAGAGTGCAGTTTTATTGACTGTTTTTTATATTTCCCCAAGTCTTGAAGTTCTGGTTAATGTGCAAGCCACTATGAGGAACTTTATCATTCTTGGCAACTTCAATCTACAAGTAGATGAGCATCACTTTCAATTGCTTGCAACAATTTTCTAACAGGTTGGAAGTAGATGATTCATGAGCTCATACACATCACCCTCAATTAGACTTGTTTGAATCTATCTGCACCCAGTTTCCATGGACATATCACTTTGTAATAAAAGTGAAAGTTAACATACTGAGTAAAACTGCAAATATTTTAGGCTAATGTCCCCCAATTTAAACGTGGATGCATCAACATCGAACAGTTACACTCACATCGGGTTCCAAAGTTGAATGCAGTACTGCCATAAAATATTGATTTGGCTGTTTAACTGTGGCAAGATACTTTACAACAAGCTTTAGATGTGCTTGCTCCATTCAAGTGACTGTTTCCCTGCAAAGGTGTACCCTGGTTTACTTCTGATCTCGGTGTAATGAAGAGGCAGTAATACTGTTGTGAATGCTGTTGGTAAAAGCCTTGTTCCTCTCAGACTTATAACCTGATTTACTAAGGCTTTTCTCCCATTCAATGGGAAAAATGCTCAGTAGATGATGCCTGTAGATACATAAAATATAAACTTTGAGTGGTATAAGTCAGTGATTGTTAAGGATAAGAACAGATATTTTTTCTCCAGATATTCAAGCTGCTGCCAATCATCCTCGTGAATTATTTCAGTTACATTTTTAAGTTAGTGGTGATACAGCCTTCTGTTAGTAGTATTGAGTTTGCTAATTTCTTTCATGAAAAAGTAATTAAAAATCAGCACTTCTTTTCCTATCAGCCTTTCAATATTAATCCCGGCAGATGGATCTAAGAATTAGAAATAATTTTCTCCAGTGACTACTGAAGTACCTGAGATTATTGCAACCATAAGGACTGCAGTGCCCTTTGGATTCTTGTGCTGTTACTTTGTTGAACGTTTTAGAGTTGGAATTGGGGAAATTGTAACAAATTTAGAGAACACATCTTGGCTGAGGGTTATTTGCTTCCACAATTGAAAATGCATTTCTGTGCACCCTTTGTTAAAGAAACCAAAGTTGGACCCTCAGTTCTTGCCAATTATTGACCAGTATCCTCTCTCCATTTCTTATGCAAAGTATCTCAGGGGCAGTTTTAAAGCAACTACAAGAGTTCTTGGACAATAATAATCTATTAGATTATAACTAGTTCAGAGTTTTGCCCAGCACACAACACTGAATTATTATTATTGTCCAGTTTTAATATGTTGCTCAACTGTGTTCAACACATTCAACCACACTGTAACATTTTGTTTGGCCGCAGCATGTCCTGCATCTGGCTGCACTCACCCCCATTGTTGTAACACGATGAGTTTATCTGGCTAACTGTAGGACAGCCGAATAGCTGTCCTAGACTTATTTGGCTAATAGGGTCATTTTCCAAGGTGCGATAGCCCATTATCGCGTGTGTTAGGGCTTATCGCGGCAGTAAAATTAAAATTAGGGGAAGGGGTGGAGTTAGGGAGGAGTTTAGGGAAATGGGGTGGTGGCATTGCTGCTGGCAGTAATGTTTTGGACATTATTGCTGGCACAATAATATTATTGTGCTATTTCCTGTGCTACAATACATTATTGTAGCACAGGAAATAGCACCACCTTTTAGCGTGGCACTATGGGGGCGATAGTGTGTGGCGCGGCCGCATTGCAGCACGCAAAACCTCACCACCGAGATGCGGCATGCTGCACACTAGCGCCCCCATCCCTTTTTCGCCCCCTTTACCGTGGCAGCTCATCATGCCGCAGGAATGCTAAATGTATTTATTTATTTATTTTTTAACTTTTACATCAAATGCAAATCATACCGGTTTACATTAAAACAGAAAAAGCAGGAAATATATTTCCATAGTCAAATACAATGAACATTTATAAAAAATTGTTAACAAGCCATAAGGTAAGAACTTGGAAAAAAAAGTTAATTAACAGAAAAAATAAAGGAAAGAATTTTAAATGAAGCACAAAGGGTTGCACGAAGGGGTGCACAAAGGGGAATCCCTTTGTTGCGCCCCTTCGGCGCGCGACGCACGGCACGCGGCGCCTGGTGGTGAGGCGCTTTTCAACTGCCGACGGAGCTCTCAGTGACGTCGGGGGGAGGCGTGGTCACACATCTCAGTCACATATCTCACCATTTCCCTATACCTCCTGATGTTAGTTTCCTTTTTATTTTTATTCCTAAATCTAGGACTAAGCTGGATAATGCTGAATATTGGCATTTATCTAGCTAAGTTAGTGTGGCAAGTCGTGCTGCTGTGTAATACCCTCCACCCCTTCACTTGGCTGGCTAATATTTTAACCGGATAAGAAGTCTGCCGGCTAAGTGGGGCTGCTGACTGCGATGGAATTTTTAAATCCCATTTGTTCTACTAAAGCCAAACTTAGCTGGACAAATGGCACTGAATATGGACCCCATGGTTTAAACAGAAATGTTATAAGCAGCTGCATGCATAGCCCCTGCTGTTTGTATGGGTGGTCTATTAGGGCTAAAATAGCAAACATTTGAAAAAGTGAATGCAAGCGTGCTGCGTACTCACCTGGCCTAAATACTTCTCCCGGAACACCCCCATTTAACCCCTACTAATGGTGCAGGTGCCTCAGAATGGGGTGCACACTTTTAGCTGCAGCAAGGAGGTCAATTTCCAGCCGCACCGGTTTACCCAGGTAAATGGTTATTTACCTCATGTGCATAGTTTTGAAAACTGTTCTCAAAAGGTGCCTTGCAAAAAAATATTCTTCCTTTCCCCACTCCATTCGCTTCCAGAAACTTCAAGCCCGTTAAATAACCCCTTCCCTCCACTGACTTCAGTGGCATCACCTCCTTCAAGGTCTCTTTCCCAACGTCATTCACTCCTATGGATTTCAGGGTCTTTTCCCAGTGCCATTCACGCCCATAGAATTCAGTGGTATTCCCCCCCCCCCCTTAAAACATCTTTTCCCCACATCATTCACCTGCAGAGACTTCAGTGGCATCACCGCCCCCCCCCCCCCTTTAAATCTCTCTTCCCCACGTCAGTCACCTCCAGAGACGTTAATGGCATCCTCCTCTTAAATATATCTTCCCCCTATTATTCACCCCCCTCTCCCGATCGGTGGCAAAAGTGCCCCTGGAATAAATACGTCTTGAAAGTCGGAAAAATCCCCCTCGTCAGCGATTTGGCAGCTCGGAGACCCGGAAGCATACGGACGCCTGTACCAACGGGCGCTTCATTGTGTGCTTGGAAGAAAGGTGCAGGGGACGGTACAACACGGAACCGAGGGAGAGGGAGGAAAACGGGAGTCTCCTCTTCCCAGCCTGGGGGGGAGGGAGGAAGGAAATGGGCAAAGGGAAGCCGCCAGCCAGAACAAAAGAACAATAATAATAATTAAAAAAAAAAACAACAACAACCTACTACTACTAAATAGAGCCAGCGACCTGCTGGGCGCAGGGATGCGGCGCTTCCCCTCCCAGCGCCTTCGCCTCGCAGATAGGGCTTTCCGGCCCTCCTCGGAGCCCGCGTCCGGAGAGAGGCGGCGATTTGCATAGGAGACGCCACACAGACTCCGGCTCCCATGCACGAAGGACACCGGCTCGGGCGGAGGAGAGCGGAGACGGCAGCAGGTAACCTCCCCCCCCCCCCCCCTCCTCCCAAGCCTCCTTCTGTCCTATTACTCGCTCCATTTTTTTTCCCCCTGCTTCTGCTGTGCGTGTCTATGTGTGTGCGCGCCTTTTCCTAGCCTGTACCACATTGACTCGGCTGAGAAAAGCCAGGGCAGTGCACCGAGTGCAAGGAATAGAGATGGGGGCGGGGGGGGGGGAGAGATGGGGAGCGTTTGAGAAGGCAAGGCAGGTGCAGCGGTTAAACCGCCGGCGCTCGATACCTCCTTTGGCTGTGCCTCGCGCCGCTGGCGCGAGGAAGGGGAGGGGGGCGGGGGAGATGGAGAGGTTCTGGAAGCCGCGGAAAGGCAGGGCGGGCGAGACAAAAACAAGAGAGAGAGAGAGAGAGAGATGGAACCGCACAGGCCAGAGCGAGCGAGGCTCGGGAGAAAAAGATGCTGCGTGGATAGCGGAGAAGAGGGGATGGCTGGAAGCCGGCCTTGTGCGCGCGCCCCCCCTCCCTCTCTGCAACTGTGCCTCGAGTCTGCTCTGCACGGCGCCCTGCAGACGATGTGGACCCAGGCCCTAGCCAGCCTTCCCCCTTCCCAGGCTTCTTGTCCACACACACAGTGACCCAGATCGCAGCCGCGCTGCCCTGCATGTCCTGACTAAACCGTAAGCCCCACCGCGCTGTTAATGCATACACAGAATAAATGTTAATTGTAGTGGTAACAGAGTGACCTAAGACCCCAGTCAGCCGGTCCCTTCCAGGCATTATCGTACAGATGAAGGGACCCAGACAGGTTAACTTGCGGATAGAGTGACTCAGGCGGCAAGCAGCCCGGCCCTCCTCCTCCTCCTCCCAGCAGCTTTATCCTACGGACATGCAGGACATTTTGAAAGCTGGCGGGCAGCTGGCAGGTCTAACCTGCAAGCAGATCTTCAAAGACCAACTCTCCGCCGAGTTTTTCCTTTCAAAATTCGGGGTTGCCAGAGGCTGCACCTGCTTTTTAGCTAGCACACCTTACCCTGGGAAAGTATGTGCGGGAACTTCAAAACGAAATACCTTTGGGTCCTTTATCTAGCCCACATCCAGCCCTGACCCTTTTTACTGAAGAAACTTTCAGCCTGGGGAATTTAAGAACTTAAGAAATGCCATACTGGGTCAGACCAAGGGTCCATCAAGCCCAGTATCCTGTTTCCAACAGAGGCCAATCCAGGCCATAAGACCTGGCAAGTAACCAAACATTAAACAGATCCCATGCTAATAATGGCAGCAACAAGCAGTGGCTATTCCCAATTGATTAACAGCAGTTAATGGACATCTCCTCCAGGAATTTTTACAAACCTTTTTTTTTTTTTTTTACCTGGATAACTACTTAGTTACCTGGGCAAATTCCTTTGAAAGTTGCCACCCCCCTGAACCAAGCCTTAACCAGCCTGTTCCTCTTTGGCAAGTTAATCTTCAGATACAGTGCCCCAGATTCCAGTCAGCTTGCCCCTCCTGGGCGTGATACCTGGGATTGTCGCCAGGTTTAACACACCTCATGTGGTTGCGGGAGGAGGGGTGTTTGTGGGAAGGGTGTTACACAGGAGCAACCTGTGCCTGAACTTGCCCTGCCTTCTCCCCAATTCCTAGTCTCCATGCACCTCTTTCCTTGTGCCTCAGTTCAATGCATCTATCCAGCTGCTTATCCTGATGTTATGCCAGCATCTCCTCTTCTTGCTGCAGCCCATGCGGGTCACTAATCAGTTGTTCGAACTGTGTGGCGCTCTGTATCTATGGAGTCCCTTGCAGTTCAAACAACTGAGGAGTAACGGCCACAGGAAGGAAAGGAAAGTAGAGGTGCCAATAGCAGAGGGATGCTATTGCTCTTTCTAGTCACTCCTCTACTCCCAGCTTACCCACTCCTTGCAATAACCCTGATATTGCCCTACAGACAATGATTCAAGCCCCAAACAGTCTTTCCCAGAGATGTTAATCATTGATAGAGTGACTCAGGCTCATTATACCCAAATTCCTGATGGCATGACCCTCCCAAGCACATTATACAAATACACAGATGTAGTAACCCCGGTCTCAAGATGCCTATTCTTCCTGGTCATGCACTACTGGTGAAACACATAAAGATTGGAAAGGACCTCAGGAGGCCACATCCAAATCATCCTTCAGGCTGGATCCAGAGCATGTAATATGTTTTCTGGATACATATCTTGCTGAAGGAGATATACCAAGGTTATAATGCACATAGTTACCTACAGGTGAAAGCATTTGAAATGCTGATTTTGAAGGAACAAAGTTTAACAACAAAAATATATATAAGGTGATTACTTTTTTATTGGACTAAATATATTTCATGACTAGCTTTCAGGAGCTAATACTTCCACCTTTAGGTCAAAATAGAATGAGCAAAGGCTGACATTAGAACATAAGAAATTGCCATGCTGGGTCAGACCAAGGGTCCATCAAGCCCAGCATCCTGTTTCCAACAGAGGCCAAACCAGGCCACAAGAACCTGGCAATTACCCAAACACCAAGAAGATCCCATGCAATTATTAGCAGTGGCTATTCCCGAAGTAAACTTGATTAATAGCCATTAATGGACTTCTCCAAGAACTTATCCAAACCTTTTTTGAACCCAACTACACTAACTGCACTAACCATATCTTCTGGCAACAAATTCCAGAGCTTAATTGTGCTTTGAGTGAAAAAGAATTTTCTCCGATTAGTCTTAAATGTGCTACTTGCTAACTTCATGGAATGCCCCCTAGTCCTTCTATTATCCGAAAGTGTAAATAATTGATTCACATCTACTCGTTCAAGACCTCTCATGATCTTAAAGACCTCTGTCATATCCCCCCTCAGCCGTCTCTTCACCAAGCTGAACAGCCCTAACCTCTTCAGCCTTTCCTCATAGGGGAGCCGTTCCATCCCCATTTCCAGTACCAGAAAATACAAGTGAATCATAAAAGGCATTCCAGGGGAAACAGGATGGGGGCTGGGGGGGGGGGGGTAGTTTGATGGATGATTCAAAAGTGGCAAGCATCAGTTTAAGTCATTAGTGTCACAGAAATTTTAAGAGTTAGACAATGGAAAAATGGTTTGTTTGTTTTAGAGAAACAATCTCCTATTTTGAGGAAATATCCCTTCCTGAAAGATCTAATGCTGTAGGAAGGAGTACTGGCTTGTTGAAGATCATGCTGATTTATGTGGAAGCTGTGGTATTGGAACTTGCATCTGCAGGTGTCACATCTGTGAGCTCCCAACACTGGGTCACACTCATACACAGTGAGATTGGTGCCAGTAGTGGGATTGGAGCCTAGAGGCCTCACAGATCTGAACTTCAAGCATTGGGACACCCAGTGGGATTGGTGGCATCAGTTGGAATGGAGCCTGGATTGCATTCTCAGGTCATATAATGATATCGGTGGTATTCCTGTGGTTTGTAATGCTATGGGAATCTGTACACAGTAGTTGTGGTTATCCTTTGACAGGCTATCGATCAGCCAAGCCAAGACCCGCTAAATGAATAACTTCCAGGAACAGAGCATTAGGATAGCATCAGCTGCAGCCACAGGACTGCGTGGAGAGAGAAATCAGGTTCAGAGTCCCATGCCAGAAAAGGAAGGCTGCCTATGTTCACGGTCTCCCTTATGGAGCTGCAAGTCATAGAAGTGCAAGGATACATCACTGTGCTTGTTTGCTGGCAATGTGCTCACTCCTTTACTCAGATTTATTGCCCAATCTGGACTGGCCTGCAAAATAAAATGAAAACTGGACATTACCACTGGGATTTACAGAGTGCTGCAAACTCTTTCAGGTGCAGGGGAGTGGCAGAGTGTAAATGATACAAGAACTCTCTCCTCCTAGAACACCTTTTACAGGAACCTTCTGCCCCATTAGGCCCACTGTTTACTTCCTGCCATCTCCTGCCCCAATCTTTGATGTTTACCTAGGACCAGATGTATGAAAGATTTTTTCTTATTTAGTATCTCTGGGAAAAATGATCACTATATCTAAGTACTATGGAAATTATAGTAGTAATCTATGTTGCTGGTGGGAGGAAGGAGGGGAGTTGGAACAATTATCAGTTGTTGAACCCTTTTGTGCTAACAATAGGGGGGTCAACCCCCAGTAATAGAACTAGCTGTTTCATCCCACCTCCATTCCCAGGCAGCAACTCATTAACTCTGCACAGGAGTGGGCCATGCATAGGGTTGACACCTTATCCTTGGTCAGGGTCCTGGTTTTGTCCCACTGCAGGCAGGGAATCATAGTTCTGATTTTCATAAACACTGATTCCGCTAGGGTGCTAAATTTTGAAGGTGCCAGATACTCAGGCAACAAAGAAGCCTTATCCCGCTTACTTTAGGGCCATGCACTGATGCCACTCTGGTCCAACATCACCGCCCCTGCTTTCAAATCTCCAAGGATGAACCCCTCCCTGTTTTCTGATCTCCAAGGGGGAACGCCTGTCCTCGCCCTCCAGTCCTTCCTATGAGCATCAACATCTTAAATCCGTCCCTGACCGATTCCATGCATGCAATGAAGATGGAACTAGACCAGCTCAGTCTTAGAGTTGATTTGAGTTAGTTAGCCATATATTCTTTACAGAAGTCCCGCGGACTCTCCTAAGAATATTCAGCTTTCTAAAAGTACAGAACTTTCTGACACCCCTTCAGTATCTTTCCTTCTAAATAAACCCCATCTGATTTTTATACTATACAACTGCTGGCCAGTCCTGTCCTTCCTTCCAGAGGCATGGTACAGGGTTGAGAGAGGCACAAGGCTGGAGGGAAGCATAGCTGAGAGGATGGGTCAGCAGCACTGCAGGAGAGGAAATTCTATTTTAGTGCAGACTAGATCCCGACAGCATTAACGGATTCAGGAAGAAGTAGGAAAAATACTCAAAAGGCATCAGTATCACTATGTGAAGGCAGAGATTGGGGGGGGGGGGGGGGTCGGGACCAAACAGGGCCCTCTAATGGGAGAGAACATAGGGAATGGGACTGGCTGGGGATCTACAACAGCAAAGAGTGTAGGAAGTGGGACCAGATGGGGCCCTATAACAGCAGAGAGCATGAGAGAAGGACTAGGTGGTTTCTGTCCTCCAAAATATTGAAATAATCGCAACAGATGGATCTCTAACTTCATGTCTTCTCTTCACCCTCTCAGTATCGTGAGCTCGGCTCCTCCACCTTCCCCTAGCGCAGGCGGGCCCCGGAAGATGACCACTGGCCCCCAGGATGCAGCAGCCATCTCACCGTGCCTGCAGCTCACTGGAGAGGGTGGCATCAGGGCCTGCGGGGCACTGAGCACGCACGGCCTGCGCAGGAGCGACAGCCACCAGCTGTGCGTCGAGATGAACTTGCTGTATCGCAAGGCCAAGATCGAGTGGAGACACAAGGAAGATGACCCCAAGAAAAGGTAGGGAACCTCTCTAGGAAAGCATAACACTGGAGGCTAACTGTGAGCAGGGAAGGAGGCTCATCTTGAAAATATATTGTCAAGGGGTTTTATGTAGGGTCCCATCTGGCTCCATTTCTACTGGTCAAGCTGAGCTAGGCCTGGTTTTACCCCTAGTTTATCTGTGGATTTGTATTTCCTGTTTTTTGGTAGCGATGATGGAACTTCATAGTTGCCAAGTCACCAAATTTCTTGAGGGAGATTTTATTGCCAGTCCTGGATTTCTGACTATCCCCCATTTTCATGCATTTTGGTATGTGTAGTGCTGATTTCACATGGTAGGAACAGGAGCTACAAAG
The DNA here is from genome assembly GCF_901001135.1 of Rhinatrema bivittatum. Lineage (NCBI taxonomy): Eukaryota > Metazoa > Chordata > Amphibia > Gymnophiona > Rhinatrematidae > Rhinatrema > Rhinatrema bivittatum. The sequence continues at coordinate 22,598,400 of NC_042630.1, forward strand.
ACCATAATGCATTAGGATGTAAGTTCAAAAAGTGAGGACTGGTCTGAAGTCTACTCCAGGAACGTAGTCACCTGGCATCTCTGCAGTAAGCATGCTCTCCCAGTTTCAGCGGTTGCCCTTCCTCCCCCTCCTATGCCTCCTGCTTACACAGGACGAATGCACCTTGGGGGAAGAGCAGCTGAGGGAACAAAGATCATGCACATGCTATCTTTGCTGGCCTGCCGCTGCTCTGCCTATAGAGTGTATTGTGAACCTGAAAGGACGGGGATTAGAGAAGAATCTGAGGAAAGGGGAGATGGAGAGAAACCTGGCGAACTAGGGCAGGAGAGAGAAGGAGAAGAGCGTAAGTGAAAGGAGTGGAGAGAGGAATCCAAAAGCAGGGGAAGATGAAGAGGTGACTAGGAGGAGATAGAGAGGAACCCGTGAGCATGAGAAGGAGAGGAACTTGAGGGTGAAGAGATTAATTTAAGGGGGCCTGGGAGAGGGAGATGTCCCCAAGGGAAGAGAAGGGGAAGACTGAGAAGAACCTGAGGATGGGGGAGATGCAAGACAAATGGAAGGTGAGTAGGTGGACAAGAACCTAGAAGGAACAGGGCAGAAAGAGAAGAGGAGAGGATGAAAGTGAGGGAGGAGAGTCGGGGGTGGGGGAGGGTGATAATGCACCACACTGTCTGCACTTTCCTTTATAAAATTGAAAATCGGCCCAGAAGGGTTGCTGTTTCATCCCTGGTCAAGTGAAAAGACTGACCCAGTCCTGGTTTTGAACCCATCGCACTCATGGAATAGTTCTGATTTTCTCATTCGTCAAATGAAAAAGAATCGCCATGAAACTGAAACTGACAACGGAGGGAGTCCTCAGAGAGAATGAGACCCGCCCACAAAATGACATCATCATGCTAACGGCAGAGCCGGTAAAAGAAGCCGTTCCATCGGGCGTCGCGCGCCAAAGGGGCGCGACAAAGGGGCTTTCCCCTTTGTGCTCCCCTTCCTGCTAACTTTCGTGCTTTGTGTAAAATAAGTTTAGTTATGTTTGTTATTTAATTAACCTCTATTAAGCTGTCTAAAAAGTTTGCATTTACATTTTTAATTCTAGATGTTCTATGTATCTGACTAAGGAATTATATTTCCTGCTTGTTCAGTTTGCAATGTAAACCGGCCTGATTTGCATTTTATGCAAGAAGGTCGGGATATAAAAATTAAAAATAAATAAATAAATAAATTTGTAGCCTACAGTTAATGCAGAATAATGCTGTCAGGCTGTCTAATACCATCACCCCCACCTGCGAGGACTCTTAACATCCTGCTTGTCCTCTGAGAATACACAATAATGCTGTCAGGCTTATAAATGGGCTGAGGAAACGAGAGCACGTTCCATCCTTGCTGGCTGACTTCTGGTATCTTACTGGATTCATTTCAAGGCTCTTACTGTGGTTCATCGAGCCCTCTATAATGCTGCCCCTACCCTTCTCAAGCCCTGTTGAAATAAGTTGCACTGAGCTATGTGCACGGTTTTACCTATAAACGTGCACGCATTTTTTGTGTGTAGTCTTTATTCCTGATGCCTCAAGGAGCTTTATGTGCCAAAATATATACGCACAAACCAGTGTAAAACCATGTACAAGGATTAGTGTTTCTTAAGTCAAACTCCGTGTTAATGAAAGTAGAGTGGCATTACTCAAGGATGGAAATTTAACTCCTGGTTGGCGCTATAGTAAAGTTACTCAGGCTAATGTTAGGCTGTAGGGCTGAACCCGAAGTTGGTGATGTAGGGGTCCTGTACGCGGAACGTATGTTAATAAAACACCGTTTATGTACAAAACAAGTTTTCTGCATGTCTCTGCACACAAATTGTGTTTTGTATGCATCAATCTTGTTTTATGTGCAGAAGACACTATTTGTGTGCAGAAACTATGCTTTCTGTGCAGAAAACGTTTTCTGTGTGTAAATTGATTTTGATGTGTGCTAAGCATGTCTTCTGCACACATTTTTGAGTTAATATACTTTTTTAACGCTCCTGATGCATACCATTAGTGGAGTTACAGTAGCTCAACTTTTACCCCGTGGGTAAAGAAAATGTGAGCTAAAATCTAGCTCCCGTATTTTATTCACATTTTTTTCCATCGGGCCCTTAGGAAGTTGATTGGCCCACATATCTCTGGGAGATTTCTGACATCCGATGAAGCAGCACACCTCTGATTAGAAGGCTCAGGGAAAAAAAACATTTTCATACACTGGTTTGGACATTTGGAATCACTTACCCAAAGAATGTGGGGTTCTGGAAAACTAGTGTTTGGAAAGATGGCAAAAAACTTAATTTATCAAATGGTCTTTGAGTAAACTTATTTTGATGGATGGCCTATGTTCTCTTGTCGTGAAGCTATATGCCACCTGGATTTTTCTATTGTATGATTGGATCATTGATGGATTTTTGTCTGCAGTGATTTAAATTTAGTAGGCCAGGTTTCAATCAAGTTGTTTAGTACAATATGCGTCTGTGTTTTTGTAGGCTGACTTAGAATGTTTGTTATTTTATTTATGTATTGAATTTGCAGTTCTTGTTTGTATGGAGACTGGTTCTTTTGTGTATCGTAAGTTTATTGTTTAACTCTCTGTACTCTGCTTTGAGCATAGCTTGTTTTGAAGTGGTAGTGGAAGAGAAAACAAAATAAACAAATAAAATAAATAAAATTCCTCCTAAGAAACGCAGAACTGCAAATCTATGCATGCAGTGGGGCAAAGCCAGGACTGATTCAACCTATTCAGTTGACACCCCTACATGTGTGTCATAAATGAAAATCACTTGAACTTCTTCTTTTTCTGTGTATGACCAGATTGGAAAAACAGGTCAAATGCATGCCCTGTTCTTGCTTAAGCAGGATACAGGACAATTTCTTAAAGACAAAACTGGGCTGTCCTGTATAATGCAGAACATCTGCCCACCTGCTGGAACTACAGATCCTCCAGATTTGCCCAGGGGATAAAACTAGGACTGGCTGAGCCTGTCTCAGATGACCTGGATTCCCATTGAAAAGTGCTGGATAATATTACATTTTCTTTTATTAGGAAAAATATTGAGGTTGATATTCAGTACTAAGCTAGCTAAGTTCAGATTTATCCATTTGAATATTCGGCCATATTCAGCAGCCGCCACTTAGCTGGATAACTATCCAGCTAAATAGTTAAGAACATAAGAAATTGCCATGCTGGGTCAGACCAAGGGTCCATCAAGCCCAGCATCCTGCTTCCAACAGAGGCCAAACCAGGCCACAAGAACCTGGCAGTTACCCAAACAATTAACAGTACAGAAGGACTTCTCTCCAGTCCTGACTGGGGGGCAGTTCCGGGTGCAGCTACTTATCTGACTAACTTAAGCCAGATAAATGCCGATATTCATCCTTATTGGGCTAAGTTAACCAAATAAGTTAGACCTGCTATTGAGCAGATCTCAGGTTAGCTAGATAAACTTATCCAGCTAACTGTTAGATAGCCAGGTATATTCAGTGGTGTGGTGGCACCACTAATATTCCAACCAAGTTAACTAGGTATGTGTGTTTATCTGGCTAACTTGCTCTGTCAGATAGCAGCTGAATATGACCTCATTATTTTTACTTTATAAATGAAAATGACAATTTTCCCTCCAAAGAGTAACGCTGGATTTGGATGACCACCTGCTTCCCATTCTTAAGAACCGGTTGAGCTGAACTGGGGTGTTTAATGTTTAAACGTCTTTTTGAAATTCAAAGAGAACTGAACAAATGTCTAGCATACATTGAATTGGGGGTATGTAAACACCTGTTTCAGAGGCCTGAGAAGTTAAGTCAAGTGACAGCTGCAAAATAAAATCCAGGAGTGTGCTGACTGGGACATTATGGCCTCGAATCAAAGGTTCTCCCTTCCCCTCCTCTGCAAAGACTAAAGATGGTTAGTCATCAGCCAAGAATGAAAAACCTAGATTGCTTTTGTGTTCTCTGTAGTTTAGCATGGTACCATAATATGTATGAAGTGGCCCTCAGCCATCTGGCTGGAATATGGGCACACGTGGCCTTTACAGGAGATCTGACCTTTCCTCAGGCTGGAATCAGGGTGCATATGGTATTCCTCAGGTTGGAATTGGAGCATGTAGTATGTGCGGGACACCTGTCTTTTATTCGGGTATTGGGGCATATGGTTTGTGTAAAGGACATCTGCTTTTTCCTCAGGCTGGAATCAGAGAATGTGTGGCATGCGTATGGGAGACCTGTCCTTTTCTCAGTCTAGAATCAGGTATATGTAGCGTGTACAAGAGATATGCCCTTTCCTCAGGCAGGTATTGGGACGCGTGTACTGTGTATAGGAGATCTTCCCTGTCCTCTGGCAGGTATCGGGGCATAGGGTGCGTAAAGGAGACTTATTCATTCTTCCTGCCGGAATCTGTGTGCAATTTGTACAGGAGACCTATTTATTACTCAGGCAGGTACTGGGGCATGTATGGTGTGTATGCTGTATATGTGTATGTGTATTGGTGCATATGGTATGTATGGGAAACCTGCTGTCTCCTCAGGCTGGAATCAGTATATGCTGTGTTAAATGAAACCTGCCATCTCAGGCAGGAGTCAGTGTGTGTGGTGTACAAAGGGGAGAACTGCTTTTTCCTCCTGCTGGAATCGTGTGTGCCATTCTCTCTTCCAGGCCCTCTCTGCTGTAGCTCTCTGCACTCTCTCTTTCTCCGCACTCCTGAGTCATCCATCTGCAGGGATTAGTTCAGCTTTTTCCAGTATGCTGACAGGACACAATTCATGTTCCGGTAAGAGGAGCAGGAAGTTTCTCACTGCTAGGCTGATCCATAAAGTTAGTGGCAGGAGACCCTTGGCTAGGTCATCAGGGACAGGCTGAGCCAGTCCTGGTTTTATCCCTAGGGCATCTATGGACATGTAGGGCTATTCTGCAATAGTCTATTTTTTTAACCATCAAGTATTGAACTCTGAGATTCTTAGACTTCTCTTTGGAAAGGACTACTCCATTCAGTTGTGGAAACAGACAGGATTACCATTGATCCCATCTGGCATCAAAACTCATTTTCATAGCATGGCACATTAAGACAGATTGCATGATTATAATTTCCGGCGGCAAGGCCTTCCCACACATACAGCTTCCAATATGTCCAATGTGTGGCTGCCAAAATGAAAAGCAAGCTTACCCACAAATTATTAGAAGGGAGGCTCTTTATGCTGCATGTGGTTAAGTTATGGAGCATGTTGAGGCATCAGTAGGGAATCCGTGTGAAGCAGGGAGTGGAAGGCATGGATTCCTGTTTGTTTTTTTTCTTCTACATCACTCCTGTCCAGACAAGGATAATGCCCCGTGGGCTGGGCACTCAGTTTTCATCCAGCTGCTGTAAACACTCGTACAAAAAGTCTCAAGTTAGGCAGGAAAGCTGGCAACCTGAGGGAATCATCCTGTTTGCTGCCACCACTTGGCAAGTCAGAAATATCAAAGTATGACAGAGGGATAAGGGTGCTCAATTTCCACTGAAGCACTTTGTTGCAGTCTCCAGAATTTTCAGCCCCCACACTCTCTGCATTTTGCTGGAGTCTCCCAGTAGAATATTAGGTGGAGCCAGCACATACTAACCAACATTTATTTATGTATACCAGCACTCGCCTAGGTGGGAGCTGCACAGCCAGAAAAGATAAAGGATAGGAACAAGAACCAAGAAAGTGTCTATCACAGAGTCTGAACATTCCATACAACTTAAGCGCCCCCTGCTATATATAAAACACCCTTTCCCCCAGGTGACAATCATCCAGTTGCAGGGCTCACCCACAATTGTAGCAAGGTCTGTGCAGGGCCCTGTGTTCAACTTGCGGTTCTCAAGTCGGTCTCAACCTTTGAGTCAAGAGCATCATCCTCACACGGTGATAACTGGCAGGGTGAGCATGTTTGGAGCTAAAGGAGGAATTGGTGCCTCTGAGACTCCATGGTGCTCTGCATTAGGAACTTCTATAGACTCATAGGGCACTCTGATGTTTGAGAATGAGTGGCCTCTCAGTTGATCAATGTGATGATGCTAGATCTGTTCATCAGTTGTCTGGACCTTGTATGCCAGAAGTCCAGTGATCTCGGTAATGGAATCAGGGACCCACTTTGCCCCATTTCCATAACTTCTAGCAAATATACAGTCTTCTACTATAAATGAGCAGAAGCTAGATGAGACCGGAGAGGAGACTAGCTTGAGTTGTTATTCTGCAGTGAGGTCAGGAGTGAGATAGTCTAAGCATGTCTTCAGGTGGCATACCATAAGCAGTTCTGCTGGACTGATCTCTGTAGCTGGACAAGGCATGACATATTGCTAGATAAGGAATCGGGCAAGCATAGGAAGCCAGTCTCCTTCAGTGATTATCTTTAATGCATCTTTTGTTGACTGCACCATCCACTTTTCCAGGCCAATTGTCTGGGGTCATCGAGATGCAATGGTGACAGCCCTAATTAAGTTTATTTGCACAAATTCCTTGAAAGCAGACCCATTGTCTGACAGTATTGTGTCTGGTAGCCCATGAGTTACAAACAGCTGTCAAAGTATTGTAATCATTGCAAATAGATGTCCATGAGGATATTGCAACCATCTCAAGCCACCTTGAATTAGAATCTACCACAACAAGGAAGTTCTTCCCTTGAAATGGACCTGCATACTCAATATGAATCTTTGACCATGGTTTCCTAGTCATTTTGCTATTGGAAATTGGGGTCTTTTGTTAGATTGTTTTTAGATATCTGGCATATGATGCACTCCTTGACAACCCTTTCTATGTCAACATCTACTCCAGGCCACCAGATGTAGCTCCTGGCCAGAGCCTTCATATGCACAACTCCAGGATGTGAGGCATGTAACATATTTAGAATGACCTTTCCTTGGAATAATAACACAGTTTCCCCAAAAGAGATATCCCTCATGGGCTGATAGTTCATGTTGCCCACTTGAAAATGGTCTGAGCTTTTCAGGCAGTTTACCATTTGACTACCCTCTGCACTGAGGCAGGACACCAGCCAGGAAAGGGTCCTTTACAGTCAGCCTGTCCAGGCAGCCTGGAGGAGAGCATCAGGAAGAATTTGTAGCATCAGAACTTCAGTTAGATGTGGAATAACAAAGTCTGGTATCTGGAGCAGCAGGTGGCTCAAGGCATCAGCATGGGCAATTGACTTTGCCAGGCTTGTACATCAATGTGTAGTAATAGGCACTCAGCATGACACTCCAATAATCCATCCATGGCAACAAGACAATGGGTACAGGCTTATCTTTGGAGAATATGCCCAACAGAGGCTTGTGTTCAGTATGTATTTCAAAAGCCTGGCCATACATGTAGTTGTGGACCATTTTAACCCCAGCTATCAAAATGTGCACTTCTCTTTCAATCTGAGCATAATTCCTTTTAGATGACAAAAGGGTTTGAAAATAGGCTATTGGTGTCTCCATGCCATCTGGCAAAGCATGGCTCTGCGTAGCTCCTTGGATTGGCTGTTGAGTGACTTTCATATTGTGGTTGACAATGTCCACATCGGTTGCTGTGACCTGGATTTCTTTAATGTCCTGCAGTGCCATTTCGGCTGTCAAAGCCT